>NW_024096685.1:0-473447 GCF_016545835.1 Crotalus tigris
GGTTACAATAAACACACATTCAGCATTCAGCTCTTTGAAGTCTACTGAAGGAAGTGAGGGCCATAAAGCCCCTTTGTTCTCCCCCTTCTCCCCCTCTTATGGCAGAATCCAAAGAAGGCAGAATTGGGAGTTTCTATATTTGATAATTAAAGATGAAATATGATTGGATTCTGACATCCGGCCCCTCTTAACAATAAGAGAGATCCACCTGAAAGAAAACACAAGTATAAAATTTAGTCAGGCTTGTTAGGATACTCTGTGTGAAACTTCTTCAATAGCTTCAGGGCTCTGACATGACGTTTATGGACCCACTCATTTTGTGAGGGAGGGAGGTGTTTCCAGGCAACTAGGTACTGAGTTGCTCCATGATATCTCCTAGAGTCAAGGACTTCCTTTATTTCGAAGTGTTGTTCACCCTCCACCATGATTGGAGGTGGTGGGGGGGGATTTTTGGCCGTAGAGGTGACTGATGCTCCCTTTTCAGCAAGCTGCAATGAAAAATTGGGTGTATTTGCCTGAGATTTTTGGGTAATTCTAATTCTACTGTTACTGGATTTATGATTCTTTTAATTGGAAAAGGTCCTATGTATTTTGGTCCAAGTTTTTTACATGGCTGTAGGGACTTTAGGTATTTTGTAGATAAGTACACCATTTCTCCTATAATGAATGGTGTAGGCTCAACCCTTTTTTTATCGTCTTGTGTTTTGTAAGCCTGCCTAGCTTCATCTAGTGCTTTTCTGACTATTGGCCAGGTGTTTTGTAATTTTTCCATCCATTCTTTCAGCGAGGGGATCGTTGGTTCGTTGGGGGTTAATTCTGGCATGGGGTTGAAACTTTGACCGGTGGCTATTTGAAAAGGAGTGTAACCTGTGCTGGATTGGACTGCATTATTGTAGGCAACTTCTGCAAAAGGGAGTAAGTCCGCCCACTCGGTCTGCTGGAAACTAAGAAAACATCTTAAATATTGCTTAAGTACTGAGTTCATTTTTTCAGACCCCCCATTTCCTTGAGGGTGGTGGCTAGATGTCAGTCCCTGAGTGGTTCCTAAGAGGGATAAAAATTCCTTCCAAAATGCAGACGTAAATTGCACCCCCCTGTCAAAGATGATGCGTTGGGGTGCCCCATGCAATCTGTAAATGTGTTGGATGAAAAGTTTTGCTAAGGCTTTTGCAGTGGGAATCTTTTGGCAAGGGATAAAGTGCACCTGTTTGGAAAACAAGTCCGTGACCGTCCAGACCACAGTCTTCCCATTGCTTTCTGGCAATTCCACTATAAAATCCATGGCTCTTTCTCTCCAGGGGGCTGAGGGAGATAAGAAAAAAGTAAAAAAAAAGAAAGATACAGAATAAGAGTCCGGACAAAAAAAATACCTTTGAATGCCCACTAGTTTGCAATAGTCTCGGCACTTTCCTTGCAACCTCTTTGCCCGTGGCACATTTTGGACAGCTGCTATATCTTTCAATTTCCTTTTTCATGGATGCCACCAACAATGCCGTTTAAAATTAATGTAAAGTTTTTACAAATCCAAATGGCCCTGCTGATTTTTGTGTCATTGCAAGGTGCATGAAAGTTTACTCTTTGAGTTGTTGGTATATTTAACTTTTCCCATAATCCAAGCAACCCGTCTTTCGATTGTGCCACATTTTTGTTTTCTGGACCATCATCTGTTTCCAAACTTTTTCTGAATGCAATTCCAGTTTGGCTGTCCAGTTGTGGTTTTAATTTGGCTTGGGTTCTTGTGGTTACTGGTGCTGCCAGTTGTGACTCTGCCATTATTGGTCTAGAGTCTGTGGTTCGTGCGCTGTTATATTGGGGCATGCGAGATAGTGCATCTGCCAGGAAGTTCTTTCTTCCTTGTAAATGTTTGAGCTTAAATTGGAATTGGTGAAAATGCTGGGACCAGCGGGCTTGTTTGGGATTGAGTTTCCTGGAAGTTTTCAGGGCTTCTAAATTTTTTTGATCAGTCCATACCTGGAAGGGGATTTTGTTGCCTTCCAGGAACTGTCGCCACGTGAGTAATGCCCAACGTATCCCATAAGCCTCCTTCTCCCATACGGGCCAGCGCTGTTCTGTTTCCGTGAGTTTCTTAGATGTATATGCACATGGTTGCAATACTGCATCATCATTTTCTTGTAATAGCACAGCCCCCACTGCCACATCACTTGCATCTGCCTGTATTATGAAGGGTTTGTCCATGTCTGGGTGCCGTAGTACTGGTTCGGCAGAAAAAAGTCTCTTTAGTCTCTCAAACGCTGCTTGGCACTCCATTGTCCATTTTAGTGGCTGGCTAGGTTTTACTGAGGATGTTCCCTTCGTTTTTAGTAAGTTAGTGGGGGGCAAGGCTATCTGTGCAAATGAGGGGATGAATTGGCGGTAAAAATTTGCAAAGCCCAGGAAACTTTGTAGTTGCTTTCTTGTGCGGGGTGGTGCCCATTCTAATACTGCTCTGACCTTCTCTGGTTCCATTTCAATGCCCTGTGGGGATATGCGATAGCCTAGGTAGTCTATCCTTTCCTGGTGGAATTCGCATTTTGAGAGTTTGGCATATAGGTGAGCGTCTCGCAGCTTCTTTAAAAACGCTCTGACAAGTTTGACGTGTTCTTCTTTTGTTTCGGTAAAGATAAGAATGTCGTCCAAGTAAACAAGGTCCCCCTTAAACAGGTGCTCCCTTAGAACGTCATTGATTAGTTGCATAAAGACTGCAGGGCCCCCTTGTAATCCAAATGGCAAGACTTTGAATTGATAGCACCCCATGGGGCAGTTAAATGCAGTCTTCCATTCGTCCCCTTTCCTTGATTCTTACTCATAGTAAGCTTCCCTTAGTCAGTTTAGAAAAGAATTTCCCTTTCGATAGGTGTTGACAGCATGTCTTTCAGGGGGCACTCGGGTATAGGTTGCTTTCACTGATTGTATTCAGGCCCTATAATCCACGCATAAGACGTGAAGGAGCCATCTCTTCTCTCTAAAAAGGCCGGGCAGCCATTTAGGCTTGGCTGGCTCAATGAAACCTCTCTCCAGGTTTTTTTTTTATAAATCTTTCCATTTCCTCCTTCTCCTTTGGGCTCATGGAGTATAATCTGGGCTTTGGGAGTTTTGCCCCAGGCTTGAATTCAATGGTACAATCTGTGGGTCGGTGGGGGGAAGCTCATTCGCCCTCTCCTCACTGAAGACTTCAGCAAGGTCTCTGTATTCCTCTGGTATTTCTGTTAGTCCCTTTTCCTCTCCTATGGATGCTTTTTCTATTCTTGATTCTGGTAGCCCCCCCTTTGGATTTTAAGTCCATAGGTTCCCCCTTCGGGAATTTGATTTCTGTCGTCCTCCAATTTACCCAGGGGTTCCATTTTTTCAACCATTCCATCCCTAGAATCATTGGGCCTTCCATACCTGGGGTCACCACAAACGTTAAGTCCTCTTCATGGTTGCCCAGGGAGCGATGTATTGGCAAAGTGGCTAGGGTAGCTGGCACCCCCCCTGCTATGGATCCATCTAGCTGGCCAAATGAGATTGGTTGTTCCAGTCTCCTGGATGGGAGGCCCAGATTCCCCACTAGTGTTGGGCTAATGAGGCAGCGGGTGCAGCCAGAGTCTATTAAGGCTTTCACCTTCACAGCTTCGGGCATGGGGGGGATTAATATAGTCACTGTTTTGAGGATGGGTATGATGCATCCACTTACCAGGGGTTCGCCCTCCGAGCTGTCATCTGAGGCATCCACCGGCCCTGTGGTGTAGGCTGGAGTTCTTTCCCCTTGGTGAGCAGAAGTGGGGGGGTTCTGCAATTTCCATCATTCTCATGGCCGTCTCTTTTGGCTTAGCTGAAGACTTTCCGGGTTTGTTGATTGGGGATCTGTCGGGGTTGTGCTGGGGGGCCTTTGAGCGGCATTCTACAGCTCGATGCCCTTCTCTTCCGCACTTGAAACATCTCATTTGCTTCTTGGCTGTATCCGATGATTTCACCGGTTGGTGTGTCAGCTCAGGCGGGGGGCGGCTCCATTGTTTTCCTCGGCGGTGCCTATTCAATATGTCGATCTCTGCTTCCTCTGCCAAGACGTACCATTCCTCAAGTCGATGTGGGTCCCCTCGGGGCAGGCAAGCATCATATAGATCATAGTTTAGTCCGTATTTGAAATGGCCAAGGAGGATGTCTTCTGGCCAATTCAGTTTGCTGGCAATGGCCCGGAATTCTTGTGTATACTCAGCCATTGGGCGTTTGCCTTGCCTTATCGTTTTTATCCTTTCACGGGCTTTGCGATCAGCCAGGGGGTCTTCAAATCGTCTTCTCAAAGAGGACATGAAACGGTTGAAGTTACTGAGTTCTGGGGCATTGGAGTCATGCAGGTTCACCACCCAATCGGCAGCTGGTCCATCCAGGGCAGATTGCACGATCCGGATGCGGGCTTTGTCGCTGGGGATGTCCTGCCCATATTCCTCCATGTAGCTGAGGACTTGGGTTAGGAAAAACCCCAAGCGTGTTGGCTCCCCTTTGAATTTCACCTCCAACGGTGGACGTCTTGGACTGGATCGGTGCCTCCGGTGTGGGTGGTAGTGTCTTCCGTCCAGATTGCCATCTGTGGTCCGGTAGGGGGTGGGGGCTCCTGGATCAGTAGATGTCCCTGGGGTTGCAGGTTCCACGTCCCCCTCGGTGTCTCTCCCTTTGCGGCTCCAGGAGCTGGGGCGGCCGTAGGGCTCAGTATTCTCCTCTCCTAGGAAGCTGAGAGTTCTCTTCATCAGTCAATAGCTTTCTCTAGGATCCAGTCTGAGTACGGTGCCCAGCTTCCTCCCTCTTCACTTGCGTGCAGGGATTTCTCCATCTCCTGCTTCCATTCTGGTTGCTTGGTCCCCCGTCTCAGGGTCACCTTTCTTGATTCCTTTCCCCACTCACTTTTCTTTCCAATGCCCATTGACCAGCAAGGCTTGTGGTCCCGTGTCTCCACCACTTCTTCTCCTGAGGAATCTGACCTCTCAGATCCCAACATCTGGCAAGGTTCCAAGTGGGTCAGCGGCTCTCTTTCCAGGGAGTTTTCCCCGTCTCTTGCTCCATTGTCTGACATGGTAAATTTTTGCAAAATCCCCCGGCAAGGGTCTCCCTTCCAGGCGGATTAATTTTGCAAGTCCTGTCTAATGTAAGGACCCACCCTACTTTGCATCTTAAGAAGACAGAACTCTTGGAATAATTCTTCCAACAGGAATCCTTTATTAAGAAGAAGTGGTTGCAGGCATGCTAGACAGGACTTGGGGTCCAAGCTCTCCCATTCAAGGTTTTAAGGGGTTCCCCAGCAGTCCCACCCAATCACCCCCCCTTCCAGTGATAGTTTCAGGCATCACAATTCCACCCCCTTGCTCCTTTCTTTCGTCTGTATGGAGACTTCAGATAACTACATGAAAGGTAATTAGCTCTCTTTTGTGATGGTAAAGTTCTTTGATGCTATTTACATTCAAAGTCTCTCTTTGAAGTTGCAATAAACACATTCAGCTCCCTAGAAGTCTACTGAAGGAAGTGAGGGCCATAAAGCCCCTTTGTTCTCCCCCTTCTCTCCCTCTTATGGCAGAATCCAGAGAAGGCAGAATTGGGAGTTTCTATATTTGATAATTAAAGATGAAATATAATTGGATTCTGACACTTAGTTTTATATTCCCAAAGTAGGCAGGAGCCACAGAATTGAGAAGGGGGAAGAAGGTATTCATGGGCTTTTACAGGAAAATCCATGGAAAGCAGGAAAGGTAAGGTAAGGTCTCACCCAACTCCTCCAGGTTGCTTTCATCGTGCTTAGTAGTGCTTTGGACGTTCGGCAGGAACGGCTTGGTGATCGCCTATGTTAACGGCCGATCTTTTCTTTGATGGTCCAGAGGAGCTCCCTCAGATCCAACGGGAAGGTTGCCACCCTTCCGCGGTCATCGAGGGTCCTTCTCAATGGTAGTCGCCCCTCCAGTGTGATTTTTGACCCTTTGCAGGGTCTTCCAACGAAGAAAAACCGGATGGCGGAGAGAGCAGCCTCTCAGAACGTCCACTGGTGCCACGATCCCAAACCGGAAGCCTTTTTGTACTTGTGCCTTTTGTCTTTCAGTTTGTCAGAGAGATCTTTGTACAGCCATGCTGATTTTTTCTTAGATTTCTTGTTTTTCTTTTTCAGTGGTATTGTGTTCGACTGGGCTTTTGTGATCATATTTTTCGGTTTCCCACTCTTCTTGAGTTGTTTTCCTCTTTAGGATTTTCATCCATAGAATTTTTCTTAGGCTCTCTCTTAGTTTGTTAAAATCAAACTCTTTTAAAGTTTAAGACAGTGGTTGGATTATGTTCTATTGCTTGTGTTTGCATTATATTGAATTCCAATATGACATGGTCATTCTTGCCCAAGGTTCCAGCAACTTCAACTCCCTCTATCACTTCTTCTCTATTAGTAAGAATTAGGTCTAGTTTAGCTTTTCCTCTAGTTCTCTCCTCTACCTTATGGATGACAAAGTCGTCAGCACTCTGATCCCCACTTGCTGCAGTTTGTCTCCCAGTTGATATGAGGGTAGTTAAAGTCTCCATTACTTTATTGTATATTTCCTACATACATTTGTTAATTGTTTAGCAAAAAGTTTATCTATTTCTTCTGCTTGTTTGGGTGATCTATAGCAGGGCTTTTCAACCGGTGGTACGTGTACCGCTTGTGGTACATTAATGAGTGGCAGGTGGTATGCAGCCCTGCCTAGCTAAGTGTAGTGGTAGAGGGAAAGAGCCAGTGCAGGCAAGGACTTACTGTGAGAGAGTCCTCTGGAGCTGCAAAGCCGCTGGGGCGCCCCAGGCTCACTTCTGGCTCACCCTTCCCTATGAGAAAGGAGGAAGAGGGGGGCAGAGACAGGAGAGGCTATAAAATGAGGCAGTTTGGGCAGGAGAGGGAGAGAGAAAAAAAGAAGCAGCCTTGGGAGGAAGCAGAGTCAGCTCTATAAGAGCCGAGGTGGCGCAGCAGTTAGAGTGCAGTACTGCAGGCCACTTTAGCTGACTGTGTTCAGCAGGTCAGCGGTTCAAATCTTACCGGCTCAAGGTTGACTCAGCCTTCCATCCTTCCGAGGTAGGTAAAATGAGGACCCAGATTGTTGGGGGCAATGTAATATATATATATATATATATATATATATATATATATATATATATATATATATATATATATATATATATATATATACATTGCTTATTGGTGTACACCGCTTAGAGAGTGCTTGCACTTAAAGTGGTATATAAGTCTCATAAAAATAAAATAAATAAAATAAATAAAATAGCTGCACCAAAGAGAAAGAAGAAGAAGAAGAAGAAAGAGGAGGGTGGGGGGAGAGGAGATCAAACAGGCTGACCATGAGCTGATCTACAACTGCTGTGGCAGCAATCTGTGCTGGCAGCAGCACACAGGCAAGAAATGCAGTGGGGGAGAGGTCGCCCTCCAAGCAGAATGAAAAAAGACAGCAATGGCTGGAGGTGAGGGATGGATGGAGAGTGGAAGGATTCTTATGTGCTTTTGTGACTTTGAAGTTCTGGGATTTGTGCAATGTGGGCTTTGTGTTCTTAAGGAGTGTTTGGCAATTTCTATTTGGCTGATGACTGATTCTCGTGTTAGATTCTATTGCTCTGCTATTGTTAGCTGTAAGTTTTGCTGCAAGGGATTTTGAAGTATTTTTCTCCTGAATGGATTTTGCCTGTAGCATTCCTTTACTTATGAATGGAGCCATTTGGGGAGGCTGCCTTACTTACTACATTTTTTTTCTTCCTTAAGTGCTGGCTGCCAGCTCCTTAACTTCCCTTTCTAGCCAGTAGCTAATTCTTAAAGGGGAATGTGTTTTTTAAAGCTAGTTCACTCAGCAGTTTGTCTTTTCTGTCTCTGGAGGCTTTTCCTTGTTTGATGAGTATATGGAAGAGAGAAAATATGGGGTTTTTTTTTCAAATTCTTCCTTCAGAAGGAGGTAAGAAAGAGGAAGGCAGGGAAGGAGGGAGGGAGGGAAGTCCCACCTTAGCACTTGGCCACCAGCAGCCCTGCCATTGACTTTGCTTGTCAAAAGATTGCAAAAGGGGATCACATGACCCTGGGACACTGTGACCATCATAAATATGAATCAGTTGCCAAGCATCCAAATATAAATCACATGACCCTGGGCATGCTGCAATGGTCATAAGTGTGAAAAATGGTCATAAGTCATTTTCAGTGCAATTGCAACTTTTTTTGGTCAAGTTTTTGACACCTTGCTAGGTGGTACTTGAATATTGCCATATCCTAAAAGTGGTACATTCAGTGAAAAGACTGAAAAGCCCTGACCTATAGTATACATCTATAGCAATATCATTCTTTTTTCCTTTTATATTGACCCATTTGGATTTTATGAGGTTTTCATCCTTGGTTTTGTGGATTTCTGTAGAGATGTAGTGATCTTTTAGATATAATGCAACTCCATCTCTTCTTTTGTTGGGTCTGTTTCATTTGAATAGTTTATATCTTCCACCAATACATTCCAGTCATGAGTTTTGTTATGTCCTGGGCCTGCTGAGTCACTCAGCAGGTGCAGGAAGCTGCAGAAATGCCTGGGCAGACCATGTTAATGCCTGGGACCAGACAGGCTGTTTTCCGCCTTGTGCATGCGCAAGGTGGGAGAAATGCCTTGCATTGATTGGCTGATACTGTCCCTGAAAAGGGGTATAAGAGGAATCCATGCCATTTTGTTTTTGGTTCTGTTGTGAATTGAATAAATACAAGACTGTTTGTTACTCCTGCCTCATCTCAATGCCTTTTATTTGGAAACAGAACATTGACTACGAGGATGGGATGTGCTGCAAGAGAAACAATGAAAGAAGATAGACTGACTCACCAAGAGAGGCCTGAAGCACTGGGAAGTTCGGCGTCCGGAGAGTGCGACTCTGCCTGCCAGTACGAGAATGCTGGAGGAGAGCTCAGCAAAAGGGACCCCTTCTCAACCTTTGCAGCATGAGGCATTGATGAGGCTACCGGGCAGTAATGATGTCCAAACTAGGCCGTCTCTCTGAATTTGACACAGCTCATCCAGAACACTGGAGTTCTTACGTGGCCCGGGTAGAGAACTACTTTCGGGTAAATCAAATCTGAGTAGATGGTCTTAAAGCTGCTATGCTACTGTGTGTCTGTGGGCAAGAGACTTTCAATATTGCAAAGAATCAGGTCACCCCAGCACCACTTGAATCAATTGCTTATGCTGAGCTGAAAAGAATGTTGTGAGAACATTTTGAACCGAAGCTTTCGGTGATTGCATAGCGATATGCATTCGAGCAGAGGGACCAGAGGCCTGGTGAGTCTTCTGCAGACTTTATTGCTGCATTAAGACAAGCAGCTAGGCCATGCAAATTCAAGGATCTGGAAGAGAGACTTCGGGATCATTTAGTTTGTGGACTGAGAAGTCGTGAGCTGCAACAGAAGATCTTCGCAAGGGAAGACGTCTCTTTCCAAGATGCCTTGAGAGAAATTGCAGCCGAAGAAGTGGCGGTTGGAGCTGTGAAGGCTTTGCAGCTCGCCAAAAACCTTCCAACTTCGATCTCCGTCCATCAAGAGGTTGCTCGAGAAGAATCCGAACAGGAGCCAGAGATGGAGATGGACTGACTACAACAGCCAGTGGAGAGAAGCCCTCAAGAGTGCAGAGACAAGGCAACCTCATTCCCTCAGTGTTTCAGATGTGGAGGATGCCACAAGCACTCCCATTGCCATTTCTGCTCCGCCATTTGCCGGGCATGTGGTAAACAAGGCCACATTGCCTCTGTCTGTTTGGGTTGCCAGAAGGACCGTTCTTTGGAAGAATTGCTTCAGAAAGGTACCAGGGTCCCCAGCCAGAACAGGGTGAGTTTTTGCGTGTCCCGTAGAACCATTTTTAAAGCCGGGGCCCAAAGGCCGCTTAGGAAGAAGCTTCACATTGACGTGAAGATGCAAGGGGTTCCCTTATCGATGGAGTTGGACACAGGGTCCGCTTTATTGATCATTTCCCAAGACACTTTCAAAAAGATTTATTGTAGAAGTGGCCTACGAGTTAAACTCAGGCCTTTGAATTTAATTCTTACTGACTTCCAAAATTCCCGAGTCAGCGTGAAGGGGGAAGCCACGCTCAAGGTGCAGCATAGGAATTTTGAAGGGTTGCTAGATATGGTGGTAGTTGGGGGTGATCACACGAGTCTTATTGGATTCGATTGGTTCGAGGCCCTTGGGATTCAAGTGACTGGACTTCACAATCTGCAAACATCAGGCCTGGCAGAAGTTTGCAAGGAGTTTGCTGATGTGTTCAGTTCAGAGCTTGGCTCGTACAAGGGGACTCCCATTGCTTTATGTTTAGACCCAGCCATCACACCCATCAGGATCAATCCCCGAAGGGTGCCTTTTGCCCTAAAGAACAAAATAGATGCAGAGCTGGACAAGCTGCTCCAGCAGGGCATCTTAGAGCCTGTGGACTCTAGTCCATGGGAAACCCCTATAGTCACGCCACTGAAGGCCAATGGAGAAGTCCGAATTTGTGCGGACTATAAATGTACACTAAATAAGGCATTGCAGCAGCATGCCTACCTGATGCCTGTGGTGAGCTACATTCTGGCCTCACTCAAGGGGGGGGGGCAATTCTTTGCAAAGCTTGATTTGGCTCAGGCCTATCAACAGCTACATGTTGATGAGACAACGGCTGAGGCCCAAACAATTGTGACGCACCGGGGAGCCTTTAAGGTAAAAAGGCTGCAGTTTGGGGTTAATGTGGCCCCTGGAATATTCCAGAGTGTGATGGAGCGAATGCTCCATGGTATTCCAGGCATTTGCCCATACTTTGATGATGTCCTCATCGCTGGGGAATCATCTGAAAATCTGGCTGAAAGGCTTAGAGCCGTCTTGCTGCGTTTCCACCAAGCAGGGCTGAAGCTAAAGCAAGACAAATGTGAAATTGGAGTTACCTCCACAGAGTTTCTGGGGTTCCGTATTGATGCTGAAGGCATCCATCCTGCTGAATCCAAACTTAAAGCAATTCAGCAGGCCCCTAGTCCTAAGTCCAAAAGCGAACTTCAGGCTTTTCTGGGACTGTTAAATTTTTGTCATTCATTCCTCCCTCACAAGGCTGCAGTGGCTGAGCCGTTACACTGGCTCTTGGATAAACAGGCTCCATGGCAGAGGACAAAAGTCCACAAAAAGAGCTTTGCAGAGGTCAAGGCCTTGCTGTCATCAAATGCGGTTCTAGCACATTTCAATGAGCAATTGCCTATATGCATAGCCTGTGATGCATCCCCTTATGGTATTGGGCTGTGTTAAGTCACTTGAAGGCTGATGGAACACAAGTCCCTGTAGCCTACTATTCTAGGACCCTATCATCTGTGGAACATAATTACGTACAGATAGATAGAGAAGCCTTGGCCATAGTGGCTGGCATAAAAAAGTTCCATGACTTTTTATATGCCCGGCATTGCACGGTCTTTACAGACCATAAGCCACTGCTGGGGTTGTTTACAACCAACAAGCAAACTCCACATATAATTTCTCCTAGAATGCTGAGATGGTCTATTTTCCTTTCTGCATATGACTACACACTGGTTCACAAATGGCCTCAGCAGATTACCTCTACAGCTAGTAGAGTCAGATCCTGCTCCAGCTCACCACATACTTTCCATTCAGGAATTGCCTGAGTCTCCCCTCAATGCTAGGGACATGGCTGCAGAAACAGCCACTGATCACATGCTAACACGCGTGCTGACATGGGTGCTATCAGGATGGCCTGACACATGTCCTGGAACAGAGTTCCAGAGTTTCTGGAAGAGGAAGCACAAGCTATCCACCTTCAAAGGTGTGTCCTATAGGGTAGCAGGGTAGTCATCTCAGCCTCTTTGAAGACTAGAGTCTTGCTCTCTCTGCATGAGGGACATCTGGGAATAGTCCAGCTGAAGGCGCTTGCACGCAGCCATCTTTGGTGGTCTGGGCTTCATAAACAGATTGAGGCTCAGGTCCATGGGTGCACTGTTTGCCAACAGTCTAGGCCTGAAATGCCTCAGGCTCCTGTACATAGGTGGGAGGTGACACATGCCCCTCGGTCGAGGGTTCATATCGACTATGCTGGGCCCTTTCAGGGGCAATTCTTTCTCCTCTTCGTGGACAGCCATTCCAAGTGGCTAGAGGTCATTCCAATCTCCTCCTCTACTACTGCCAGGACCATCCAGGTGTTGAGAGGGATTTTCGCCTCTCATGGACTTCCAGATGTCATTGTCTCCGACAATGGACCCCAATTCACTCCCTCTGAGTTTCAGGCTTTTCTACAGGTCAACTTGATCCATCATGCCACGTCAGCACCATTTCATCTAGCATCCAATGGCCAAGCTCAGCATATGGTGCGCACAACTAAGGATGCTTTAAAAAGGCTCACTCATGGAAATTGGCATCACAGGTTAGCTGACTTTCTTCTTTGCCACCGCACCACACCTTGCACAGCCACTGGGAAGAACCCAGCTGAACTCTGCTGGGGTCGCAGACTCATTACTAAATTGGACAGGTTGTACCCAGACCAGGTGGCTTCACAGGTGTCACAGCCACAGGCACCTAGGAGACTATAGGTGGGCGATCCGGTCAGAGCACGAAACTATGGACCTGGACATCTCTGGGTGACAGCAGTGGTATGTAAGGTCTCTGGGTTGCTCATACGAAGTGGCTTTGGATGATGGCCAGGTGTCGGTCGACACATCAACCAACTGCACTGGAGGCTTCGCAGCCACACTTCCACTCCTGGCTCTGCTCTCGGGGGGGGGGGGAGGACCCCAATTACGATTGTGGACCACAGTCTTTCCATGAAAGCAGAATTTCCGAGGCCCAGTAGGGAGTCTTGCCATGGAGGCGGCTCTTGACTCTAGCACTCCTGACTCTGGCACCGGCACCAGGTTCATGGGACATTGCTTGCAACTGGCTTTTCAGGCCAATCCATTTGCTGGTCTTGGGTTCACAGGACATTGTGGGTTTGGGGAATTCCACTCCACCAATGGACTTGGGGAATTCGACCCCACCAAGGAACTCTGATCTAGATTTAGAGGATCCAGCCAGTCAGCAGCATGGAGGGTCGCCTGAGTCTAGGGGGTATCAAAGTCCTGGTCTGCCTAGCCTGGCAGGCGAGCTGGCAGACCAGGCAATCACACCTGCTACTAGAAGGTCAGAGCATACCAAGGCCAAGGGTCCACCCATATATTTAAAGGACTATGTGAGGTTCATGTCAAGTATGGAGGAAGCTTAACAGTTCTACATAAAGTAGAACGCTTCAGAAGAAAAAGTGTTGAAGTTATAGTAGTACAAAATATTATTACTGTTGTGAAGAAAGGAGATGAAGAACTGGAATAGTTTGTAGTAATTTAAAATAATTATTTGCTTATTGTTTTATCCAAGGGGGGAGGGGTGTTATGTCTTGGGCCTGCTGATTCACTCATCAGGTGCAGGAAGCTGCAGAAAGGCCCAGGCAGACCACGTGAATGCCCGGAACCAGACAGGCTGTCTCCCGCCTTGCGCGCATGCGTAAGGTGGGGAAAATGCCTTGCATTAATTGGCTGATACTGTCTCTGAAAAGGGGTATAAGAGGAATCCACACCATTTTGGTTTTGCTTCTGTTGTGAATTGAATAAAGACAAGACTGTTTGTTACTCCTGCCTCGTCTCAATGCCTTTTACTTGGAAACAGAATAAGTTTCATCCCACCATGTTACAATAATGGCAACTATAGAATATTTATCTTAATGTACTAGTATTTCAAGTTCACCCTGTTTGTTCCCTAAACTTTGAGAGTTTGTGTATAGGCTTTTGGGTCCTTTATGGATCTTGGATATGTTTCTTATATCTCCTACTTTGTATCTGGGTTTTTCATTCTTTCCATCACTCTCTACTTCACTGTGTTTTTCCTTTTCCCTTTCTTCTTTCTCTTTACTCCCTACCTCCTTGTATGATTGGTTATCTAGTGTTTTTTTGCCTGCAGTTAAGTTCTAAAGGTCTTGAAGTGACTAAATTAGTAGACCAGTGAAACACTGTGGACATAGCATACTTAGATTTCAGTAAGGCATTTGACAAAGTAGATCACAACCTGCTGCTTAGTAAGCTAGAAAAAGGTGCAATAACAACAACATTATCAGATGGATCTGTAGCTGGCTGACAAACCATACTCAGCGAGTAGTCCTCAATGGCACTACATCCACATGGAGAGAAGTAAGCAGTGGGTACCATAAGGCTATGTCTTTGGCCCAGTACTCTTCAATATCTTCATTAAGAACTTAGATGAGGGAATAGAATGGGAACTCATCAAATTGGCAGATGACACTAAACTAGCAGGAAGAGCCAACAACCCAGAAGACAAGCTCAGGATCCAAAAAGATCTTGACAAACCTGAACAATGGGCCCTATCCAACAAAATGAACTTTAATGTAGAGAAAAGCAAAGTTTTACATTTAGGCAGAAAAAATGAAAGGTACAAGTACAGATTAGGTGAGACCTGGCTCAAAAATAGTAACTGTGAGAGGGACCTTAAAGTCCTAGTGGACGATCACTTGATTATGAGGCAGCAGTGTGTAGCAGCAGCCAAAAAAGCTAATACAATCCAAAGAAGAGCAACTAAGATGGTTAAAGGTCTGGAGACCAAAACATTTGAAGAACAGCTGCAGGACTTGGGTTTGGTTAGTCTAAAGAAATGAAGAAACAGGGGCAACATGATAGCAGTATTCCAGTATTTGAGGAGCTGCCACAAAGAAGAAGATATCAAACTATCTCCAAAGCACCAGAGGGCAAGACAAGAAACAATGGTTGGAAACTGACCGAATAGAGAAGCAACCTGGAATGAAGGAGAAACTTCCTAACAGTGAGGACAATTAACCAGTGGAACAGCTGGCCTTCAGAAATCATGTGTAAGGACCCGCTTCAAAACTTCTTCCCAAGAAAGCAGAACTCTTGGAACAGATTCATCCCAAAAGGAATTTTTATTAGGAGAAGTTGACAGCAGGCATAGAAGGCAGGATCTGAGGGTTTCCCATTCAAATCAATGTTAAAGGAGCAAAAAGCAAACCCCACCCCAACATTTCATCCAGTCAGTTCAAATGGGCCAATCCCCAGGTAAGGAATGAAGCTGATAAGACACCATTCCCAAGGCTGTGAAAATTTTGTTGGATCTTCACACCTTCTCTTCTGCAGTGAGAGATAAGCCAGATGGCCAAAGGCACATTCCTTTCTCACCCCAGGTTGACACCAAGGGGAGAATAGTTCAAAGAGCAAGCAGATAGAGGAAGCGGAGAGGATACATTGTAACAGCTAAGAGAAAGGGCAATACACATACAATCCCCCAAAGGACTTCTCCCTCCCCCCAGGAGTATGGCAGAACCCATAGAAGGGGGAAAAAGGCCCCTTGTCTGAAATGGCCTAGGTTCTCCTGCTCGAGCAGGAGGTTGGACTAGAAGACCTCCAAGATCCCTTCTATTCTATTCTATTCTATTCTATTCTATTCTATTCTATTCTATTCTATTCTATTCTATTCTATTCTATTCTTAATTGTCCCCCTTCCCCCTCAGTTTTAATTTAAAACCTTTTGATAAGACGAGCCAGTTATTTTCTGAATATATTCTTTCAAGTTCTTCTGAGTTTCACTCCATCCCTTGTCACTAGCCCTTCATGTAGGTAATGCAGACCATGGTCTAAGAAATCAAAGTTCTCTTGATGATACCAATTTTTAAGCCAGTGTGTCAGAACCCATTTCTATTTCATTTCTATCTATCTCCTCTGATCTAAAAACAAATCTCACTTTTCCCTGGGTTCTGCCATACTCCCAAGGGGGAGGGGGGATATGCCTGCGGGGTTATTGCTTTGGCTTCCTCCGTTCGCTACAATGTAACCTTTTGTTTTGTTTATTGCTTCTGTGTCTGCTGTCCACTGCAATGTAACAATTTGCTTCCTACACTGCATCTCTCTCTGAACCTTCTTCTCCCTAACCTGTCAGCTAAGAAAAGGGGGGGGGGAGAAAGAAATACAACCTCTGGAGCCTGGCTTATTTCTCTGGTCTCAAAAGGAGGTGCAAAGAGCTGCTTGAACATCGTGTTATGACCGGAGCCAGACCGATGTTATCTCCCCATTCCCACAATGGACTTAACACCTGGGGATTGGCCGGTCTGAACCATCCGGATGAACTATGGGGTGGGGTTTGCTTGGGGACACTTTAAAGTATCAATCTGTAAAGGAATCCCTCATATCCTGTCTATTATGCCTGCTATCAACTACTTTTAATAAAAGTTCCTGCTGGAGGAAACCGTCTCCAAGAGTTCTGCTTTCTTAAGATGTGAGATTGATGTGGGTCCTTACACAGTGGTTCACTTCTAAAATCCTTTGCTTCCTCATTGGATGTTGGCCTTTTCTTGGAAATATAGATGAAAACACTACTTGAGCTCCTAATTCTTTAACTTTCTTCCCTAGCTGTTTGTTATCTCTTGTTACTGTTTTTAGAGTCATTGTTGTGTCATTTGTCCCCACATGTAGGAGAAGAAAGTGGTAGTAATCCGTGGGGTTGATTATTTTAGTACGTTTCTCAGTTACATATTTGATTTTTGCTCCAAGGAGACAACATACCTCCTTAGACTGACGGTTCGGTCTGCAAACTATAGTTTCTGTTCCCCGAAGAATTGAATCTCCTATCACAAATATTCACCTTTTTTTCTGTAGGGAAGACTGGGATATTATTCTTCCTGTCACAGGAATGCTGGGTTGTGTCTCCTTTTTAGAAACTATTGATGCCTGCCCTTTTATAGGTGTCTGCATATTTTCCTCCAGGGGGAGGCTATGAAAGCAATTGTTCAGGGTCCTCACTGGAGTAAGCTAGGATGATAATAGGGGCTTTGCTCTTGATTGTTGTTTTCTTCTAAAAGTGACATGTTTCCATTGGTCTTCCTCTTTAGGTTCATATATAGGGTCATTTTGGTTTTGGAAGCTGTTTGTTCCTATTGTGTTCAATTTGGGTGTATCAGTTTTCTTCTTTTTTGTTCATATATGGCATCATATATGTCAATCAGTATTTTCTAGAGAGAAAGGGAGTGTGACTTAATTGGCAGTGAAAGATTTAATTGGCTATGTAACCTTTTTTTAAGAAATGGAATTTAAAAAAAGATGCGCTTGGAACTTATACTTTTTGAAATGACTTACAGTAATCTGTACACTGGCTGAGGAATTCTGGGAGCACGCTGGCTGAGGAATTCTGGGAGTTGAAGTCCACAAGTAATAAAAGGGCCAAGTTTGAAGATCCCTGAACTAAACCTTTAGATTTAATCTAATGATTTTAGGGTGGGTCTATATCCAGAGAATTATTGTTTCTCTTAAATGTAAAGAAACTCCAAAAAGACAAAAACTGGTATAGAAAGCAAGATGGTTCTTTTAAGAGGATTTCCTATCAGTGGATGTATCAAAATGAAGAATGTTTTCAAGAAGTTCAAGGATGAGCCACAGAACACCTTTAATATCTATGGTAATTTAACAGAGAATCTCTAGAGCAAACTAATATCAAAATAAGTGATGCAATTAAAGGGTCAGTAATGTAATTTCTAACTTCTGGTTGCATTGCAGTTAAAACCAGTTAAAAATTTCCTAAGTGATAAGTGTAGATGATATTGAGAAATAAATTTTGCACATATCAAGAATCTTAGTTGATATTTTTTAAAAAGCCAAATAAAACCTATTGAAAAGAAAAAAAGCACAAGGCATAGAAATAACTCTGGAATAGCCTCAAATAGATTTTCAGGTTAAATTACCAAACTACATTCTGGTATATAGTTAGGAATCAAATGAAGAAAAATGGATACACCAAGTATGCACTTCTTGCTGAAGACTGCTTGGGTAAATATTTTATGATTTTCAGGCATAATCTAGCTCTCCAAGAAACTGCAGCATCAAGAACTTTTCTCGGGAATCAATCACTGTTTTGGAAATAATTCAGATTATTACATTTTTTAAAAAAGGGAAATATTTATGACAAGTTGTTAAAATCAAACATGGACTGTTAGAACTTAGGGCTGGAAGCATTTTTCTCATATATGAAAGGTTACTCTATGCCCCCAAAGTTTAGAAACTATCTATTACGTATGAAGAAAAAGAATGATAGAGTTGACCCTAATATCTTCCTATTAGCCTGGTAAATATCATTAGCAAGCTGTATGTCAGACATCTCCTGTGGAAATAACAGGAATGGATGATGAAGAAGAAGAAAAAAATCACTGATGAGCAGGCTGTTATTAGAGTGAGAAAGTTCACCTTAGACCAGGGATAGGCAACCTTGGCTCTTTTATGACTCATGGACTTCAACTCCCTGTCAGAATCCAATTATACTTATCTCTAGTTATCAACTATAGAAAACCCCATTTCTGTCTTCTCTGGATTCTGTCATACAATGAAGGGAAGGGGGTGAACAAAGGGGCTTTATGGCCCTCACTTCCTTCAGTACACTTCAAAGGGACTGGATGTGGATATCACCAAAAGGACTAACCATAACAACGGGGCTATTACCTTTCATGTACTCCTTTCTGAAGTCTCCCTCCAGCCGGCAGTAAGGAAAAGGGGGTGGGAGTGTATTGCCTGAGACTGTCGCTGGAAGAAGGGGGTGATTGGGTGGGGCTACTAGGGAACCTCTTAAAACCTTGAATGGGAGAGCTTGAACACCAAGTCCTGTCTAGAATGCCTGCAACCATTTTCTCTTAATAAAGGATGCCTGTTGGAAGAACTATTCCAAGAGTTCTGTCTTCTTAAGATGCAAAGTGGGATGGGTCCTTACATTAGACAGGACTTGCAAAATTAATCCACCTGGAAGGGAGACCCTTGCTGGGGGATTTTTGCAAAAAAAAAAAATTACCATGTCAAACAATGGAGAAAGAAAGGGGGAAAACTCCCCGGAAAGAGAGCCAATGCTCCGACTGGAAGCTTGCCGGATGTCAGGATCTGAGAGGTTAGATTCCTCAGGAGAAGAAGTGGTGGAGGCAAGGGACCACAAGCCTCGCTGGTCAATGGGCATTGGAAAGAAAGGCGAGTGGGAAAAGAAATGAAGAAAGGTAACTCTGAGACAGGGGCCCAAGCAACCAGAATGGAAGCAGGAGATGGAGAAATCCTTGCACGTAAGTGAAGAGGGAGAAAGCTGGGCACCGTACTTGGACTGGATCCTAGAGAAAGCTATTGACCTGATGAAGAGAACTCTCAACTCCCTAGGAGAGGAGAATCCTGAGCCCTATGGCCACCCCAGCTCCTGGAGCCGCAAAGGGAGAGACACCGAAGGGGAAATGGAAACTGCAGCCCCAGGGACATCTGCTGATCCAGTAGTCCCCACCTCCTGCCAAACCACAGATGGCGATCTGGATGGAGGACACCACCACCAACAACGGAGGCACTGATCCATTCCAAGACATCCGCTGTTGGAGGTGAAGTTCAAAGGGGAGCCAACACGCTTGGGGTTTTTCCTAACCCAAGTCCTCAGCTACATGGAGGAATACAGGCGGAACATCCCCAGTGACAAAGCCCGCATCAGGATCGTGCAATCTGCCCTGGATGGACCGGCTGCAGATTGGGTGGTGAACTTGCATGACTCCAATGCCCGAGAGCTCAACGACTTCAACTGTTTCATGTCCTCTCTGAGAAGGCAATTTGAAGACCCCCTGGCTGATCGCAAAGCCCACGAAAGGATAAAAACGATGAGGCAAGGCAAATGCCCGGTGGCTGAATATATGCAAGAATTCCGGCCCATTGCCAGCAAACTGAACTGGCCAGAAGACATCCTCCTTAGCCATTTCAAAGACGGACTAAATTATGACCTATATGACGCTTGCCTGCCCCGAGGCGACCCACACCAACTTGAGGAATGGTACATCTTGGCAGAGGAAGCAGAGATCGACATATTGAAGAGACACCGCGAAGGAAAACAATGGAGCTGCTCCCTGCTTGAGTTGACACATGAACAAGTGAAACCATTGGCTACAGCCAAGAAGGAAATGGGGTGTTTCAAGTGCGGAAGAGAAGGGCATTGAGCTGTAGAATGCCGCTCCAAAGTCCCCCAGCACAACCCAGACAGATCCCCAATCAGCAAATCCGGAAAATCTTCAGCTAAGCCAAAAGAAAATGCCATGAGAATGATGGAAATTGTGGAACCCCCCACCTCTGCTCATCAGGGGGAAAGAACTCCAGCCTACACCGCAGGGCCGGTGGATGCCTCAGATGACAGCTCGGAAGGCGAACCCCTGGTAAGTGGACGCATCGCACCCATCCTCAATACAATGACTATATTAATTCCCCCCATGCCCGAAGCCGTGAAGGTGAAAGCCTTAATAAACTCTGGCTGCACCCGCTGCCTCATTAGCCCAACACTAGTGGGGAATCTGGGCATTCTGTTGAGGAGACTGGAACAACGAATCTCATTTGGCCAGTTAGATGGATCCATAGCAGGGGGGTGCCAGCTACCCTAGCCACTTTACCAATACATCTCTCCCTAGGCAAACATGAGGAGGACATAACGTTTGTGGTGGAAAGCCCAATGATCCTAGGGATGGAATGGTTAAAAAATGGAACCCCTGGGTGAATTGGAGTACAACAGAAATCAAATTCCCAAAGGGGGACCCTATGGACTTAAAATCCAAAGGGGGGTTACCAGAATCAAGAATAGAAAAAGCATCCGTGGGAGACGAAAAGGGACCACCAGAAATACCAGAGGAATACAGAGACCTTGCTGAAGTTTTCAGTGAGGAGAGGGCAGATGAACTCCCTCCCCCACCGACCCACAGACTGTGCCATTGAATTCAAGCCTGGGGCAAAACTCCCAAAGCCCAGATTATACTCCATGAGCCCAAAGGAGAAGGAGGAAATGGAAAGATTCATAAAAAAAACCTAGAGAGGGGTTTCATTGAGCCAGCCAAGCCTAAAGTGGCGCCCCGGTCCTCTTTAGAGAGAAGAAGGATGGCTCTTTACGCTTTTGCATGGATTATAGGGCCCTGAATACAATCAGTGAAAGCAACCTATACCCTCTGCCCCTCATGAAAGACATGCTGTCACACCTCTTGAAAAGGAATTTTTTTTCTAAACTAGACCTAAGGGAAGCTTATTATCGCGTGAGAATTAAGGAAGGGGACAAATGGAAGACTGCATTTAACTGCCCCATGGGATGCTATCAATTCAAAGTCTTGCCATTTGGATTACAAGGGGGCCCTGCAGTATTTATGCAATTAATCAATGACGTTCTAAGGGAGCACCTGTTTAAGGGGGTCCTTGTTTACTTGGGCGACATTCTTATCTTCACTGAAACAAAACAAGAACATGTCAACCTTGTCAGTGGTTTTAAAGAAACTGCGAGCCACCCACCTATATGCCAAACTCTCAAAATGCGAATTCCACCAGGAAAAGATAGACTACCTAGATTATCGCATATCCCCCCAGGGCATTGAAATGGACCCAGAGAAGGTCAGAGCAGTATTAGATTGGGCACCACCATGCACAAGAAAGCAACTACAAAGTTTCCTGGGCTTTGCAAACTTTTACCGCCAATTCATCCCCTCATTTGCCCAGATAGCCTTGCCCCTCACTAACTTACTAAAAATGAAGGGAGCATCCTCAGTAAAACCTAGCCACTAACATGGACAATGGAGTGCCAAGCAGCGTTTGAGAGATTAAAGAGACTTTTTTCTGCCAAACCAGTACTAAGGCACCCAGATATGGATAAGCCCTTCGTAATACAGGCGGATGCAAGTGATGTGGCAGTGGGGACTGTTCTATTACAAGAAAATGATGATGGGATATTGCAACCCTGTGCATATACATCCAAGAAACTCACAGAAACAGAACAGCGCTGGCCCGTATGGGAGAAAGAGGCATATGGGATACGTTGGGCATTACTCACGTGGTGACAGTTCCTGGAAGGCAACAAAATCTCCTTCCAGGTGTGGACTGATCACAAAAATTTGGAAGCCCTGAAAGGGCCCAGGAAGCTCAATCCCAAACAAGCCCGCTGGTCCCACCATTTTCACCAGTTCCAATTTAAGCTCAAACATTTACCAGGGAGAAAGAACTTCCTGGCAGATGCACTATCTTGCATGCCCCAATATAACAGTGCATGAGCCACAGACTCTAAACCAATGATGGCAGAGTCACAACTGGCAGCACCAGTAACCACAAGAACCCAAGCTAAATTAAAACCACAACTGGACAGCCAAACTAGAATTGAATTCCGAAAAAGTTTGGAAACAGATGAATGGTTCCAGAAAAACAAAAATGTGTGCACAATGAGAGACGGGTTGCCTTAGGTAGGGGAAAAGTTATACATATCAACAACCCAAAGAATCACGTTCATGCAGCTTTGCCATGACACAAAATCAGCAGGGCATTTTGGATTTGTAAAAACTTTACACTTAATTAAATGGCAATTTTGGTGGCCATGAATAAAAAAGGACATAGAAAGTTATGTAGCCAGTTGCCCAAAATGTGCGACTGCAAAGAGGTTGCAAGGGAAATCGCCAGGACTATTACAAACAGTGGCAAATCCCTCAGGCCCCTGGAAGGAAATAGCCATGGATTTTATAGTGGAATTGCCAGAAAGCAATGGGAATACTGTTGTCTGGACCGTCACGGACTTGTTTTCCAAACAGGTGCACTTTATCCCTTGCCAAAAGATTCCCACCACAAAAGCCTTAGCAAAACGTTTGATCCAGCACATTTACAGATTGCATGGGTACCCCAATGCATCATCTCTGACAGGGGGGTGCAATTTATGTCTGCATTTTGGAAGGAATTTTTATCCCTCTTAGGAACCACTCAGGGACTGACATCTAGCCACCACCCACAAGGGAATGGGGGGGGGCTGAAAAAATGAACTCCGTACTTAAGCAATATTTAAGATGTTTTCTTAGTTTCCAGCAGACCGAGTGGGCGGACTTACTCCCTTTTGCAGATGTTGCCTACAATAATGCAGTCCACTCCAGCACAGGTTACCCTCCTTTTCAAATAGCCACCGGTCAAAGTTTCAACCCCATGCCAGAATTAACCCCAAATGAACCAACGATCCCATCACTGAAAGAATGGATGGAAAAACTACAAAACACCTGGCCAATAGTTAGAAAAGCACTAGATGAAGCTAGGCAGGCATACAAAGCACAAGCCGATAAAAAAGGGTTGAGCCTACACCATTCATTATAGGTGAAATGGTGTACCTATCTACAAAATACCTAAAGTCCCTACAACCCTGTAAAAAACTTGGACCAAAACATATAGGGCCTTTTCCAATTAAAAGAATCATAAACCCAGTAACAGTAGAATTAGAATTACCCAAAAATTTCAGGCAAATACACCCAATTTTTCATTGCAGCTTGCTGAAAAGAGAGCATCAGTCAGCTTTACAGCCAAAAATCCCCCCCACCACCTCCTCCAATCATGGTGGAGGGCGAACAACACTTCAAAATAAAGGAAATCCTAGACTCTAGGAGATATCATGGAGCGACTCAGTACCTAGTTGCCTGGAAACACCTCCCTGCCTCACAAAATGAGTGGGTCCATAAACATCATGTCAGAGCCTCGAAGTTTTTAAAGAAGTTTCACACAGAATATCCTAACAAGCCTGACTAACTTTTATACCTATTTTGTTTTTTTTTCAGGTGGATCTTGCGTATGTTTGAGGGGGCCGGATGTCAGAATCCAATTATATTTCATCTCTAGTTATCAATTATAAAAAACCCCATTTCTGCCTTCTATGGATTCTGCCATACGATGAAGGGAAGGGGGTAAACAAAGGGGCTTTATGACCCTCACTTCCTTCAGTACACTTCAAAGGAACTGAATGTGTGTATTGCCAAAAGAGCTAACCATAAGAATGGGGCTATTACCTTTCATGTAGTTTTCTTTGAAGTCTCCATCCAGCTGGCAGTAAGGAAAAGGGGGTGGGAATGTAATGCCTGAGACTGTTGCTGGAAGAGGGGGGTGATTGGGTGGGGCTATTGGGGAACCCCTTAAAACCTTGAATGGGAGAGCTTGGACCCCAAGTCCTGTCTAGAACGCCTGCAACCATTTTCTCTTAAGAAAGGATGCCTGTTGGAACAATTATTCCAAGAGTTCTGTCTTCTTAAGATGCAAAGTGGGGTGGGTCCTTACAGGTAGCTACATGTGAGTGCCTTCATCCAGACTATTCTCTCATGCAGAGATTCAAGGATTCTAGCCCTCAGTGAGGTCGGGATTATGACCCAGCTGCCCCACAAAATGCAACCCTTCTTCCTTCTCCAAAAACTCTGAAAGTTAGGGCCCAGACACATTTCCAGCCATCCGGTGAGCACACAGTTCAACACACGGCTCAGTGTGTTGTCTGAAACTGTCTCAGCAGCTACATCCCCTATGTTAAGGGGAGACTCCGGCAAATCCTTGAGGATGCGGTTAGCTGGAGTGGGGTCTGACTCTATGTGCAGTAGGGGTAACCTACTAAGGCAATCTGCATGGCCCATTTCTTTGCCTGGTTTGTGAATCAGACAATAACTATAAGCAGACAGGAATATTGACCACCTCAACATCCTAGGAGAAATAATCTGGGGTGTTTGCTTGTTCATAGTGAACAACCCCAGAAGTGGCTTGTGGTCTGTGAAGACTGTGAAATGGTGGCCATACAAATAGTCATGGAATTTTCTTATACCCGCCACGATGTCCAATGCCTCCCTATCAATCTGTGCGTAATTGCGTTCCACTGAGGAGAGGGTTCTAGAATAATAGGCTATGGGAACTTGTGTCCTGTCAGCCTGAAGATGGCTTAACATAGCTCCGATCCCATATGGGGATGCATCACAGGCAATGTTGATTGGAAGCTGCTCATTAAAATGGTCAACACCGCATTTGATGACAGCAGTGATTTAACTGCTGCAAAATGTTGCTAGTCCACTTCTATTGAGCCTTCTTGTCCAAGAGCTGGTGTAACGGCTCTGCCACTGTGGCCTTGTGGGGAAGGAAGGCATGATAAAAATTAAGAAGTCCCAAAAAGGCCTGAAGTTCTCCTTTTGTCTTGGGACTGGTGGCCTGCTGAATTGCTTTGAGCTTGGATTCAGCAGGATGAATGCCTTCGCATCTGTATGAAACCCGAGGAACTCTGTGGAAGTAACCTCAATTTTACATTTTTCCTGCTTTAGTTTCAGCCCCACTTTGTGGAAATGCTGCAAGATGGCCCTAAGCCTTTCAGTTAGGATTTTGACTGATTCCCCGGCTATGAGGACATCATCGAAATACGGGCACACACCTGGAATGTTTTGGAGCATGTGCTCCATTACACTGTGAAAAATCCCCTGGGCTACACTAACCCCGAACTGTAACTCCCACACCTTGAAAGCTCCCCGGTGGGCTATTTTGGTCTGGGTCTCAGCTGTGGCATTGTCCATCGGCAGCTGTTAATAGGCCTGGGCCAAATCTAATATGGTGAAAATGCAACCTCCCTGTAGAGATGCCAAAATGTGGCTGACTACAGGCACCGGATAGGAGTGGTGCTGGAGGGCTTTATTTAGCACGCATTTATAGTTGGCACAAATGCGGACTTCCCCGTTGGCCTTAAGTGGCGTAACTATGTGAGTTTCCCATGGACTGCTATTCACCGGCTCTAAAATGTCTTGTAGCAATAACTTGTCCAGCTCTGCATCGATTCTCTGCTTCAGGGCAAAAGGCACCTGACGAGGCTTTATCCTTATTAGTGCTATTGTAGGATTAAGCCAGAGGGCAATTGGGGGGCCTTTGTACTCCCCTATCTCTGAGTTGAAAACATCAGCAAACTCTTTACAAACTGCTGAGTAGCTCGACATTTGCAAGCTATTTAATACGGTCACTTGAATTCCCAATACATCAAACCAATCAAGTTCGATGAGGCTAGTGCGATTGCCCTCAACTACTACAACTTCCAGGGGACCCTCAAAATTCCTGAACTGCACCCCGGGTGTGGCCTCCCCCTTGACTTTTACATGGGAGTTTTGGAAATCAATTAGAACGAGGTTTGACAGCCTGAGCTTAACTTGCTTGCTGCTTCAACTACAAATTTGCTGGAGAGTCCTTTGGGAGATTATTGATAAGGCTGACCCTGTGTCCAACTCCATGTCAGAATAAACCCCTTGCAACTTGACATAACAACAACAACAACAACAACAACAACAACAATAATAATAATAATAACAAAGTTGGAAGGGACCTTGGAGGTCATCGAGTCCAACCCCCTGCTCAGACAGGAAACCCTACACAATTTCGGCAAATGGCTGTCCAGTCTCTTCTAAAAAACCTCCAATGTTGGAGCATTCACTGCTTCTGGAGGCAGGTTTTTCCACTGGTTAATTGTTCTAACGGTCAGAAAATTTCTCCTTAGTTCTAGGTTGCTTCTCTCCTTGATTAGTTTCCATCCGTTGCTTCTTGTCCTGCCTTCAGGCACTTTGGAGAATAGCTTGACTCCCTCTTCTTTGTGGCAGCCCCTGAGATATTGGAACACTGCTATCATGTCCCCCCTCGTCCTTCCCTTCTTTAAACTAGACATACCCAATTCCAGCAACCGTTCCATATATGTTTTAGCCTCCAGTCCCCTAATCATCTTTATTGCTCTTCTCTGTACTCTTTCTAGAGTCTCAACATCTTTTCTACATCATGGTGACCAAAACTGGATGCAGTATTCCAAGTGTGGCCTTACTAAGGCATTGTAAAGTGGTATTAATACTTCACCTGATCTTGATTCTATCCCTCTATTCATGCAGCCCAGCACTATGTTGGCTTTTTTGGCAGCTGCAGCACACTGCTGGCTCATATTTAAGTGATTGTCCACTAGGAGTCCAAGATCCCTCTCACAGTTACTTCTGTTGAGCAAGATATACCCTATACTATACCTGTACATTTGGTTTTTCTTGCCTAAATGTAGAACTTTACTTTTTTCACCCTTGAATTTCATTTTGTTAGATAGCACCCAGTGTTCAAGTCTGTCCAGGTTCTCCTGTATCTTAAGCTTGTCTTCTGGAGTGTTGGCTATTCCTGCCAGCTTGGTGTCATCTGCAAATTTGATGAGTTCCCCATCTATCCTCTTGTCTAAATCATTGATGAAGATGTTGAAGAGCACTGGGCCCAGAACAGAGCTCTGGGGCACCCCACTACACACTTCCCTCCATGCAGATGCAGTTCCATTGAGGACCACACACTGAGTACGGCCAGTCAGCCAGCTACGAATCCATCTGGTGGTGATGCTATCTAACCCACATTTTTCTATCTTATCAAGTAGTAGGTTGTGATCTACTTTATCAAATGCCTTACTGAAGTCAAAGTAAATTATATCCACTAATTTTGATCCACTAATTTTGTCACTTGGTCAAAGAATTCAAAAAGGTTTTTTCTGGCTTGCTCTGTTTGAGATGTAACTTTTCCTTGAGTGGGCGATGGGCGCCTGTCCTAAACACGCTCCTTCTACTAGCGCAATAGCCCACCCTGTTTTGTCCAAGCACCCCAGTACCTTTCCGAGGCATCTCTTCAGATGGGTGTTCTCTCCTGCGGCCCCTACACACAGCGGTGATGTGGCCTTGCTTGCCATACGCCTGGCAGGTTGGCAACTGTGAAAAGTGAGAGTATAAGATTAGCACTGGCATTGGCAGTGGCATATAAGCATAAAATCTGGCAATTTGATATCACATTTGATATGCATTCCTCAATGCTGAGTTAGAGGAAGAAATATATATGATCCAAGCACCAGGGTATGAAATTGCAAAGCCTAACATGGTATATAAATTAAACAAGGCTATTTATGGGCTGAAGCAGTCAGCCAGAAACTGGAATATCTGTTTAGATACTGCTTTAAAGGGTCTTGGATTTAAGAGTTGCCAAGCTGATAATTGTATATATACTGGACAGTTACAAGGAGGGAATTGTCTATTGTTATCATTTGTGGATGATCTTTGCTTTATTGCAAAGGATGCATCACAAGTCAAGGAATTTGCTGATAAATTAGGAAAGAAATTTGAATTAAAGAATTTGGGATAAATAAAAAATTATCTCAGTGTAGAGATATGGAAAAATGAAAAAGGTGGTTATATTCTCAGTCAAAGGAGAAAATTTGAGCAGTTATTGGAAAAATATAATATGAAAGATTGCAATACTGCTCCCACACCCATGAGTACGGATTTTTATAATAGTTTAAGTGCGGACAAAGGTGAAACCTGTGATCAAGAGATATATCACTCAGCAATAGGGAGTTTGTTATATCTATCACAGTGGTCCAGACCAGACATAGCTTGCGCAGTAAGCATTTTGAATTGTTTTACTGCTGCACCTATAACGTTACATTGGATGGGTGTAAAAAGGGTTCTCAGATATTTAAAGTGAACCATAAATTTGGGTCTTCAAATACAGATTACTGAGGAATTGAAATTAAAGTGTTATGTCTATAGTGACTATGCAAATGACATAAACACAAGGAAATCAAATTCTGGGATTATAATATTGTTTGGAGGGATTCTTATTGGATGGAAGTCCAGAAAACAAACAACTGTTGCTATTTCAACAGCGGAAGCAGAGTTTATTGCTTTATCTGAATTGTGTTCTGAAGTAACATGGTATGCACAGTTGTTGCAAGATTTAAATATTAATGTAAAAGAATCTGTAAAGGTATTTGAAGACAATGCTGCCTGCATAAAAATGGCAACTGGTGACAGGGTGAAGAACAGAAGTAAACATGTAGACATTAAGTATTGTAATGTCAGGGAAGCTGTGAAAGGAAAATTGATTAGTTTACATCATTGTTCTTCTGAGGATAATTTGGCGGACATGATGACTAAACCATTGGGTGGTGTTCACTATGGAGAATGTATTAAGTCTATAGGTCTGATGTCTCTTCCTGTCATGAAGGGAGGAGTGTTGGAATATTCATAAGCAGGAAGAGTCATGTGGTAACTCAGCCAATGTGAAAAAAGTGCTACTGAGTCTGTGCAAAAAGGTATTGAGTTAGAAGCTGATTTTGTATATTCAGTCTCAGGTCTGTCTCTGTATCTCTCTGTAAGAAGTCTTCATTGTGCTATGTTGCTGTAAAGAAGAATGTATGGTACTGTAAATATTTTTATATGAATATAAAGAGGTTATTTGAATCAGCTAAAGGCAGTCAGTTGTGAGAGCTTCTGATTTATTTTTACCAACAGAGAAATTAAAATTCTCTAACAGGTTATGGGCCCAGAGCTTACTAAGGACTGCATTGTAATTTAAAGCTGGAAGAAATTGCCTGTGTTTAGAAAGTATAAGATCAAGGCAGAATTAGCAGAATGGCTGCAATGGAATTTAAGGAAAGCTCTGTGCCTTGTTTGGGCCAGAAAAATTACATTGTGTGTGCTGCAAAAATGGAATGTTTGCTGAAAGCTAAAGAGCTGTGGTATAATGTAGAAAATCCACCACAAGTGTTTGCAGCTGCTGATCAGAAAAGTCATGATCAAGCAATGGATTATCTCATCTTGAATTTAGAGGATGAACAATTTTTAAATGTTGCAAATTTAAAGACTGCAAAGGAGATTTGGTTGAAGTTGAGAGCTGTGCATGTGAATGTTTCTGCATGCAATATAGTGCAATTGTCAAGAAAACTTTACAGGGCCTGTTTGCAACCAGGCAAATCTGTGAAACAGCATTTAAATAAAATGCAAAGTTTATTTTTGGACTTAGAACAATGTGGGATTAAATTCCCTGAGTCCCAGAAGGTTTTATTGGTGTTGAACAGTTTAGATAAAACCTGGGACACAGTTTCTGCAATATTTGAGTGTAAAGAAGAGCAAGACTTAAATTTTGAGGCTTTAAAGGCATGTTTGCTTAATGAAGAAGAAAAGTACCATTTTAGGAGTAGCCACAAGGAGGTGAAATTCCTGAGGAGGGGGTCCAGACTGCAAGTCTCTGGAGAAGGAACAAGCAGCAGATGGGACCAAGTTGCAACAAAGGAAAGATTGTGCAAGCAGAGGGCTCAGCAAGAGAAAAATTGCTACATTTGCGGTGCAAGCACACATCTGAAAAGGAACTGTTTGCAGAGGAACAATTTGCAGCAAAGGACATTTGTGTAAGCAAAGAAGACTGATTTGCAAAAGGAACATTTTGGTGTTGCAACAGAGACAAGTGGCTAATAGATAGTGGGGCAAGTCAAACAATTGTTAATGACTCTGAATTATTTTGCAGGTTTGTTCCAGTAGCACAAGAAGTGGTGGCTTTGGCAAATGGCCAGAAAGCAAAAGTCATCAGAAAAGGCGATGTAAAAATTCCATATTTGGAGTCAAATATTGTTTCCATATAACAATTAAAGTTATAGTCTAACAGTTAATTTTAACTCATTATAAATCTAAGTGCTAAATATAAAAAAACCATTATCTCTAAAAAGCTGCTTTATTCATTAGGTAGATTTCTAAATCCCATTTTTAAATCTGACTCCGGCTTTCCTTTTGTGCCAAATAGGTTTCCATGCCAGTGCCTCTAAAACCTTGAATGTATCTTCCTTCATTCCTACACTTGTTGTTTGAATCAAGGAAGAACGTCCAGTTATCAGTCTTTCAAAAGAACTGGCCTCTTTGTAATTGTTAAGTTGTTGCCCTAATAATTCAAATCTCCATGTTTGGTTTAGGATATTTATAGTCGGTTCAGTAGACTGGTCCTCTTCTTCTTCTTGCAATTTCATCTGAGTAGAATAGAGAGTCATATCCGGTGTTGTTGTTGTTTGATTATCTAAAATGTCTAAGTTCTCTGCTTTGGGAGTTACAGGTGCTGTAATTAAAGTCATCTCAGCCAGTTGTGCATGTTATATGAAGTCTTCTTTAAAGTTAAATTATTCATCTTCTGTTATTTTTGGGGTTATAGGTTGATCAGTTTGAGTCTGAAGTTCAATTTGTAATTTTGTAAAAATGTCTTTGGCTTTCACTCCTAAAATGATTAGCTGTGCTGCTTCATGGATTTTTTCAAGGATAAGTTTGTAATTAAGTTGTGGATAGAATTCATCCATTTCCATGGTGATTAAAGATAGTCCTTTAGTGGAAGCTATGTTTAGTAAGACTCAGCTATTGTCATTTTAGTTAGACTGACAGGTTTCGAGGTTGTTAATAAGGTAAAATATTTGGGGGTTATCTTATCTGCTTCCAATGCAAAACTGTATAAAAATAATTATGAAAGGCTGTGGTTTAAAATACAAAAGGATTTAGAGAATTGGAAAAAGCTGCAATTGTCTCTATTGGGGAGAATAGCAGCGATTAAAATGAATGTCTTGCCAAAGTTTCTTTTTCTATTTCAAATGATACCTATTTTAAAGAAAGAAGCAAACCTAGATGAATGGCAGAAAGGTATCAATAAATTTATCTGGGCAGGGAAAAAACCAAAAGTAAAACTTAAAATTATACAAGATATACGAGAGAGAGGTGGACTCAAGGTACCGAATTTGAAATTGTATTATGATGCTGTGGTTTTAACATTAATTAGTGATTGGGTTAATTTAACAAATGTAGATATACTCCTTTTGGAAGGGTGGGATTTATTATATGGATGGCATGCCTATTTAATTTATAATAAAAAAGTTGACAGGGTTTTTAAATATCATATTTTAAGAACTTCTTTACTTCGGGTTTGGAAGAAATATTATAGAATTGATTCAAGAATTCCATTATGGGCTATTCCATGGCACGCAATAGAAGGAATAAGAAAAGGAGTTAAGATGGATAGTATTTCTTATATACAATTACTTAAGTGGGATGGTAAAAATTGGCAATTAAAATCCATAGATGAATTAGCACAAGAAAATATTAATTATTCATGGTTTCAGTACAGACAATTATTGGAAAGGTGGAAGATAGATTATAAAGTGGGTTTGCTTAGAGAGGATGAGAACTTGCTAAAACAAATTAGAGATCAAAGCCGAACCCACATAAAAAGAATTTATGGTGTATTAGTGGAATTGGATTCAGAAGCAGAATTAGTTAAAGATTGTATGGTTAAATGGGCTCAAAATTTTGATGAACCGATTTTATTAGATACATGGGAGACTATTTGGGTGAGGAATGTTAAATTTACACAAGCGCAAAATTTACGGGAAAATTTTTATAAAATGTTTTATAGATGGCACCTTGATCCACAAAAAATGTCTCGTATGTACTCAAATTTGCAACCTAAATGTTGGAGATGTTGTTGCTTGGATGCAACGTATTATCATATCTTTGTGATCATGTAAAAGCATAAAAGCCTTTTGGATCAAGATATGGTGGAATATTCAAAGAATTTTCAAAATAAGGATAAAATTTACCCCACAACTGTTTTTGTTGGGTATTGTTTCTGATTGTGATGACAAAGAGATTATTTTAATGTTAAACTTAATTACAGCGGCAAGGTTGTTAATAGGGCAATATTGGAAGAAGGAATTTTTGCCTACTTTGTAGGAATGGTTTTTTAAAGTTTCTTACTTAGCTGAAATGGCAAAAATTTCAGCTTTTTTGAAAGATCAATCGCAAGAGAAGTACCTCTTGGTGTGGAAAAGATGGATAAATTTTATACAATATAAGTATGATATAAGAAAATATTATTTAGCTTTTGAATAATTTATATTTAAAGTTTAATATATTATTTAGAAGTGTAGAATAGTTTTTTTATTTTTTTATTTTCTTCTTTTTCTCTTTCTGTTTTTTATATATAATGGAGTTAAAGTATTTTATAATTTGTTTACTGAATGTAATTATATTTGTTTGAGGTTTATTTGAGTTTAAAAGTTTTTTCTTTTAAATTCTAGTTAACCCTGTACTCAGCTCTGGGAAGAATGGGGGAGGGTTTTGGGGTGGGTTGGGAGGGATTGGGGAAGGGGTTTTTATTGTAAAATTGTAAAAAATTATATAAAAAAAGACTCAGCTATTGTCCACCTCCACAACTTGTAAGAATTATTGTCACCAGAGCTGTTTCTACGTCTTATCTTTTTTAATAGTATGAAGGCAAATAAAAGTAATCAGCAAGCACAATTGAAGAGAAATTCCGGTTGCTATGCCAAATTTTGTCACAAGATGTCCCCAGCAGACCACAAAATCTTTTCCCAGATGCTGAATAGCATTCAGTTAACACAGAAAAAAAAGCCAATATTTTGCAAAGTTAATAGTTAAAGAAGTTAAAAAAATGCTAAGTCTCTATAAAAAAAGTTTTGGGCCCCCAAGGTATCCACAAAACAAAGATCCAATTATTTGGTTGTTGAAATTAGTAGTTCTTTCCTTTTCTTTCCAAGCTGTACAATCCCATGTATGCAAATGCTGCTGAATTGAGAGCGGGGGAACGAATTTCAAAAGGCTTTCACAGGAAGGTAATTAGGAAAAAAGAGAGGTAACAAAGGATCTTACCCAAATCCTCCACTCCTGCTTCATATGCTGAGCTGTGATTGAGATTTTCGGCTGGTGTGACTAAGTGATCGGCCATGTTAATGGCTGATCTTTTCTTCGTCAGTCCTAGGGAGCTGCCTCGGATCAAACGGAAGGGCTGCCGCCCTTCCGCGATCTTGCAAGGGTCCTCCCCAACAGTGGTCACCTCTCCAGGGTGACTTTTGACCCTTTCCAGGGTCTTCCAATGAAGGGAAACCAGACAACAGGGAGAAACTTCCCCCTGCGTGTCCGAAGGCATCATGTCCTCTGACATAAACATCTTTGTTGTTTTTCAATAAATGCTTGTTGTCTGGAAGAAGGTTCTCCATGAGATCTGGATGCCTTCTGGTATTTCAAAGGGCCTTGAAGACCTGACTCTTCATGCACACCTTTGGTGAGGGTGAATGAAAACCTCTGTCAAGCCTGAAGACAAAAATGACACATAGTGATTCTTCCAAGCTGAGTTTTTATTGTTTTTATTCTTATAGGCAAAATGTTGTCAGTCTGAGGACTCTATTATCTGCATCTACAACATATTCTTCTGTACTATTAGAAGGGGATGCCTTCACCCTCTTTCTCTCACATCTAGTATCTGGGCTGAGTCACCTCTTACAACTTTGTAATGCAGCCCTTCCCTCCTGGGATTCCACCTTCTTACTACATGCCCTCACACCCTCTTTGGATTATGTGGATTTGTTTCTTTTTCATTCTTTTCCAGTTTTTGTTAATCTTGGCATCTTTTGTTCTTTTATTTCTGTCTGTTACTGGATTTTGTTTTCTGTCTGTTACTGGATTTTGTTTCAGAGTCATTAGGAGTTGGACAGCATACAAATATAACAACATTAGAAGCTAGTAGGGAATGAGAAACATTTTTTTCAGTTTAGCAATATTTGTCCTCTAGAAAATTTTCCAGAAGATATCACTAGGTCTTTCGTATCAGTCCTGATGTTTAAATAAATGGTGAAAATATACTTGCTATGTAAATTTTGTTATTCTTAGTTCTCATCTGATCTTTTTCTACTGCAATTTTAAATTAAATTAGGTTGTCTCATTTCTTATACACCCTTGGAGACCTTTTCATATTTAAATGCTCTGCATGAATGTATAGATATATATTACATAATATCAGTTTGGAGATTTTTGTCCTTAACTTCACTGGAAACATCTCATGACAGTCCATGCCCATCTGGGAATTGCCTTAGCATAGTAGCATGTATAGTATCAGAAACCATTTCTTTGGTGGGGGGGGGACTTTTACTAGTTGGGTCTTTTCTTTTCCCTTCTGCGGGTTCTACCATACTCCTGGGGGGAGGGGGAAACCTTTGGGGAATTGTTGTGTATCTTTTCCTTTTGCTTAGCTGCTACAATATATCCCCTCCGCTTCCTCTATCTGTTTGCTCTTTTGAACTGTTCTTCCCTTGATGCCAACCTGGGGTGAGAAAGGAATGTGCCTCTGACCATCTGGCTTATCTCTTGCTGTGGAAGAGAAGGTGTGAAGACCCAACAATGTTTTCACAGCCTTGGGAATGGAGTCTTATCAGCCTCGTCCCCACAGCAGACTTAACACCTGGGGATTGGCCTGTTTGAACTGACCAGATGAACTGTTGGAATGGGGTTTGCTTTTTGCTCGTTTAACGTATTGATTTGAGTGGGAAATCCTCAGATCCTGCCTTCTATGCTTGCTGTCAACTTCTCCTAATAAAAGTTCCGTTCCAAGGGTTCTGCTTTCTTGGGAAGAGGTTTTGAAGCGAGTCCTTACATATAGTCTGTTGAAAGGCAACATACCTTATTAAAAGGTTTGGGAGGGGGAAAGCACATTTGTTCTTATATTGTAGAATATTATTGTGCAGATAACATACTCAGGCAGCATTTGCAAGCATTAAAATGCATCTCTCTGATAAAAACCACATTAAAGGATAGCATTTTATTTTTGAATATATGAAATGGGGAATAGGGACCTTAGTAATACTTAATGTACAATATATTACTATACATAGTATTATTGAGAAGATACTCAACTGAGAGATCAATAAAATAAAATATTCATAATTTTTCATGGCAGTTCTGTTATTTTTCCTTCACAATTCAAAAGAATTATTTTGCTGTTGTTTTGAGTAAACCTGGAAAAATAGAAAAAAAACCCCTTTATCTTGAATTATACTTCACATAGATCTTGACTGATCTGTCTAAGCAGAATGCTCCACTCAATCAGACTTGTCAATTTAAATATTCACCTCTACCAGTCAAAGAAGCTGCTGTCTTTGGCAATATGGAGGATATTAACAGCCTGCTTTGATTAATCTTGTCAGGGCCCATTACGTTATTTCATAAACATGGTTCTCGAGATAGGAATTGGCAGACCCCAGATTCCAAATGGTTTTCTCTCCCTGACATTCATCATAATCAGTCTTCCGGCCAGAGAGTAATATTTTTCAGTAGTCACATCACCTGTGCTTGATATCAGATTTAATATATTTTCATTGACTTGTTAAGGCCTTTGGTTTTTTAAAATTATCCTAATCTCCCCATGCATATGACTGAAATTGACAGTAGTATGATTTATATTAGTGGTGTTGGAATTACTTGCTCACTGTAAGGTTTTAATTGCTCTGTTGTAGTTTTCCTATTTCATCTCATTTTGGTCTTTAGTTTTGGTTATATGAAAAAAGAGCAGAGAAAGGGTTTTAAATTTATTTATTTATTTCAGCAATGTCTGCATTTTTTTTGTAACATTCTGTATTTCCCATTTTGTATTGAGAAATACAAATCAGTTGCAATCTAACATCCAATTTTCTTACTGTCATTCCTGTGCTTTCTTCACAGGTAATGGTAGGTGATTCTGTAGAAAAGATGTTGTCTTAAATTCACCCTCACCAAAGGTCTGCATGAAGAGTCAGGTCTTCAAAGCCCTTTCCAACAGACCGGGTGGGCGGACTTACTCCCTTTTGCAGAAGTTGCCTACAATAATGCAGTCCACTCCAGCACAGGTTACACTCCTTTTCAAATAGCCACCGGTCAAAGTTTCAACCCCATGCCAGAATTAACCCCAAACGAATCAACGATCCCATCACTGAAAGAATGGATGGAACAATTACAAAACACCTGGCCAATAGTTAGAAAAGCACTAGATGAAGCTAGGCAGGCATACAAAGCACAAGCCGATAAAAAAAAGGGTTGAGCCTACACCATTCATTATAGGAGAAATGGTGTACTTATCTACAAAATACCTAAAGTCCCTACAGTCCTGTAAAAAACTCGGACCAAAATATATAGGGCCTTTTCCAATTAAAAGAATCATAAACCCAGTAACAGTAGAATTAGAATTACCCAAAAATCTCAGGCAAATACATCCAATTTTTCATTGCAGCTTGCTGAAAAGAGAGCGTCAGTCACCTTTACGGCCAAAAATCCCCCACCACCACCTCCAATCATGGTAGAGGGCGAACAACACTTCAAAATAAAGGAAATCCTTGACTCTAGGAGATATCATGGAGCGACTCAGTACCTAGTTGCCTGGAAACACCTCCCTGCCTCACAAAATGAGTGGGTCCATAAACGTCATGTCAGAGCCCCAAAGCTATTAAAGAAGTTTCACACAGAGTATCCTAACGAGCCTGACTAACTTTTACACCTGTTTTGTTTTCTTTCAGGTGGATCTCTCTTATTTTTGAGGGGGCCGGATGTCAGAATCCAATTATACTTCATCTCTAGTTATCAATTATAGAAAACCCCATTTCTGCCTTCTCTGGATTCTGTCATACAAGAAAGGGAAGGGGGTGAGCAAAGGGGCTTTATGGCCCTCACTTCCTTCGGTACAACTTCAAAGGGATTGAATGTGGATAGAACCAAAAGGCCTTATCATAACAAAGGAGGCTATTACCTTTCATGTAGTTTTCTCTGAAGTCTCCATCTAGCCGGCAGAAAGGAAAAGGGGTCGGAAATGTAATGCCTGAGACTGTTGCTGGAAGTAGGGGGGGATTGGGTGGGGCTACTGGGAAACCCCTTAAAAGCTTGAATGGGAGAGCTTGGACCCCAAGTCCTGTCTAGAACACCTGCAACCATTTTCTCTTAATAAAGGATTCCTGTTGGAAGAATTATTCCAAGAGTTCTGTCTTCTTAAGATGCAAAGTGGGGTGGGTCCTTACACCCATATCATAAACCATATTTACTCTACATATCATTTATCCATCTTCACCTCGCTGAGTTGTATATTTCTTTTAAACAACCATTCGTCCATAATAAACACAAAATTTTCCCTCCAATATAACCTAACCAACAAACTTACGTTCGATAAAATTGGCTCTTTGCTTTTTACCCCTAAGAAAGTCTATTAATACCCTCCTACTTAAAAAGTTTCAGCAAACCATTCATCTTCTAAAATTCTCACCAACAGAGATCATTAAAATTTTGAATTCTTTTACACATTTACCCATAATATCTCATAATTATTTTTCACTTTAAATTAAGAATTTATAATATATATACTCCCAAATATTTAAACTTTTCCACTAAATCAACACCTTCTATTATTCTTTTACTTTACATCTACATACTACAAGGAACCCTTTTCTTGTCAGCCTGCTCTTTGTACATTTTTGAAGCTTTCGCTAAAGGCTTTTTTTACATTATCCCAAACAGTTTTCCAGGAAGTCACCCACTGTTCTAAGGTTTGAGAAGTGGGATGATCCTGCAGGTATTCAGGCATAGGAATGAATTCTCTACCAGTAGCTATCTTAAAAGGAGTGAGTCCAGTGCTGCTATGTACTGTGTTATTATAAGCCACCTCAGCAAAAGGGAGAAGGTCAGCCCAGGTTGTCTGCTGGTAATCAACATAACATCTAACACCATTGTATTCGCTTTTTCAGCCACTCCATTCATAGATGGATGAAAAGCCGACAATAGTCCTTGCATAGATCCAATCAGTGTAAGGAAGTCCCTCCAAAATCTAGCAGAAAACTGGACCCCCCTATCAGAAATAATCTGTTTTGGTGTACCGTGGAGCTGGTAGATAGGTTTGAGGAACATGTTGGCTAACTTTTTTGTGGTGGGGAGACTGGAACAGGCTATGAAATGAGCCTGCTTTGAAAAAAGGTCAATAACAGTCCATATTACCATATTTCCCCTACTTTCTGGTAATTCCACAATAAAGTCCATAGCAATCTTTTCCCAGGGTTGGGAAGGGTCTGCAACTTGTTACAATAATCCAGGAGGCTTACCGGGACTTTCCTTCATTGTTGCACATATTGCACAGCTTTTTACATAATTTTCAATATATTTTTTTAAACCCGGCCACCAGAATTGCCTCCAGACTAAATGTAAAATCTTTAGGTATCCAAAGTGGCCAGCTTGCTTGATATCATGGCTGTGCTAAAGTGCTTGAACTCTAAGTGTTTCTGGCAAATACAGTTTTGACCCCTTCTAGGCTAATCCATCTCAATAAGTCAGTATGACGTTTTTTTCCTGGAACCAGGAATTGGCTTTCAACTCCTCCTTTAGCCTTTTCATTAATGGGCCATCTGGTTCAGGTGGATTTACTTGCATTTGCCCCCTAGGCAATCTCTGAGAGATTGACTGTGGTTGCGGAATAATGGAGTTTACAATATCCTCATGGTAACTTTTATACTGAGGCATTCTGGATAGGATGTCAGCCAAGACGATTTTTGCCCCTGGGATGTACTTTAGGGTAAAATTGAAACAGTTAAAATACTGCACCCATCAAACTAGTTTGGGAGATAACTTACAGGAGATTTTCAGTGCCTCTAAATTTTTATGATCAGTCCATACTTCAAAAGGCACCTTGCCCCTTCAAGAAAATGACGTCAAATTAGTAGGGCCCACCTTACTGCAAAAGCTTCCTTCTCCCAAACAGCCCACCTCCACTCAGTGTCTGTTAATTTTTTGGAGGTGTAGGCGCAGGATTGCAAGTCTCCCTTTTTGTTCCTTTGCAAAAGGACTGCCCCCACAGCTACATCGCTAGCATCGGCTTGGATGATAAAGTGCTTCTCAGGGTTAGGGTGTTTGAGAACAGGCTCGGCTGCAAACAGACTGTTTAAGTTCTCAAAAGCAGTTTGGCATTCGATAGACCATGGCAGGGGGTGACAGGGTCATGGCTTTCCCCCATTTTTCCCAGTTTTCAACAGTTCAGTAATTGGCAAAGCAATCTCAGCAAAAGGGGATAAATTGCCAGTAGAAATTTGCAAATCCCAAAAAGCTTTGGAGTTGTTTACAGGTCAGTGGGGGCTGCCATTCTATAACAGCTTTAACTTTGGATGGATCCTTCTCCACCTCCTCACTGGAAATTCTGTATCCTAAGTAGTCTAGACATGTTCGATGGAATTCACATTTTGAGAGTTTAGCGTAAAGTTTGGCATTCAGTAGTTTTTTGGTATTTTGTGCACTAATTTAATATGTTCTGCCATGGTCTCTGTGTAAATGAGGATGTTATCAAGGTAAACTAAAAACCCCTTGTACAGGTGATCATGCAGCACTTGATTGATCAATTGCATGAATACAGCAGGGGCCCCCTGCAGACCCAATGGCATAACATTGAACTGAAAACTTCCCAGGGGGCTGTTAAAAGCCGTCTTCCACTTGTCTCCTTTTTTGACTCTCACTCAATAGTATGCCTCCCTTAGGTCCAACTTGGTAAAAAAACCTTTCCTTTTTCCAAATGGGCTAACATGTCTTTCATTAAAGGGAGGGGGTACATATTCTCCACTCTGTCCACATTTAACCCTTTAAAATCCACAAACAGCCTCCGCGACCCATCTTTCTTCTCTTTAAAAAGCACAGGGACAGCTACTCAGGATTTTGCTGGCTGAATGAACCGTCTAGCCAAGTTATTATCAGTGTACTCCCTCAGCTCTCTCAACTGGGGGGGGGGCATCATTGAGTACATTTTCGGCTTGGGCAGTTTGGCTCCCGGCAAAATCTCAATAGCATAGTCAGTCATTCTGTGGGGAGGTAGGATGTCACACTCCATCTTGCTGAATGCCTCAGCTAAGTCTTGATATTCACTTGGGATGAGCAGCATTCCAGGAGGGGAGTTTACAACAGATTTCAGAGTCTCAAGGGATTGCCTCTAGCTTTCACTTGTGCTGCTGGCAGGGGCGGGAGGTGAAGGTCCTGTTGCTAACCTTAAAGTCCTCACTCTGTTTTCCCACCAGATCATGGACTGCCACTTATCAAGCCAGGTTAATCCCAAGATTACTGCCTCAGTCATTTTTGGGACCACCATGAACCAGATATGTTCCCAATGCTCTCCCACCTCTAGGCATACTGGTTTGGTCAAGTGAGTGGCTGGAACCCTTCCTATAAGGGATCCATCTGCCTGCTCAAACCTCATAGGTATGGGCAATAATTTGGCATGAATGCCTAGCTTAAGCACCATGGGGAGGTTGATCAAGCATTGGGTGCAGCCTAAGTCAATTAAAACATGTAAATCCATTTGGGCTCCCATTTTAGGGACCAAGAGCTTTGCAGAGAAGGCAAAAGTTTGGAAAGGCTGACTCACCATTGGGTCATTTTCTCCTTCGTCATCACTGTCACAAGGAGCAGGCATAGGAAAGCATTTGGCTGGAATCTCAAGCTCCCCTTGGGCAGGAGAGATAACTTGTGCTGCTTGCTCCTGGCTGGCCCAATTCGATTTCTCTCAAGGTCTTCTTTTGGGTTTGTAGAAGTGGTGGATGCACTCTTAGTTGGTGTGAAAGGGACTGGACAGTCAACTGCCTAGTGCCCTAGTTGTCCACATCTGAAACACTTGATCAGGGGCCCAGCAGGTACTCTAGGGGACCAAGTGGCCACAGCAGGTGAGGGCGCTGAGGTACCTGGTGTCTCACTTGGTCTCAGCTTGGTCTGGATCCTGATGCTGCAGGTTTTTGATAGCGGTTCAGTTTGATGTCTAAGTTTATAGCCAGGCGGTACCATTCATGTAGTTTGTCAGGAATTCCCCTGTAGGTGCACACTTGGAACAAATCATGGTCCAAATTGGCCTTGAAGTGGTGAATCAGTGATCGCTCAGGCCATTGCCTGATCTATCCAGCCACTCTTCGGAATTCCCTTATGTATTCTTTTGCTGATCGGCCCCTCTGCTTCAAATTGTGGATGTCTTTTCCAGCTTGTAGAGCTTGGGATTCATCTTCAAATCTGGCTCTCAGATCTTGTGTCATGCAGGCCACTCACCCACTCAGCTACTTCCCCTTCTAAATTTGCTGCCACAGCATCAACCATGACCTCATCTGAGTAAGCATGGGCATAATGATTCATGTGAGCCCACACCTGGTTCAGGAAGAAGGAAAGCTTCTCGGGATCTCTGTCAAAGGTGGGCTTGATTAGAGGTGGATCCAAAGGTCGCTGATCCCAAAGAGCTTGAAGTATGCTGAGTGTTGGGGTCGCTGAAAGCACTCTCATTGGAAAGCCCTTGGCTGGGGTCCTGGACTGGCATGGCATCAACAGCAGTCAGAGCTGGCATGATGTTGGTAGCGGTCAGGACTGGCGTGGCATCAGCAATGGTCAGAGCTGGCATGGAGTCTGTAATGGTCATGGCTGGCAGGACATTGGTAACAGTCAGGGCTGGCATGGCATCAGTGATAGTCAGGGCCGGCATGGTACTGATAACGCTCTGGACTGGCAAGGTGTCAGTAATGGTTGGGACTGCACCAGCACACTGGGCTTGTTGTTAAAGCTGGTCTAAGTAACGGGGAGGTAGCATGAGCCATCACTATGGGATTGGGGCTTTGCCATGGCGGTGGATGTCCATGGGGACGCCTGTCCTCTTGCCCACTGGAGATCACCTAGTGGGTGATTGACTCGCCTTCTCCCATCTCAAGTCAATCAAACTTCTCTCTCAAGCATTCAACGGAATGACTGTGGATGGCTGTCAGATACCTCCATTCCCCTGATTCATCCCAAGTGGCTGGCCACTTCGCCTTTCTCAGCACCATCAAACGAGATCCATGGGATGAGAGCAATGGGAATTCAGCTTCCACAGCCTTCACAGTGCTTTTTGACCAACAAGATGGCAGTGCCTTGCTTGGCTGTGGCTGCTTCAGCTCTCAAAAGTGTGGAGGTTAGGGAGGGAAATCAATGATCCAGACTGAAATACTCTTCAGAAATAGGGACAACTAAACAGAGTTGAGCTGCTAAACTTTCTTATGAACATCAGTCCATATTGGAGTTGAAGAATTTCAGCGTGAAAGGAACGGTGGAGAAAACTGTCTGGGAGATTCTGCATGGGCTCCGATTACTATGGAAGAGTAAATCAACAACGATGTTGCAAGCAGCTGACATGGAGGGTGAGAGATCAGCTGCAAGATCTGGAGGAGCGGGGAGGAAGAAAGGAAATTGCTGGGGGTGGAAATAGCATTGTGCTCAGTGTTTTGAGCAACGAGGACAGTGTTTCATGCTGCAGGGGCTGAGTGGAGGAGCAGCCATTGCAGCTGGGAAGTTTCCCTCCGTTACTGACCATCTTCGGAAGAAAAGGAGGAGGTGCGACCGTAAGAGGAAACATGGCAAACGCAGAGGCCTAACATCTAGGCTAAAAGCTAGACCTTACAGAGTGTCTCTTCCATCTATTTTGTTTGCAAATGCTCACTTCTTAGAACTAAAAGTGGATTACTTGAGGCTGGGTTTAACAACAAACTGGGAGGTGAGAAATTGTTGTGTCCTTATTGCAACAGAGACTTGGTTAAGGCCCTCTGTCCCAGATAGTGCTGTTAGCTTGATGGGTTTTTCAACATTTCAGCTGGACAGGAGTCTTGCCCTTAGTGGCAAATCTCGGGGAGGGGGTGTCTGTTTTTATAAAAATGACAGATGGTGTAATAATGCCAAAGTGGTTTCAAGTCTGTGCTCCCTAGATATGGAGCTTCTGACCATCAAATGCAGACCCTTCTATCTGCCTAGAGAATTCTCTGTTACCATTATCACAGCTGTGTATATCGCTCCTGATGCAAACAGAGGAAAGGCCCTGAAGGTTCTCTGTCATACCATCAGTGACTTACAAACTACTCACCCAGAGAGTGCATTTATTGCAGTGGGAGACTTTAATCAAGTGGATTTGAAAACTACCCAGCCACACTTCCATCAATATGTGGACTTTGCAACCAGAGGAGAAAATACATTGGATCTTTATTATTCCAACATCAAGAAAACTTTCAAAGCTATCCCCTGCCCCCAGCTGGGCTCCTCTGACCATCTCTCAGTGCTGCTTATTCCAGCATATAAACCTTTACCAGTCAGAGTGAAACTGTAAGGACCCATCTCACTTTGCACCTTAAGAAGACAGAACTCTTGGAATAGTTCTTCCAACAGGCATCCTTTATTAAGAGAAAATGGTTGCAGGCGTTCTAGACAGGACTTGGGGTCCAAGCTCTCCCATTCAAGGTTTTAAGGGGTTCCCCAGTAGCCCCACCCAATCACCCCCTTCTTCCAGCGACAGTCTCAGGCATTACACTCCCACCCCCTTTTCCTTACTGCCGGCTGGAGGGAGACTTCAGAGAGGAGTACATGAAAGGTAATAGCCCCATTGTTATGGTTAGTCCTTTTGGTGATATCCACATCCAGTCCCTTTGAAGTGTACTGAAGGAAGTGAGGGCCATAAAGCCCCTTTGTTCACCCCCTTCCCTTCATCGTATGACAGAATCCAGAGAAGGCAGAAATGGGGTTTTCTTTAGTTGATAACTAGAGATGAAATATAATTGGATTCTGACATCCTGCCCCCTCAAAAATAAGACAGATCCACCTGAAAGAAAACAAAACAGGTATAAAAATTAGTCAGGCTTGTTAAGATATTCTGTGTGAAACTTCTTTAATAGCTTTGGGGCTCTGATGTGACGTTTATGGACCCACTCGTTTTGTGAGGCAGGGAGATGTTTCCAGGCAACTAGTACTGAGTCACTCCATGATATCTCCTAGAGTCAAGGATTTCCTTTATTTCAAAATGTTGTTTGCCCTCCACCATGATTGGAGGTGGTGGTGGGGGGATTTTTGGCCGTAAAGGTGACTGACGCTCTCTTTTCAGCAAGTTCCAATGAAAAATTGGGTGTATTTGCCTGAGATTTTTGGGTAATTCTAATTCTACTGTTACTGGGTTTATGATTCTTTTAATTGGAAAAGGCCCTATATATTTTGGTCCAGGTTTTTTACAGGACTGTAGGGACTTTAGGTATTTTGCAGATAAGTACACCATTTCTCCTATAATGAATGGTGTAGGCTCAACCCTTTTTTTATCAGCTTGTGCTTTGTATGCCTGCCTAGCTTCATCTAGTGCTTTTCTAACTATTGGCCAGGTGTTTTGTAATTGTTCCATCCATTCTTTCAGTGATGGGATCGTTGATTTGTTTGGGGTTAATTCTGGCATGGGGTTGAAACTTTGACTGGTGGCTATTTGAAAAGGAGTGTAACCTGTGCTGGAGTGGACTGCATTATTGTAGGCAACTTCTGCAAAAGGGAGTAAGTCCGGCCACCCGGTCTGTTGGAAATTAAGAAAACATCTTAGATATTGCTCAAGTACTGAGTTCATTTTTTCAGCCCCCCCCCCATTCCCCTGTGGGTGGTGGCTAGATGTCAGTCCCTGAGTGGATAAAAATTCCTTCTAAAATGCAGACATAAATTGCATTCCCCTATCAGAGATGATGCGTTGGGGTGCCCCGTGCAACCTGTAAATGTGCTGGATGAAAAGTTTTGCTAAGGCTTTTGCGGTGGGAATCTTTTGGCAAGGGATAAAGTGCACCTGTTTGGAAAACAAGTCCGTGATTGTCCAGACAACAGTATTCCCATTGCTTTCTGGCAATTCCACTATAAAATCCATGGCTATTTCCTTCCAGGGGGCTGAGGGATTTGCCACTGTTTGTAATAGTCCTGGTGATTTCCCTTGCAACCTCTTTGCAGTAGCACATTTTGGGCAGCTGGCTATGTAGCTTTCTATGTCCTTTTTTATGGATGGCCACCAAAATTGCCATTCAATTAAGTGTAAAGTTTTTACAAATACAAAATGCCCTGCTGATTTTGTGTCATGGCAAAGCTGCATGAATGTGACTCTTTGGGTTGTTGGTATATATAACTTTTCCCCTACCTAAGGCAACCCGTCTCTCATTGTGCACACATTTTTGTTTTTCTGGAACCATTCATCTGTTTCCAAACTTTTTCGGAATTCAATTCCAGTTTGGCTGTCCAGTTGTGGTTTTAATTTAGCTTGGGTTCTTTTGGTTACTGGTGCTGACAGTTGTGACTCTGCCATCATTGGTTTAGAGTCTGTGGTTCGTGCGCTGTTATATTGAGGCATGCATTCTCCCTGGTAAATGTTTGAGCTTAAATTGGAACTGGTGAAAATGCTGGGACCAGCGGGCTTGTTTGGGATTGAGCTTCCTGGGCCCTTTCAGGGCTTCCAAATTTTTGTGATGAGTCCACACCTGGAAGGGGATTTTGCTGTCTTCCAGGAACTGTCGCCATTTGAGTAATGACCAACGTATCCCTTATGCCTCTTTCTCACATACGGGCCAGCGCTGTTCTGTTTCTGTAAGTTTCTTGGATGTATATGCACAGGGTTGCAATACATAATCATCGTTTTCTTGTAATAGAACAGCCCCCACTGCCACATAACTTGGATCCGCCTGTATTACGAAGGGCTTATCCATGTCTGGGTGCCTTAGTACTGGTTCGGCAGAAAAAAGTCTCTTTAATCTCTCAAACGCTGCTTGGCACTCCATTGTCCATGTTAGTGGCTGGCTAGGTTTTACTGAGGATGCTCCCTTCGTTTTTAGTAAGTTAGTGAGGGGCAAGGCTATTTGGGCAAATAAGGGGGTGAATTGACAGTAAAAGTTTGCAAAGCCCAGGAAACTTTGTAGTTGTTTTCTTGTGCGGGGTGGTTCTCAATCTAATACTGCTCTGACCTTCTCTGGGTCCATTTCAATGCCCTGGGGGGATATGCGATAACCTAGGTAGTCTATCCTTTCCTGGTGGAATTCGCATTTCGAGAGTTTGGCATATAGGTGGGTGGCTCTCAGTTTCTTTAAAACCGCTCTGACTAGGTTGACATGTTCCTCTTTTGTTTCGGTGAAGATAAGAATGTCATCCAAGTAAACAAGGACCCCCTTAGAACGTCATTAATTAATTGCATAAATACTGCAGGGTCCCCTTGTAATCCAAATGGCAAGACTTTGAATTTATAGCACCCTATAAATTAAATGCGGTCTTCCATTCGTCCCCTTCCTTAATTCTCACGCGATAGTAAACTTCCCTTAGGTCTAGTTTAGAAAAAAAATTCCCTTTCGAGAGGTATGACAGCATGTCTTTCATGAGGGGCAGAGGGTATAGGTTGCTTTCACTGATTGTATTCAGGGATCCTAGGGATGGCATAAGCATAAAGAACCATCTTTCTTCTCTCTAAACAGGATCAGGGCAGCCACTTTAGGCTTGGCTGGCTCAATGAAACCCCTCTCTAGGTTTTTTTTATGAATCTTTCCATTTCCTCCTTCTCCTTTGGGCTCATGGAGTATAATCTGGGCTTTGGGAGTTTTGCCCCAGGCTTGAATTCAATGGCACAGTCTGTGGGTCGGTGGGGGGGGAGCCCATCCGCCCTCTCCTCACTGAAAACTTCAGCAAGGTCTCTGTATTCCTCTGTATTTCTGGTGGTCCCTTTTCCTCTCCCATGGATGCTTTTTCTATTCTTGATTCTGATAGACCCCCTTTGGATTTTAAGTCCATAGGGTCCCCCTTTGGGAATTTGATTTCTGTCATCCTCCAATTCACCCAGGGGTTCCATTTTCTTAACCATTCCTAATCCCTAGGATCATTGGGCATTCCATGCCTGGGGTCACCACAAACATTATGTCCTCCTCATGTTTGCCCAGGGAGAGGTGTATTGGTAAAGTGGCTAGGGTAGCTGGCACCCCCCCCCTGCTATGGATCCATCTAACTGGCCAAATGAGATTGGTTGTTCCAGTCTCCTCGAGGGAATGCCCAGATTCCCCACTAGTGTCGGGCTAATGAGGCAGCGGGTGCAGCCAGAGTCTATTAAGGCTTTCACCTTCATGGCTTCGGGCATGGGGGGAATTAATATAGTCACTGTCTTGAGGATGGGTGCGATGTGTCCACTTACCAGGGGTTCGCCTTCTGAGCTGTCATCTGAGGCATCCACTGGCCCTGTGGTGTAGGCTGGAGTTCTTTCCCCCTGATGAGCAGAGGTGGTGGGGGGGTTTCCACAATTTCCATCATTCCTCATGGCATTTTCTTTTGGCTTAGCTGAAGACTTTCTGGATTTGCTGATCGGGGATCTGTCTGGGTTGTGCTGGGGGGCTTTGGAGCGGCATTCTACAGCTCGATGCTCTTCTCTTCCACACTTGAAACACCCCATTTGCTTCTTGGCTGTAGCCAATGGTTTCACTGGTTCGTGTGTCAACTCAGGCGGGGAGCGGCTCCATTGTTTTCCTCAGCGGTGTCTCTTCAATATGTCGATCTCTGCTTCTTCTGCCAAGACGTACCATTCCTCAAGTTGGTGTGGGTCATATAGGTCATAATTTAGTCTGTCTTTGAAATGGCTAAGGAGGATGTCTTCTGGCCAGTTCATTTTGCTGGCAATGGCCCGGAATTCTTGCATATATTCAGCCACCGGGCGTTTGCCCTGCCTCATCGTTTTTATCCTTTCGCGGGCTTTGCAATCAGCCAGGGGGTCTTCAAATCGCTTTCTCAGAGAGGACATGAAACGATTGAAGTTGTCGAGCTCTGGGGCATTGGAGTCATGCAAGTTTACCACCCACTCTGCAGCCGGTCCGTCCAGGGCAGATTGCACGATCCAGATGTGGGCTTTGTCACTGGGGATGTCCCGTCTTTATTCCTCCATGTAGCTGAGGGCTTGGGTTAGGAAAAACCCCAAGCGTGTTGGCTCCCCTTTGAATTTCACCTCCAACGGCGGACGTCTTGGAATGGATCGGTGCCTCCATTGTTGGTGATAGTGTCTTCTGTCCAGATCACCATCTGTGTTTCGGCAGAGGGTGGGGACTACTGGATCAGCAGATGTCCCCGGGGCTGCAGGTTCCACTTCCCCCTCTGTGTCTCTCCCTTTGCGGCTCCAGGAGCCTGGGCGGCTGTAGGACTCAGGATTCTCCTCTCCTAGGGAGCTGGGAGTTCTCTTCATCAGGTCAATAGCTTTCTCTAGGATTCAGTCCAAGTACGGTGCCCAGCTTTCTCCCTCTTCACTTGTGTGCAGGGATTTCTCCATCTCCTTCTTCCATTCTGGTTGCTTGGCCCCCCGTCTCAGGGTCACCTTTCTTGATTTCTTTCCCCACTCGCTTTTCTTTCCAACGTCCATTGACCAGCGAGGCTTGTGGTCCCGTGTCTCCATCACTTCTTCTCCTGAGGAATCTGACCTCTTGGATCCCGACATCCGGCAAGGTTCCAGTCGGGACAGCGGCTCTCTTTCCAGGGAGTTTTCCCCCTTTCTTGCTCCATTGTCTGACATGGTAATCTTTTGCAAAATCCCCCAGCAACAGTTTCCCTTCCAGGTGGATTAATTTTGCAAGTCCTGTCTAATGTAAGGTCCCACCCACTTTGCATCTTAAGAAGACAGAACTCTTGGAATAGTTCTTCCAACAGGCATCCTTTATTAAGAGAAAATGGTTGCAGGTGTTCTAGACAGGACTCGGGGTCCAAGCTCTCCCATTCAAGGTTTTAAGGGGTTCCCCAGTAGCCCCACCCAATCACCCCCTTCTTCCAGTGACAGTCTCAGGCATTACATTCCCACCTCCTTTTCCTTACTGCCGGCTGGATGGAGACTTCAGAGAGAACTACATGAAAGGTAATAGCCCCCTTTGTTATGGTTAGTCCTTTTGGTGATATCCACATCCAGTCCCTTTGAAGTGTACTGAAGGAAGTGACGGCCATAAAGCCCCTTTGTTCACCCCGTTCCCTTCATCGTATGACAGAATCCAGAGAAGGCAGAAATGGGGTTTTCTATAGTTGATAACTAGAGATGAAATATAATTGGATTCTGACAGAAAAAACAGGTGAGGGTGTGGACAGAGGGAGCTATAGAAGCATTATAAGACTGCTTTGAATGCATAGATTGAGGCATATTTAAGGAAGCAGCTACTGATAACCAACTTAAAAATGTTGAGGAATATGCCACCATGGTGTCTGCATATATCCAAAAGTGCATAGAAGATGTCTGTGTCCTGAAAAGCATTGTTGTGAGAGCGAATGAAAAACCATGGCTGACTTATGAGGTCCACAAGATGCTGAAAGCATGGAATGTGACTTTTAAATCTGGTGACATGCTGGCACTTAGAACAGCCAGAGCAAATCTGAAAAGTGTCATAAAAGGTGCAAAGCAAGCCCATTGCCAGAAAATTCAAAACTTTTTTCAGGACCCAACAAACACCAGGCGAATGTGGCAAGGGATCCAGGCCATCACAAATTACAAGGTGACCCTATCAAGATGCAAGGACGACACAGACTTCCTGTTGGAATCCAATTATATTTCATTTCTATCTACCTACTCTGATATAAAACCAATTCTTACTGTCTTCTGGATTCTGTCATACTACAAAAGGGGAGGAGGGTAAGCATGGGGGTTTTATGACCCTCACTTCCTCCATTAACTACAAAGTAACCGTTTGTTGATTCTCTTCGAGAGTACTAACCAAAACAATGAAGCCATCCCCCTTTCATCTTACTCCCTCTGAATTTCTCCCCTTTGCTGGCAGCAAGGGAAAACAGGGGGAAAATGCAACACCTGGGGTCTGGGAAAAGAGAGAATGAGTGATCGTGCCAACGGAGCGGACTGACGATATATTTCCTGGACTTAACAACTAGACATCTGCTGAATTGAATCGCCCGGAAGAACTGTGGGGTGGGGCTCCTTGGGAACACTTTAAAACATTGAATGGTAGGGGGGATCCCCCAGATCCTGTCTAGCATGGCTGCAATCAGTTTCTCTTAATAGAAATTCCTGTTGGAAGACATGTTCCAAGAGTTCTGTTTTCTTAAGATATAAATTGAGGTGGGTTCTTACATTAGACAGGATCTGCAAAATTAGTCAACCTGGAATGGAGAACATTGCCCGGGGACTTTGCAAAAATACTATGTCAGATGACAAAGCAGGGAAGGGAGAAAGCCTCCCGGAGAGGGATCTGTTGCCCCGACTGAGAATCTGCCACATGTCGGGATATGAAAGGTCAGATTCCTCAGGAGAAGAGGTGGTAGAGACACATAACCACAAACCTCAGTGGTCAATGGGCGTTGGAAAGGAAGGCAAGTGGGAAAAGAAATCAAGAAAGGTGACCCTGAGACGGGGGGCCAACCAACCAGAATGGAAGCAGGAGATGGGGAAATCCCTGCACGCAAGTGAAGAGGAAGGAAGCTGGGCACAGCACTCAAGCTGGATCCTAGAGGAAGCTATTGACTTGTTGAAGAGAACCCTCAGCTCCCTAGGAGAGGAGAATTCTGAGCCCCATGGCCGCACCAGCTCCTGGAGCCGCAACTGGAGAGACACTGAGGGGGAAATTGGAATCTGCAGCCCTGGGGACATCCACTGATCCAGTAGCCCCCATTCCCTGCTGACCCACAGATGGCGATCCAGATGGAAGACAATATCACTGACAACGAAGGCACTGATCCATTCAAAGACTCCACCGCTGGACGCAAGATTCAAGGAGGAGCCTACACACTTGGGGTTTTTCCTAACCCAAGTCCTCAGCTACATGCAGGAATACGGGCGGCACATCCCTAGCAATAAAGTTCGTATCTGGATTGTGCAATCTGCTCTGGATGGGCCGGCCACAGATTGGGTGGTGAATTTGCATGACTCTGATGCCCCAGAGCTCAACGACTTCAACCGCTTCATGTCCTCTCTGAGAAAGTGATTTGAGGACCCCCTGGCTGATCGCAAAGCCCGCAAGAGGATCAAAACGATGAGGCAAGGCAAGCACCTGGTAGCCGAATATACGCAAGATTCCGGGCCATTGCCAGCAAGCTGAACTGGGTGGAAGACATCCTCCTTAGTCATTTCAAAGATGGCCTAAATTACGACCTATATGACGCTTGCCTGCCCCGAGGGGACCCACACCAACATGACGAATGGTACATCCTGGCAGAGGAAGCAGAGATCGAACTACTAAAGAGACACCACTGAGGAAAACAATGGAGCCGTTCACCACCTGAGTCGATGTGCGAACCAGCGAAACCATCAGCTATGGCCAAGAAGCCAAATGTGGGAGAGAGGGGCATCGGGTTGTAGAATGCCGCTCGAAAGTCCCCAGCACAACCCAGACAGATCACCGGCCAGCAAATCTGGGAAGTCCCCAGCTAAGCCAAAAGAATCTGCCATGAGAGTGATAGAGGCTGTGGAATCCCCTATCTCTGCCCATCATGGGAAAAGAACTCTAGCCTACACCACAGGGCTGGTGGACACTTCAGACGACAGCTCGGAGGGTGAACCCCTAGTAAGTGGACCCGTCGCACCCATCCTCAAGACAGTGACTATATTAATTCCCTCCATGCCCGAAGCTGTCAAGGTGAAAGGCTTAATAGACTCTGGCTGCACCTGCTTCCTCATTAGCCCAATGCTAATGGGGAATCTGGGCATTCCGTCGAGGAGGCTAGAACAACCAATCTCATTTGGCGAGTTAGATGGGTCCATAGCAGGGGGGGGGTCCCAGCTACCCTAGCCACTTTACCAGTCCACCTATCCCTGGGCAACCATGAGGAAGACATAACAACTTTAGTGACCCCAGACATGGAATGCCCGATGATCCTAGGGCTGGAATGTTTAAGGAAATGGAACCCCTGGGTAAATTGGAGGATGGCAGAAATCAATTTCCCAAAAGGGGACCCTATGGACCTAAAACCCCAAGGGTATCTACCAAAATTAAGAACAGAAAAAGCGTCCATGGCAGAAGAAAAGGGGCTACCAGAAATACCAGAGGAATACAGAAATCTGGGAAAAGGGAAAAGAGGGAAAACAGAGTGGACTGACAATATATTTCCTGGACTTAACAACTAGACATCAGCTGAATTGAATCGCCCAGAAGAACTGTGGGGTGGGGCTGCTTGGGAACACTTTAAAACATTGAATGGTAGGGGGGGGGGAATCCCCCAGATCCTGTCTAGCATGCCTGCAATCAGTTTCTCTTAATAAAAATTCCTGTTGGAAGAGACATTCCAAGAGTTCTGTTTTCTTAAGATGTAAATTGAGGTGGGTCCTTAGACTTCCTAAACAAACTGAATACATTTTTTGGTAGATTTGAGGCATCAAATAATATTCCTGCTAGGAAAGCTATGCCTCATCCTGACGAGCAAGTGCTAAGTTTTGATGTCACCTCTGCCTGGAAAATACTGCAGAAAGTTAACATTCAGAAAGCAGCAGGCCCAGATAACATCCCTGGACGTGTCCTCAAGGAATGTGCAGAAGAACTGGCTTGTGTTCTGATAGATATTTTCAATCTCTCATTGCAGCAGGCAGTGGTCCCATCGTGTTTTAAGACAGCCATCATTTTGCCAGTGCCAAAAAAGTCTACAATTATAAGTCTCAAATATTACCGTCCGGTTGCACTGACATCCACCATTATGAAATGCTTTGAGAAGCTGATAAAGGACATTATTGTATCTAGCCTCCCACCAGCATTTGACCCACTTCAATTTGCCTACCGACCAAATCGCTCTACGGAGGATGCTATTTCTTCTGTTCTACATCTGAGCTTGAAGCACTTAGAGGAAAGAAATGCTCATGTGCATTTGTTGTTTGTCGACTTCAGTTCAGTGTTTAACACAATCATTCTCCAGCATCTAGTAGACAAACTGGGCCTCTTAGGCTTAAACACTTCCTTTGTGCAACTTGATTTTCTTATCAACAGGCCCCAATATGTGCGAGTTGGAACAAATACTTCTAATACCACATCCTTGAGTACAGGTTCCCTTCATGGCTGCATCTTAAGTCCGCTGCTGTTCACCCTGTTGACCCATGACTGTTGTGCTAGGTTTTCCACCAACCATATTGTGAAGTTCGCAGATGATACAACAGTAGTGGGCCTTATTCATGATGACAAGATGGAAGCTTACCACAAGAAGGTTGAGGGATTGGTGAACTGGTGTAAGGAAAACAACCTAGTTTTAAATACTGGAAAAAACCAAAGAGATCATTGTTTATTTCAGAAAAGGCAGGCACAGCCACACATCTCTGTGCATAAATGATTCACCAGTGGTTACCAGCATCAAATTCCTGGGTGTGCAGCTAACGAATAGGCTGGCTTGCTCACTCAACAGTGAGAAACTGGTAAAGCGGGCACAGCAGCGCCTGCATTTTCTGCGTCGCATGAGAAAAGTACATCTTCCTTCTCCTGTCCTGACCACTTTCTGCAGGGGGACGATCGAGAGCATCCTGACATACAGCATCACAGTCTGGTTTGGAAGCATCATTGCTTCAGATAGGAAGGCAGTGCAGAAAGCGGTGAGAATGGCCGAGAAGATCATTGGCAGTCCCCTCCCTCCCATCCAGGACATAGTACAGAAGTGCTGCTTGAACAGGGTCTGTAAGATTATCTGGGATACTACACATCCTCTTCATGACCTGTTTTCCTTGTTACCTTCTCGGCTTTGTGGTATCCACAGCAGAACATCCAGATTCAGCCATAGTTTCATTCCATATAGCATTAACCTTGTGAATTCTCAAGCTTCCTCCTTCCGTTATATATTCAAGATGGACAGTATTTAATATTTACTTGTTATGTATATGTAGGGGTGTGGGTCTATATATATGTTGTATATAGTATGTTTTTAGGGCGTGTCATGTACGTGTTTCACTTTGAGAGTGGGCAACTAAATTTCATTTTTGATGTGTGTCGTTGTGCCCACAATAAAAAAATGTCAATAAAGGTTATCTTATCTTTTCCATGGCAGAGCAGTATCTGACCACCAAGTCCCTCTGAGGGTCAATGCTTCTTCCAGCTGCATCAACATCTCTGGTGGGATCTCCCAGGCTTTTGGTCTTGCTCTGGTCACAGGGGCTGCACCTGGACTATAGCCTGCATTCCGAGGCTAGCAGCCGATTCCCCCTTCTTTTCCATCTTGGTGTCTTCCCTGAGTCTTTGTTGTCCTCCCAAAAGTTTAGGTAGGCGACTGGGGCTCAGGACCCCACATTTTAACATAAATTGGAATCTTGGTTGAATGTCATGGTTCCAATAGATGAGACCAGTAAAAACAGAACTCCAAGGCAAGAAGTTTCCTTAAAGAACATATTTATTGCCTACAAAGTATCGGCATGATCATAAGTGAAACCAAGACTGAAGTTCCCTCCCAAAGTTTACAATGTTACAAAGTTGAATTTCCCACCCCAGTAACATAAATCACATTCCCCAAATAAACTCCTTTGGTGGGCTTTCTAACAGAAGCTTAAGCCTGCCAAAACTCAGGCAGCAATGACCTTGGTTCCCACAGGACAATTTATTGTTTAGTCTAAACTTAAAAACACACATTCCCCCCTCCCACCACTGTGGCAACTGAAAACGAAGTAAAAATGGCTTCAGCTAATTTCATTGCAGCATTGACACTATAATTATTTTTCTTGGCTCCATAGTTCCTTCCTTCCTTGTTGCTGAGTTATGTCTTGCCACTGAGGAAGGTCTTCTTCAAGGTGTACCTGGACTGTTCTAGGTTTGTACAAACCTACATAAATTGACTGAACTTTAAAAAGAGAAATACAAAATTCCTAGCATGAACATTTACTTTTAAAATTGTTCTTTTGTATTTACGATTTATGTTCCTACAATAAGCACAAATGAAATAGTATGCAATTATAATCCTGTGACTACTCGAGGCGCATTCCTATGATAAAACCCTCATCAAAAGATAACATTTTAGTCTTTAAAAGAATAAAATGGGAAATGGGAACCTTACTAATATTTAAGGTACAGTATCTAACTATCCATTGTGAATATTGTTGAAAACTATTCAACTGAGAGATCAATAAAATAAAAATATTAATAATTTTGCATGGTAGTTCTGTTAATTTTTCTCCATAATTCAAAAGGATTATTTAGCTGTTATTTCCAATAAATTTAGAAAAATAGAAAAAAAGTTTAATTCTGATAGAAATCTAACCATCAATTTTAAATACTGTATATTAAATTAGTATTGCATCTGTAGATAACATTTTTTCCCAACCCAGATAGTATAGAATTATTTGCTTTTAGAAATGTTAGATGCCAGTTTTTCGCAGATCAGACAGAGAATTCTTCCATGATGTTTCCTCAAGTGGTTAATCACAATTTGATTTGATTGAAAAAAGCACCTTGGTCATGCATTAGATACAAATTAGATCTCACAACAAGCATGATATGGACTCTTCCATGCTTAATTGTAATTCATTATGTGTGCATGTGTGTGCCACAGAAAAGAAAATATCCATCTCCATTATGATGAAAGGAATATACTTGTCTTTTCTCATTATTGCCCTGGAAGAGAAAATGGCATTAGCCTCTTACAAACAACACATTGGTATATGATACAACTTTGAAATAATAGAAAATACTTGTAGCTAAGATTTTAGATTTTGGTAGTGGTTTGCTCTCCAAGCTTGTTTCAATTTAGTTTCTGAATGTTTCGTTACCAGGCTAGGTAACATCATCACAGGATTTTCTTGTCTTATTTTCCTTAGCTTATAAATGTGTGGTTAGTTAGTCATGTGACTGGTTGTTCGTTTGGAGCTATATTTAAATTCTGGTACCACATTGATAATAAACAACACCAGTTCAACTGAGAAGGAACAAAAATCATTGGGCATGCCAACACCCGCCACAGATGTGAATTTATTGAGGCCTGGTATTCTACCAAAGGAGCAATTAACAAGCATATTGATCTGGATCCAGCATATGAATATGTAAGAAACCAGACTATTTGAACTACCAGTCAACAAGAGAAGCAGTCCACTGCTCAGAATTTAAATATAGCTCCAAACGACCAACTGACCACACTGGTATACAAGACATTTATAAGCTAAGGAAAATAAGACAAGAAAATCCTGCTGCTGATGTTACCTACTCTGATAACAAAATGTTCAGAAACTAAATTGAAACAAGCTTGGAGAGCAAACTACTGCCAAAATATAACATAACTGTTTAATGGCCAAGCCAGGTGGATCTCTCATTTTTTAAAGTGGGGCAGCATGTCAGAACCCTATCTTTCTATGGGCATGGGATTTCTTGTTCTTTTGGGGTTCTGCCATTCTCCTGAGGGGGGAGGGGGAAGCTTGGGGTTGCTAATGTGTATTTTCTTTGCTTTGTTCTTTGCCCTATCCTGTTTGATGTTTCTTTATCAGGGTGAGAATGGAATGTGCCTTAGGTCATCTGCCTTATCTCCGGGCATGGAAGAAGCAGCGCAGAGACCCAACAGCCTTGGAAGCGGCACCTTGTTGCGTTTTCACATCTGTGGATTGGCCTGTTTGAACCGTCCAGATGGACAATTGGGGTGGGGTTACTATTGACTCTTTTGACTTATTGATTCGTGCAGGAAACCCTCAGTTCCTGCCTTCTATTCCTGCTATCAACATCTCCCAATAGAAGTTCCTTTTGAAATGATGCCCATTTCAAGAGTTCTGCTTTCTTGGGAGGACTGATTGAGGCAGGTCCTTACATTAGGCAGGATCTGCAAAGTGGTCAACCCGAAGGGAGAATCCCTACTGTGGGGACTGTGCAAAAGATGTTGAACCATGGCAGTGAGAGAGGAGAAGGCACCCTTTGTTGGGAAGCTCCCCCCAAGGCTGGCCTGAGCGGGAGCAGCTCGGATTCCTCCAGCTTGTCTGACTAGGCCGTGACTGGTGTATGCTGGCCTAGGAAGCCAAGATCAACCAAGCCCAAAGGCAGCAACGCCTGGGGTGAACCTGGAGATGCTCCCCCCCCCGAGAGAAGATGATAGGTGACAAAAAAAACCCACCACAGCACCATGCTCAACAGATTGCTTCAAGTGTGGTAAGGAGGGGCACCAGGTGGCAGAATGCTGTTCCAAGACTCCTGTACGCAAGCCCGACCGAGCTGGTAGAGGGAAGCCTGGGAAGATTCTGCAATGACCTTGGGAGACTGTCATGAAAAGCATTGTGGTTGTCGAGCTCCATTCCTGAAATCCTGGGGGAAGGAACTCCGGCTCCAGGTGGAAAACCACCCAACTCTCCTGATAGCAACTCTGAAGATGAACCCCTGGTAAGTGGACCCATCACACCCCTCCCCAGAACTATAGAACTGTTAAGTCCAGGGGTGCCAAGAAAGGTGACCTTGAAGGCCCTATTGGGCTCAGTTGTACCTGTTACCTCATAAGCCCAACCTTGGTGAGGAACCTAGGAATTCCAGTGAGGAGGTTGAAGAAGCCAATTTCTTTCTGCCAATTAAATGGGTCCATCTCAGGAGGGATACCAGCCACCCTTGCCACACAGCCAATCCAGCTCATGATGGGGGATTACACAGAGACTTTGACATTTATAGCAACCCCTGGCATGGAGTAGCCCCTAATATTGGGGATGACATGGTTGAGGAAGTGGAACCCAAGGGTGGACTGGTGAACCGGAGAGTTGAAGTTTCCAAAAGAGAGATACACCATACCTGGAAAAAAAAGTAACTTCTGCTCCCTCCTCTGCTTCTGCAAGTCCAGTTTATCAGAGATCAGTTGATACAATGCTCCAACAAGAAAAGGCTAATAACTTCCAAAAAGAAACTCAAGCAATACTACAAGCAATTCAAGAGGCAATTGCTACTCACATGGCAGCTACAACGAGAAACCATGAGAATATGAAAAAAGATCTTGATAAAATGAACCAAAAAATTAATAACATGGACTCTCAATTTGAAAATTTCAAACAGATGGTTACAAACAACCAACAAAGAATTTAAAAACTAGAAGATAAATCAACTGAGGTTGACCAAAAATTAGAAATCTTTAAAGATGAAAACCAGAAATTGATGCAAATAAATGGAGAACTAGAAGACTCAATTGCTGTCATGGAAATGGAATAGGCCTCATACTTTTTAAGATTTCAAAATATAATGGAAGATAAGGAAGAGGATCTTCTAGACCTGATAACAGAATTATTGGCAGAAGCATTAGGAACTAGAAAACAAGAAATGGAAGGAGAATTAGATCATATCTATTGAGTCAGCTCACACTATGCTAGAAGAAATAAAGTCCCCAGAGAAGTACATGTTAAATTTCTTAAAAGATCCATAAGAGACGAGATTTTGAGAAGAGTAAGAGATGAACCTCTGAAATACAAAGAAAAAGAAATTGTAGGTTCTGAAACAAATCCCTAGGAGAATAAGAGAATCCCAAAGAGAATACCAGTTTCTAACTAGAAAATTAATTGAAAAAGGAGTGAATTTCAGATGGCTGATTCCAGAAGGGATTTTAATCTATTGGGACATGAAAAGATATAGACTGGATACGACACATAAAGCAATGGAATTCTATGACAACCATAGAGTATTTCTGGAAGGAGGTGATTTTGAACCAATGAGAGAAACAAAGAAACAGGAAGAGATGGCAGTAGAAGGAGCAGTTAAACCAAGAAAGGAGGAAGAAATTAAAAATACATACATAGAAGAAAGAGCAAGACCAAGAAAACAGAGACAGATAAGATTGACTAGAAGATTAAGACCTGGATATAATTGAAAGAGATGGAGAAGGAAAGTGGGATCTTGTCAATGAATATAAATGGACTAAATTCTCCCTTAAAAAGGAAAAAAACTTTACACAACTACAAAAATTAAAAATGGACATAATTTGCCTCCAAGAAACACATATTAAGAGACAACACTATAAATTGTTAGAACAGCCGAGAATTGGTAAACTTCACTTTGCATTAGCACATCAAAAGAAAAGAGGAATAGCTCTATACATTAAAGAAACGATGAACCCTAAACAAATGTATGCGGATGAAGAGGGAAGAATATTAATGGTGGAAATAATGATGAATCAAAAACAGATACTGATGGTAGCAATATATGCACCAAATGATAAACAAGAACAATTTTACCAAAAATTAAATAAAAAATATTAGAATAGGACGATTAAAATCTTTGTATAATGGGAGACTTCAATGCAATAACAGATGGAACTTTGGACTATAAAAACACCAAACAAGTGAGAAAAGAAAGAAATATATTACCTAATGCATTTTTAAAAATGGCAGAAGAACTCTGTATCCAAGATATATGGAGAGAGAAAAAAATCCCAAAAAACTACAATATACATTTTACTCAAATAGACATAAATCATGGTCTAGAATTCATATGATATGGACATCCTCGGAACTTAGCACGATGATACAAGAAATTGAGATAGAAACTAATATCTGGGCAGATCATAACCCAATAAAGATGACTTGGAGAGAAGCCAAGAAAAAATTAAGATGATCCTTGAACAAATCTATATTGAAAGAAAAAGAATTCATACAACTAGCAACAAAGGAAATGGACTTTTTTTCAAAATAAATACGAAAGAAGAGACTTCGCTTCAAAATGTGTGGGACACAGCTAAAGCATATTTCAGAGGGTTGGCTATAACTTATACTGCTAAAAAGAATAAAGAAAAGAAACAACAACAGTTAAAGTTGAAGGAAGAGTTCAGAAAATTAGAATCAGAATTACAAATAGACCCACAAAGAAAATACTTAAGAAGCAAACGGAGATAATAAAACATAAATTAAATCTAACTGAGACGGAAACAGTGGTGGGATTCAAATATATGAACAACCAGTTCTCTGTGTGGATGCTGCTTCCGGAAGTCCATTCTGGGCCTGGCCAACAAAAAATTAGCTACCGGTTCTGCCGAAGTGGTGCGAACTGGCTGAATCCCATTACTGGATGGAAATAATGACTTAACAGATTAAAAGGGGTAAACAGAACTTGTTTGAAAATGCTAATAAACCGGGGAGATGGTTAGCACATAGACTGAAAAAAGAAAAAGAGAAAACACTGATAAACAAGTTGCAAGACTCAAAAGTGAATTACAGTTTCAAAACGATACAATTAAGAAAATTAGCAAAGATTATTACGAGATACTTTACAATGCAGAGGAAATTTCAAAAGAAAAAATACAGCAATATTTTTAAAAAGCAAACTTACCAAAAATCTCAGAGAATATCCAAAATTTATTAAATGGAAAAATATCAATGATAGAGATTAAAAAGGCAAAAAAATGATAAGACTCCGAGTCCAGATAGATTACCCGCAGAGCTTTATAAATCATTACAAGATATACTAAGCCCAATCTTGAAAGAATTGTGCGATGAAATACTTTTGGAGGCTAAAATACCAAATAATGGACTGAAGCCAATATTACCCTAATACCCAAAGAAGACTCTGATCTAACACAAATTAAAAATTATAGACCAATATCGTTATTAAATGTAGATTATAAAATTTTCACCTCAATTATAGCAGAAAGATTAAAGAAATTTTTGACCGAATTTATACATACAGATCAAAATTGTTTTCTATCTAAAAGACAGATAAAAAATAATTTAAGAATGATTCTAGATGTGAGTACTATGAAATTCATCCAGGGAAACAGATGGCTTTAATATTTCTTGATGCACAGAAAGCCTTCAACAACGTAAACTGGCAATTTATGTTTCAGCAACTAGAGGAAATGGATTTTGGAGAAAACTTTATAAATGTAATCAAAACAATTTATTATAAACAAAAAGCCAAAATAATTGTAAATAGAGATTTTACAGAAAACCTTGACATTAAAAAAGGCACAAGACAGGGATGTCCACTATCTCCATTATTATTTATAACACTGGAAGTATTGAATAGAAACATCAGACAAGATATAGAAAATTAAAGGATTGAAGATAAAAGATGAAAACTACAAGCATTTGCAGATGACTTGGTTTTTATATTGGAAGAACTGCTTGAAACAAGCACTAAACTTATGGAAAAAATAGAAAACTTTGGAGAAGTGGCAGGGTTGAAAATAAACAGAGAAAAGACTAAAGTTCTAACTAAAAATCTAACAGAAAAACAAAAAAAACAACTAGCAAAAAACAAATCTTCAAATAGTTAAAAAATTTAAATACTTGGGAATTTATTTAACAACAGAATGTGCAACAATAAAAGAAGAGAATTAGGCAAGATCGCTAAAACAAATAAAATTGGATTTGGAAAAGTGGAAAAATTTACAACTTTCAATGCTGGGGAGAATAGCAACAGTGAAAATGAGTATCTTACCAAAAATACTCTTTCTGTTCCAAACGATACCTATAAGGCTGGGAAAAGCCTTTTTTGATGAATTAAATACAACAATACTGAAATTTATCTGGCAATGAAAAAAAGCTAGAATCAGACTGAAAATGTTACAAGAAGTGAAAGAAAGTAGAGGATTTGGACTGCCTGTCTGGATGTTATACTACCAAGCAACTATATTAACATGGCTTAAAGAGTAGATAATGCTCAGAGATAAAAAGACTATTATACTTAGAGGAGCATGACCTACAACTTGGTTGGCGTGCCTTTCTGTGGTATGGGAAGAATAAAATTCATAGATACTTTCAAAACCACTTTATATGAAATGCACCTGGATGGCTTTCAACAATGGAAGCATTTGCTTACCCAAATTTAATTAATTATGAGAAAGGTGTGACCTATAAAGATATTTTGGACAATGAAGAGAAATTGAAAGACAGACAAGATTTACAAGAACAAGGTATTGATCTATGATGGTGGCCATATTTGCAGACCCAAACGAGATATGAAAAAGATGCTAAAACATGAGATTTTATAAAGAACAGAAAGAATTCGACCAGATACTGCTAAAAACAGATAAAAAACTGTTTAAGAAACTCTATAAATATCTGTTAAGCTTAAAGATGGAGGAGGAACAAATAAAAGAAACAATGATAATGTGGGCAAAAAACTTTGGACATAATATAGAATTAGAAAACTGGCAAAGGTTATAGGAAAGAAATTCTAAATTAACAAAAGCAGTGGCATATAAAGAAAACTTATATAAAATGTTTTACAGATGGCATTTAACAACAGTGAGATTAGCAAAAATGTTTAAAAATACTTCAAACAAGTGTTGGAAATGCAAACAATTACCATATCTGATGGACATACCCTAAAGTTAAAAGATTTTGGTCAAAAATACACTTATGGTTGGAGAAAATGACTCAAAAACAAATAGATTTTAAGCCAGAATGATTTTTGTTAGGAGTAATAGGAGCAAATTATGAGAAAGACTATATATATTTAATTTTACACGTACTAACTGCAGCAAGAATTGTATTTGCCCAATATTGGAAAAATTAAAATTTACCAACAGAAGAACTAATTAAGAAAATTTTAGAGTGTGCAGAAATGGATAGATTGACTTTAAAGATTAAAGAGAAAGAAGATTCAGTGTATTTTAGAACACGGGATAATTTTTATCAATGGTTAAAAAAATGAGTTAGAGAGAAAGGAACGTGATATGTAACATTGAATATATACTAGTAAGAAGAAGACTACTGAGCAATTAATTAACATATTGTTTATGATAATTATTCTTCATTGTTTTTTTAAATACATGAACCCAGACAACATGCTGTTTGCTAAATATTAAGAATGTGTGTATGTGTGTGTGTGTGTGTGTATGTATATATATGTATATGTATATATATAATGTTGTATGTAGGTCTTTGGTCATTCGGGTTTTCTCCCGCATCAAATTGGAAATTCGTCATCTTCAGGCTGCTGTTTTCAGCTTCCTCCTTTGATTTCTCCTCTTCCAGATCTGGACTGTCCACGAAAAGCTCGCTCTTGGGCGGAGAAGCTTCCAACTGGGTTTCTTCTGAAGCTTCGCAACCAAGATCTTCCACAGAGACAGCCTCTGCTCCTGTGATCACCCAGCTGTTGTTTTCCGTCTCCTGCGAATTTGTGTGTTCAGCCATGCCTTTTCATGCCCTGAAATACTCAAATATCCACCTTAATCTAGGGGGCGCCCCGTTTGCGCCCAGCCGAGTCGGGGGAAATCCGGACGCGGCTGCAAAGTTGCCAGCCCCCATATAATTTCTCCACAGTTTCCAAGTCACATGAGAATTCTGGGACCTCCCCGAATGTGTTACTTTAGCCATGAATGGAGATGCGCACCGACGCTCTACAGGGTAAAGGAGGATGAAGATGTGCCGTTCTCCAACTACTGGAGACGGTTCAACTCCCAGTGTAGGAATTTCCAGCTTTAGATCAAGAGACGGTTGCGCGCTGTGGGAGTACCGAATGGGGACGAAGGTGGATGGCTTTGCGTCTCTTTGGAAGAAAGATGAACCCAGAAACGAAGCCTGCGAAGAGGTCCAACAGGAGAAGGATTTCCCGGTGCTCGGCGCTTTCCAGCCAAAGGCACCTGCGGTAGGAACCGAGGCGCGCGAGGAGGGTGCCTCCCTTTCGCCGCCCACCCGCCTGTCATCATCGCCCCAGCCCGCCTCCTCTTCTTCCAAACTGTCGCCGTCTCGGCCCCTTTTAATGCTGCTGCAAGGAGGAGCCTGAAGCCTCGCTGGCGCCGGTGGACAGAGCGGCGGCGGCGGCAGCGGCTCCTGTTGCTGCCATTGGTAACGGCCGCGAGGTTTAGCCAGGAAGCCCAAAGGGAGAAAGCGATCTAGGCGCGCCTTAGATGCCTCTTCCCCGCGCTACTCGCCTGGCTTCCCCCGGGAAACTCTCGGCATTGCCCCAGGCGCGACGCGCTCTCCGGCTCTTTTTTGCCACTGTTGACAGAGGAGGCTTCAGGTTTCGAGGCGCCGGGAGGATGCTGCTCTCGGCTTGACACACCCGGGAGGATGCTGCGAGCTTTGGGGCTGGCTCTGACCTTGTTGATTTTCGCCTGCGGGATCTTCAGTTTGTCCTGAGGGAAAGCTTGAGAGGCTCCGAGCATTGCTTTTTTCGCCGCGATCCTCTTCCTGAGGAGAACTATGGACTGATCACCGCTCCTTCTCCAACCCTATGGCGTCCCCGTCGGTATCCGCGAGCACTTTGTGCCTGCTCTTCTGCCTGAGCTCCGGTAAGGGCAAGAAGCCGTGGGTTCCCCACCTATTCCTCTTCTCCCCGAACCCTTGATCCTGCTCTTTGTTTCTCATGGGGAGAATCAGAGTCTTTCTCCGCCAGGGAAGAGGTCGGGAGGATTGTTGGGAACCAACATCCGACTCCCAGAACTTTGTCAATAGACCGCACGACACTAGGTCTCGCAGCCAAACTGGCAGGTGCGGCTGAATCAAGGGGATCTCAGGTCCTGGGTCGTTAGAGGGGAGAAAACCGGGGTCGGGTGAAGAAAATGTCGGAGGGAAAATAGTTGCCCTATTCTGTGGTAATCTTATTTTTCTGGATCCAGTGTTCGGCATTGGCGTGGACCCGTCGGTGCAGATTGATGTGCTGAGCGAGTTGCAGTTGGGGGATTCTGTGGCTGGAGTGCGGCAAGTTCAGGGACTGCACAACGGCAGCAAAGCTTTCTTCTTCCAAGGTAGGGACGCCCACCCTTTCTGGGTTGCAGCGATGGCCGAGAGCTGATTCTCCGGGAAGGGTCGGCTGAGTCCACTTGAACAATTCCAGAGCTTGCGGACTCAGGCATTTGATCGAACCTTTTCCATTAGTTTTTAAGGCAGGCGCTATTTCATTGGGCTCACCAGGCAAGATTTGCTCAGCAAGGATTCTCCCAGTGCTTTTAAAGCATCGCCTATTTCCTACTCCCCCCCCACTCCCCCACCTCCCTTCACCTTTCTAGTTCTTCTTTGACTGATAGGCCTTTCATTAAGGGTCAGCAGGAAATCTGGTGAGAGATGGCTTATTTTGCTAGCCATAGAAAGTCCTGCATAATAAATACAGATTGGTTTAGACAGGCTGAAATTGGTTTATTTGCTAGGACAGACTAAGCTTTTGATTTAGTTGTTGCTTAGAAGAGAATGCTGGCAATAAATACATTACAGCCTATATCTGGCATTGCAAATGTTGCAGGAATAATGTCAGTCACTCAAAAATATTTGCCTTTTCCTTTGATTATAACTCCCCAAAAGAACAAAATTGAAGAAACCCCATTATTTCTGTATACAATAACTTTAGCAGTTTCTAATTAAGCTATTTTTTCCCTTATGGTTCCTTTATTCTTTAGTTTGCAAACAGCAACACCTTCCATGAGATTGATACTTAATGATTTTATAAAAATAAAATATTTTCTGTTGAAAGTGCATTTGTTGTTTCTATTCTGATTTATTTTGGCCAAATTACATAAATTAATGTGTTGTGAAATTAAGCTGTAGAGCTGATTGCCTTTTTTAAAAAAATAATTAATATATAATTTCTTTAATGTTGATAATTATTTTAATGTTTGTTTAGAGAGTGAACTAGTAATAATATATTGTTAGGTATTCCAGTAATGAGAAAAGTTTTTTCCCCCCTGGTGTCAAATGTAAGATAAATGTAACTTTATAAAACAAATGTACAAGTGTTTTTACCTGTCAAAAAAAATTACAGGCTTTTTCAGATTGAGGTAGAATCCAAAAACCCAACCAAACTCAGATTTTGATAATGAACAATTCCAAACATTTTTAGAGGTCACCAGGTTGGGAAAAGCAAGTCCATAGCTGCCCACATAATCACTGGGGGTTCTGTAGATACTGTTCTTCTATAGATCAACCAGAGTGTGTCACTGTAACCATCATAGAATATTCTGGGCATTTAAATAAAAAGATTGGTACATACTATTTTTATATAGAGGAAGCCTCATTGCCCCAAGATCTACATTAACGGTCATTCAACAGAATGAAAATCTCAAAAGTTAGCTTTGGTACTAGTAACACGGACATTTTAGAATGGTGCTCATTGTTGTAAGGGATAGATTTATTCTTGACTTTTGTTGAAAGAAAAAAAATTAATGGGTTTTTTTTTTGACATTTTAAAAGTTTAACATTTATTTTTGTTTTGCTTCTACTTTCCTTTTTTATTCTCTCCCTTATCAAGTCATTCAGTAGAAGCGTTCATTTTTATTTCCTATCCATTCTCAGATACCATTAATCTGTGGTGCATCATAGGAAGTGATATAATTTTTTCAACTTGAATGAAAAATAAATGAATATAGATAGGCATCTGCCCTACCTTATTTTAATTTTTATTGCTGCCATTTCCCCATTCTCAGAGTTCTAAAAATCTGTGTAAGGTCTTGTCCAAATCATGACAATATATTTTGATATATTTGGCAAATAGAGATCTGGAGGTATTCAAGAGTTTTCCTTACCTAAGCTAGCATTTTGCTTAACATATTAGTGCTTTATAGCTAATTGTAAATTGATTCCAAAATCTGGGTAGATGCCTGGAGATCTTACTGCATCGTACAGAGAGAAGAGTGATGGCTTTGTGAGCCAATAGTGAAATGCTACATAAAAATTGCCTACTATTAAGGAAATGTCTCTTTCTCTGTGGCCCTACCCCATCACAAAAGAGAGAAATCTGGAATGAAAGACAAAACAGGAATTGGATTACCTTTAACTACTCAAGATTATTATCTGATCAAATTAAGATTGATGAAAGGAATTGGGGAAAATATAAAGACATAACATTGGGCCATATAAAATTGTTTTGCCATGCAAATTTGCTTTGTCCTGCTATTCCTGGAGTAATATCACTAAGAAACCAATCAGATGTTTCCTTGTGATGCATTCTCATGAAACCCATTAGTTCTGTGCTGATCAGGTTGTGTAGACCTGGCAATATAGATGGTATTTCTGGTTTTCATTGCTTCTATTGGGATTATTTTTGCTATTAATTATTCCACTCCTGTCTCTCTCTCCCTCTCTCTCTCTCTCTCTCTCTCTCTCTGTGTGTGTGTGTGTGTGTGTGTGTGTGTGAGAGAGAGAGAGAGAGAGAGAGAGAGAGAGAGAAACATGCACAGAGAAAGGAATAAAGAGAGAGAGAGAGAGAGAGAGAGAGGGAGGGAGGGAGGGAGAGAGGAAGAGAGGGAGGGAGGTGACTATTTCTTTTGTCACTGGGAAATCTGTCAGGCCTCCCTACCCCTTCCCTGGCAAAACAAAAAAACAAACAAATAATCAAATAAACCCTTTGAAGAATAGATTCCAAGGCAGCAACATTTTAGATAAATAGGCACAAATAAAGTTTATTTATGCAAAGTTTCAGATAAATTGTACAAAAGCAATATAGTTATTGTAAATGAATCTCAGTGACTCTGGTATCAAATATAAGCTTTATTTATAGTGAAATTAAGGCTTAAATTCTTTCATTTTTTTCTCTTGCCTGTATAATGTGGCATCTGTCTTTAGTAACAAACAGATCTGGTATCAGGCTGTTTGTTTTTGACCATGCAAGCTTTCACACCACCTCCCACTTCAAAAGCAATTCTTCCCATCCACTTTAGGTAAGGAAGGTTGGTGCTTCTTTCCTCCCTCTTTTACACATAGCCAACTCAGCAAGGTTCTGTATTTTTTCTGCAGATTCTCTGCATCTATTGATGTTGAACACCTCTCCTCCCTTCTTTCTCCCTCCGGAGAACTTGGATGAAAAGGACTATCTCTTCCCTTCTCCCATCCTAAAATGTCATTTTTCAGAGGGAGAGAAGTGGGAAATCTATCTTTATATCCCCCAGAGAGATAACTACAAGTGGGCAGTTTCTGATACAATAGCTTGATCAGATGCAGTTCCCAGATCAAAACTCATCCCTCAAGGATCTAGTGAAGCTGGGTGGGAGGCAGAAACTGCCTATTGTAATTTGGGGATCAGAGGCAGGCAAGGAAAGAATATTCATTTCAGAAATGTATTCACTTATTATTCTCCCACCCTCCCATCCCCATCCAGAAGTTTGTCCTGCAGAAGGTTTCTGGTTGGCAGTTAATATATCATCTACCAGACCAAGTGTTCCAATTATATTTCATCTTTAATTATCAAATATAGAAACTCCCAATTCTGCCATCTTTGGATTCTGCCATAAGAGGGAGAGAAGGGGGAGAACAAAGGGGCTTTATGGCCCTCACTTCCTTCAGTACACTTCAAAGAGCTGAATGCTGAATGTGTGTTTATTGTAACCTCGAAGCGTTAACATACCAAAGGAAGGTATTTGCCTTTCATGTAGTTATCTGAAGTCTCCATCCAGACAGAAGAAAGAAGAAAGGGGGCGGAAGTGTGATACTTGAAACTATCACTGGAAGGGGGGTTGATTGGGTGGGACTACTGGGGAACCCCTTAAAACCTTGAATGGAAGAGCTTGAAACCCAAGTCCTGTCTAGCATGCCTGCAACCATTTTCTCTTAATAAAGGATTCCTGTTGGAAGAATTATTCCAAGAGTTCTGTCTTCTTAAGATGCAAAGTGGGGTGGGTCCTCACATTAGACAGGACTTGCAAAATTAATCCACCTGGAAGGAAGACCCTTGCCGGGGGATTTTGCAAAAATTTACCATGTCCGACAATGGAGCAAAAGAGGGGGAAAACTCCCTGGAAAGAGAGCCGCTGACCCAGTTGGAACCTTGCCAGATGTTGGGATCTGAGAGGTCAGATTCCTCGGGAGAAGAAGTGGTGGAGACACAGGACCACAAGCCTCGCTGGTCGATGAACGTTGGAAAGAAAAGTGAGTGGAGAAAGGAATCAAGAAAGGTGACCCTCAGACGGGGGACCAAGCAACCAGAATGGAAGCAGGAGATGGAGAAATCCCTGCATGCAAGTGAAGAGGGAGGAAGCTGGGTACCGTACTCAGACTGGATCCTAGAGAAAGCTATTGACCTGATGAAGAGAACTCTCAGCTCCCTAGGAGAGGAGATTACTGAGCCCTACGGCCGCCCCAGTTCCTGGAGCCACAAAGGGAGAGACACCGAGGGGGACGTGGAACCTGCAACCCCAGGGACATCTACTGATCCAGGAGCCCCCACCCCCTACCGGACCACAGATGGCAATCTGGACGGAAGACACTACCACCCACACCGGAGGCACCGATCCATTCCAAGACGTCCACCGTTGGAGGTGAAATTCAAAGGGGAGCCAACACGCTAGGGTTTTTTCCTAACCCAAGTACTCAGCTACATGGAGGAATATGGGCAGGACATTCCCAGCGACAAAGCCCGCATCCGGATCGTGCAATCTGCCCTGGATGGACCAGCTGCGGATTGGGTAGTGAACTTGCATGACTCCAATGCCCCAGAACTCAGTAACTTCAACCGTTTTATGTCCTCTTTGAGAAGACAATTTGAAGACCCCCTGGCTGATCGCAAAGCCCGTGAAAGAATAACAATGATGAGGCAAGGCAAACGCCCAGTGGCCGAGTATACACAAGAATTCCGGGCCATTGCCAGCAAACTGAATTGGCCAGAAGACATCCTCCTTGGCCATTTCAAAGACGGACTAAACTATGATCTATATGATGCTTGCCTGCCCCGAGGGGACCCACATCGACTTGAGGAATGGTACGTCTTGGCAGAGGAAGCAGAGATCGACATATTGAAAAGGCACCGCCGAAGAAAACAATGGAGCCGCCCCCCGCCTGAGCTGAAACACCAACCGGTGAAATCATCGGATACAGCCAAGAAGCAAATGGGGTGTTTCAAGTGCGGAAGAGAAGGGCATCGAGCTGTAGAATGCCGCTCAAAGGCCCCCCAGCACAACCCAGACAGATCCCCAATCAACAAACCCAGAGAGTATTCAGCTAAGCCAAAAGAAACAGCCATGAGAATGATGGAAATTGCAGAAACCCCCACCTCTGCTCACCAAGGGGAAAGAACTCCAGCCTACACCACAGGGCCGATGGATGCCTCAGATGACAGCTCGGAGGGCGAACCTCTGGTAAGTGGATGCATCACACCCATCTTCAAAACAGTGACTATATTAATCCCCCCCATGCCCGAAGCTGTGAAGGTGAAAGCCTTAATAGACTCTGGCTGCACCCGCTGCCTCATTAGCCCAACACTAGTGGGGAATCTGGGCATCCCATCCAGGAGACTGGAACAACCAATCTCATTTGGCCAGCTAGATGGATCCATAGCAGGGGGGGTGCCAGCTACCCTAGCCACTCTGCCAATACACCTCTCCCTGGGCAACCATGAAGAGGACTTAACGTTTGTGGTGACCCCAGGTATGGAATGCCCAATGATTCTAGGGATGGAATGGTTGAAAAAATGGAACCCCTGGGTAAATTGGAGGACGACAGAAATCAAATTCCCGAAGGGGGACCCTATGGACTTAAAACCCCAAGGGAGGCTACCAGAATCAAGAATAGAAAAAGCATCCATAGGAGAGGAAAAAAGATTAACAGAAATACCAGAGGAATATAGGGACCTTGCTGAAGTCTTCAGTGAGGAGAGGGCGAATGAGCTTCCCCCCCACCGACCCACAGACTGTACCATTGAATTCAAGCCTGGGGCAAAACTCCCGAAGCCCAGATTATACTCCATGAGCCCAAAGGAGAAGGAGGAAATGGAAAGATTTATAAAAAAAAACCTGGAGAGAGGTTTCATTGAGCCAGCCAAGCCTAAAGTGGCTGCCCCGGTCCTTTTTAGAGAGAAGAAGGATGGCTCTTTACGTTTATGCGTGGATTATAGGGCCCTGAATACAATCAGTGAAAGCAACCTATACCCACTGCCCCTCATGAAAGACATGCTGTCACACCTATCGAAAGGGAAAATTTTTTCTAAACTAGACCTAAGGGAAGCTTACTATCGCGTGAGAATTAAGGAAGGGGACGAATGGAAGACTGCATTTAACTGCCCCATGGGGTGCTATCAATTCAAAGTCTTGCCATTTGGATTACAAGGGGGCCCTGCAGTCTTTATGCAATTAATCAATGACGTTCTAAGGGAGCACCTGTTTAAGGGGGTCCTTGTTTACTTGGACGACATTCTTATCTTTACTGAAACAAAAGAAGAACACGTCAAACTTGTCAGAGCGGTTTTAAAGAAGCTGCGAGCCGCTCACCTATATGCCAAACTCTCAAAATGCGAATTCCACCAGGAAAGGATAGACTACCTAGGCTATCGCATATCCCCACAGGGCATTGAAATGGACCCGGAGAAGGTCAAAGCAGTACTAAATTGGGCACCACCCCGCACAAGAAAGCAACTACAAAGTTTCCTGGGCTTTGCAAATTTTTACCGCCAATTCATCCCCTCATTTGCACAGATAGCCTTGCCCCTCACTAACTTACTAAAAACGAAGGGAACATCCTCAGTAAAACCTAGCCAGCCACTAACATGGACAATGGAGTGCCAAGCAGCGTTTGAGAGACTAAAGAGACTTTTTTCTGCCGAACCAGTACTAAGGCACCCAGACATGGACAAGCCCTTCATAATACAGGCAGATGCAAGTGATGTGGCAGTGGGGGCTGTGCTATTACAAGAAAATGATGATGCAGTATTGCAACCCTGTGCATATACATCCAAGAAACTCACGGAAACAGAACAGCGCTGGCCCGTATGGGAGAAGGAGGCTTATGGGATACGTTGGGCATTACTCACGTGGCGACAGTTCCTGGAAGGCAACAAAATCCCCTTCCAGGTGTGGACTGATCACAAAAATTTAGAAGCCCTGAAAACTTCCAGGAAACTCAATCCCAAACAAGCCCGCTGGTCCCAGCATTTTCACCAATTCCAATTTAAGCTCAAACATTTACCAGGAAGAAAGAACTTCCTGGCAGATGCACTATCTCGCATGCCCCAATATAACAGCGCACGAACCACAGACTCTAGACCAATAATGGCAGAGTCACAACTGGCAGCGCCAGTAACCACAAGAACCAAAGCCAAAATAAAACCACAACTGGACAGCCAAACTGGGATTGAATTCAGAAAAAGTTTGGAAACAGATGAATGGTTCCAGAAAAACAAACATGTGTGCACAATGAGAGACGGATTGCCTTGGGTAGGGGAAAAGTTATATATACCAACAACTCAAAGACTAACTTTCATGCACCTTTGCCATGACACAAAATCAGCAGGGCATTTTGGATTTGTAAAAACTTTACACTTAATTAAACGGCAATTTTGGTGGCCATCAATAAAAAAGGACATAGAAAGTTATGTTGCCAGCTGCCCAACCTGTGCATCAGCAAAGAGGTTGCAAGGGAAATCGCCAGGGCTATTACAACCAGTGGCAAGTCCCTCAGCCCCCTGGAGGGAAATAGCCATGGATTTTATAGTGGAATTGCCAGAAAGCAATGGGAATACTGTTATCTGGACAGTCACGGACCTATTTTCCAAACAGGTGCACTTTATCCCTTGCCAAAAATTCCCACTGCAAAGGCCTTAGCAAAACTTTTCATCCAGCACATTTACAGATTGCACGGGGCACCCCAACGCATCATCTCTGATAGGGGAGTGCAATTTACGTCTGCATTTTGGAAGGAATTTTTATCCCTCTTAGGGACCACTCAGGGATTGACATCTAGCCACCACCCTCAAGGGGATGGACAAGCGGAACGGTGCCAGTCGGTACTTGAGCAATATTTGAGATGTTTTTTAAATTTCCAACAGAGTGATTGGACGGACTTACTTCCTTTTGCAGAAGTTGCCTACAATAATGCAGTCCACTCCAGCACAGGCTACACTCCTTTTCAAATAGCCAACGGCCAAAGTTTCAACCCTATGCCAGAGTTAACCCCAAAAGAACCAACGATCCCTTCACTGAAAGAATGGATGGAAAACCTACAAAACACCTGGCCAATAGTCAGAAAATCACTAGATGAAGCTAGGCGGGCATACAAAGCACAAGCCGATAAAAAAAGGGTTGAGCCTACACCATTCATTATAGGAGAAATGGTGTACTTATCTACAAAATACCTAAAGTCCCTACAGCCCTGTAAAAAACTTGGACCAAAATATATAGGACCTTTTCCAATTAAAAGAATCATAAATCCAGTAACAGTAGAATTAGAATTACCCAAAAACCTCAGGCAAATACACCCAATTTTTCATTGCAGCTTGCTGAAAAGAGAGCATCAGTCACATCTACGGCCAAAAATCCCCCCACCACCACCTCCACTCATGGTGGAGGGTGAACAACACTTCGAAATAAAGGAAATCCTTGATTCTAGGAGATATCATGGGGCAACTCAGTACCTAGTTGCCTGGAAACACCTCCCTCCCTCACAAAATGAGTGGGTCCATAAACGTCATGTCAGAACCCCGAAGCTATTGAAGAAGTTTCACACAGAGTATCCTAACAAGCCTGACTAAATTTTATACTTGTGTTTTCTTTCAGGTGGATCTCTCTTATTGTTAAGAGGGGCCGGATGTCAGAATCCAATTATATTTCATCTTTAATTATCAAATATAGAAACTCCCAATTCTGCCATCTTTGGATTCTGCCATAAGAGGGAGAGAAGGGGGAGAACAAAGGGGCTTTATGGCCCTCACTTCCTTCAGTACACTTCAAAGAGCTGAATGCTGAATGTGTGTTTATTGTAACCTCGAAGCGTTAACATACCAAAGGAGGGTATTTGCCTTTCATGTAGTTATCTGAAGTCTCCATCCAGACAGAAGAAAGAAGAAAGGGGGCGGAAGTGTGATACTTGAAACTATCACTGGAAGGGGGGTTGATTGGGTGGGACTACTGGGGAACCCCTTAAAACCTTGAATGGAAGAGCTTGAAACCCAATCCTGTCTAGCATGCCTGCAACCATTTTCTCTTAATAAAGGATTCCTGTTGGAAGAATTATTCCAAGAGTTCTGTCTTCTTAAGATGCAAAGTGGGGTGGGTCCTTACACCCTTCAGGGTTTGAATTGCTAGCAAATGTTATAGGAGGACTGTAGGGCCAGTGAGGAGGCTTGGACATATGTGGATATAACAAATGGAATTGGTAAAAAATACAGAATGTCCAGCCCCGTGGGCTTGACATTAATGGGAGAGGGGAGTGAGACGATACCTGGGGAAGTCAGGAAGCCAGCAACGCTGCCGAACAGCTGATGGTAACAATGCTGAATGCTGAATATTTAGGAGGACCCTCAGTCAATTACCAGACAGCTGTTCAGCACAGGAAATCCCTGCAGAGGCTGGTGGCAGGGATCACACCCAGGGAGAAGCCGGGACGGTCCTACCTGCCCTGAGAAACCACCGAACAGCTGAGCAGCTGCGCCACCAACAACCAGCTGAGCGGTGCAGGAACGACACCCGGCAGCAAGGACTGAGTAGCAGACCAGAGAGGAAAGCCAGGGACCTCCTTTGCTGCTTTTGAAGTTACTCCACCAGATCCTGGCTACCTGGATGGGGGGTGGAGCTGAGGGGACAGACTGCATGTAAGGCTCTGGGAGAAGATCACTCCCAGTACTGACTTTGTTTTGCTGTAAATAAACGCTGGTCAGGCCGTTCCATTTTCCAGCCACCTTGACGATGTCGACCACTTGTCTTCTGTGGGACCAGGGGTTGGTAAGGACACTGACAGAAAGTCAGCACCACCACCATCACCCATTGGGATGGATAACACCAAGCGTATTGGTCAAAATGGCTAATGACCTGACTTAAGAACATTGCCAAATGATCCAGGTTCCCATCGAATGTCACCTTCAGCGGTGGAGGATCCCAGGCTACCCCATGGGCCCACGACCCCAAGGGCCACCCTGGGCCTTGTAGAGTGTCGACTGCAGGGGGAGAACACTGTTCCCCGGTCCCTATTCCCTGCCAGGCCGCTGCTCTGGCCACTGGAACTGGACGCCTAGGGGGAACTCTGCTTGGAGCCATCAGCGACCTGCGGTTGTCCTTTTGGAACGGACAGGAACATACCTTGATCAGACCTCCCACCTGTGGGGTGTCAGGGGCATGGCCGGTACCTAACTTCAGCTTCGGCTAGACAAACGAAACCTGGTCGGCCCCGACTAAGGCGGCTGGGTCCCTGTCCATGGCCATGCAACCGTCTCAGGTCTGACCTCCCACCTCGGCCAGGAGGGAGGATCCTGGAACCCTGCCTCTCCAACCTTTCACAGTGAAAGTGTTATTCCAGGACTAAATAGGTCCTTTAAGTATCACCATGAGCTTGTGGTTGATGTATCCAAGAAAAATAGAGCTTAACATCTAAATATTGGGGGAGGGAATATACTTCCAAAACAATCCATGAGTTGAATGCTATTTGAAATAAGGTGATTGGGGACATCTTAGTACCAAAAATATAGCAGATGAGTAAACAAGCATTCTGTACTGCACAAACAAGGCTGTTACAGAAAATAATATGATCCACCATTGTTAAAAGGTTAACAAGTATAGCAAGCTTCATTGCTAAAGGTTTAACTATGATAAGGTATGATAAGAAGTCACATATGATAGGTTTTGACATTTGCTTGGATGTGAGGGCACTCAAATCTTCAAGTTAAAAATGGATAGCCTTAAATATTCAAACATGTCTGGCTAGTCTGCTGTCATAGCAAAGCTTCACTAGCCCCATGTATTAAAATGTATATTTGGAATGCATAATCAGTTTTGTGCAATTCTCCCTATTCCCAAGAAAAGAGAAAGAATGAACTCCATGTTCCCAAGAAAAAGGGAAAGATGAAGTTACCTGTCTGAGTTTTTACAAAAAAAGCATACACATTTATTCAGTGTGGAGTGTGTATCTCAGTGTCAGATCCACCATCTTCGGCTTGGCACCTTGCTGTGTTCTGCCATTAACTAGGGAAGAGAGGGGGGAACAAATGGGCAATAAAGCTGGATTATTTTATGATGGGAAATTGGGAGGGGGGATTGACAGTTGAGGGAGAACAAAGTGCTTTGGAATCCAGTTAGGGCTAGCATGCTGGCATCTTCAAGGCTGTTTGTCCTGAGAGTGGAATTTCACCAGCCCAAACACCTCAGCATTTCCTAAAACATCTCAGCTGTGCAGGATTGGCTACACACAGATGGACCACAGGGGGAGGGCTAGGGGAACCAGGGGTTTAGTTCTGTATTGGTGCCCAGGAATTTTAGATTCCACTTGATTTTACTGCAACCAGCATCTCTTAGTAAAAATACAGTATCTTTTGTCTTCAACCAAATGAAGTCAAGAGTTTACTTCCCTAGGAGATCAGACTGGGGCAGGTCTGACACTCAGCTTCTAGAGTTTCTCCAATCAAGACTAGTTTTGATGGTGAGATGGGATGGATGCTCAGGCTTTCAGATCACTAGATACAAATGAAATTATTCAGGTCCTTCAGGTCAAGGAAGGGATGTCGATAACCCTTAATGTTAAAGGCATTCTTCCAGTGTTCAGAGATGCTGATAACAACAAAATCAGGTATGACTGTCTTTATGTTAGATCTGGCTATGTAGAGAAGCTAGGAATGTTCCTGGTATAATGACTGAAACTGGTTTCCTGGCTGATGATAGAAAATCTCCTCTCTTTGGTAGTTGAGGAATTCAATCTGCCAACTCTGGCCAGCTTCATTAAAGTTTGGAAGCTCATGTGCTCTATGGAGACCATGGACTTATATCTAGTAGTCTCAAATCCAACCACCTTGGTGAGCATAACTTGGTTTTTGTCTTTATATTAGAGCAGCTAATGGATGATGTAGAGAGAGGAAATTTTAATCACCCCATTGATATGAAGAGAACATCCCAGATGAATTCTCTGATCTGATTATAATACAAAATCACCTGTGATTTCCTTAAGGTGGTTGAACCCACTCGTGTGGTCTGCCCCAAATGTCAAATGGACTCAACACAATACTGTAGGGGAATTTCCCAGCACTTTAGCACTCAATTCTGTACACTCTCTGATATGTAACTGGCAGCAAGAAATGCACTGGGCATTCTAGAATGGTTTCCCCTTAAAGATCAGACTTGTTCTGTCCCAACTGACTTTTAGGAAATTTCTAAAACAATTATTCTGAGGGGTCATATTCTTGATTTAATGCATTGTGCCATTTTCATTATTTTATTTGCTTATAGTTTTATTGTCATTTTTATTGTTATTTTGTGATGGATGTTTATTTATGTGTGATATACTTACAAGCTACCAAAATTTAGTTGAATGAAGAAGTGCATAGGTCAAAGAAGCAAATAATTCACACATACAAAACAGCTCTACTTGCTTATTTTATGAACCAGGAATAAAGTTGACATGAACATTAAAATGGGGGGAAATTGTATCCATCCAATTTTATGTTCTGTTGGATTTTGCAAAGTTTGTAGATGTACAGTTTTTGACAGAGTAAGGATATTTCCAAGAAGTGGTGGCAGTGTTTAAACACATCATTAATCCAAAGAATTTCTTGCTAAAATGATCATCTTTTATTTTAGCAGAAAATAACTCTCTAAAATAAAAGGCACAAACCAAATGTTTTCTTCTACGAACAACAAAGAGGGAAGAGTCTTTTTGGCAGATGAGAGGCTTGTTTTAGTGATAAATAGGCACGTTGTGCATTGGAATCTAATTTAAATGTTCCCCACCTTAGCAAGCTGAGTTGAAACTGTTCTGCAAGCTGCAAAATTAAGTATGAATTGCTGAATTTTTTTAATTTTTTTTATTTATAATATAGTTAAAACAAAAATGGACATAGCGTAACATTCCAGTATAAATATTTCTAACAATTTGTTCCTCTTCATACATATAGTTCTTAATCTCTATAAATACATACATATATATTTTTCTATACAATACAATATCTAATTTATTTCTCTATATACTATCATACAATTATATATGTTTCTATCTTAACACTAGCTTATAACCCGAACAGTCCTCCTTGACTCACACCAATAGTAAAATTTGTCCCAGATTTCAAAATAATGTGACTCTGTCTTGTCTTTCATTTCCATTGTGAGCCTATCCATATCCGCACACGATAGAATTTTGTATAGAATCTCTTCTTCTGTGGGAGTTTCTTTATTCCTCTAGTTTTGTGCATACGCCAGTCTAGCAGCCGTGAACATGTGTAGCATCAAATAAAATATCCCTTTATCGTATTTCTGCGTAGTTATGCCTAATAAGAAGAGTTCTGGTTTTAACTCTATCTCCATCATTAATATTTCTTCCAGCCATTTTTTTATCTTGTTCCAAAAGTCACGGGCTTTTGAGCACTCCCACCACATATGGTAATAGGTCCCTATTGCCAATTTACATTTCCAGCATATGGAAGAAAAATTTTAGCTAACCTTGTGGGTGGGAGGTGCCATCTATAGAACATTTTGTAGAGATTTTCTTTGTAGGAGGTGGCCAAAGTAAACTTCCTATTTCTTACCCATAATTCTTGCCATATGTGCAGATAAAAGTTGACATCAAGATCCCTGCTCCACGTTAATATGATTTCTTTTACCTGTTCCTCATACATTGCCTGATCTAACAAAAAATGATATAGTTTTTTAATAATTTTGTTCTTGGTTCCTAATAATATTTTGTCCAGCCCTGTCGGCTCTATTTTTATGCCTAGCTCTTTTTTATCTTTCTAATATCTTGCCTGTAGTTGAAGATATGCCTACCATTCTAATTTTATCCCTTCGTCTTGAAGGGTTTTCCTGGATTTCAATTCCCCTTTCTTGTCTAGTACATTTTTATATGTTATAATTTTCTCTAATTGTATAAACTTTGGGTGTATATGCATTTCTAACATTGAAATCCAGCTGGGGACTTGTCTATAATTTGGTTGCCAAGTTTTAACCCATACGTCAATTAGAGCTCATCTGATATAATGCCTTCGAAAATATTTGTTTCTTTTATATTTCTGATCCCATAACAAAGCATGCCATCCTGGCTGTAAATCATGATCTTCCAAACATAATAGTCTCCTATTCTTCAATAATATCCAATCCCGCACCTATAATAATACTATGGCCTGATAATATTTTTCCAGGTCAGGGAGGCCAAGTCCACCCCTTTCCTTCGCATCCTGCAATAATTTTAATTTAATCCTTGCTATTTTTCCTTGCCAAATAAATTTGTGTATGGTTTTATTAAAGTTTTGAAAGAATTTCTTATCTAATTTTATGGGTATACATTGGAACAAAAATAGAATTTTAGGTAGCACATTCATTTTGATTATGGCAAATTAATTGCTGAATTGTTGATGAAAGTTATATAGTTCCCCAAAGTTCTGTATTTCCTTAACATTTCTTTGATGGTGCAAAGATAATATTATAGGATCTATTTGGATTTCTACAGAAGAGATATTGTACGCTAAATAACTTAAGACAGGAAGACTGAAGGATATGTTTTAAGCTTAGCATACAAATTGTGTTGGTGAAACACAAACACAATTCAAGCATTGGGGCAGGATTTAATGTGAGTAGTTGGGTCTTTAGAATTAAATAATAAGTCAACTAAATATAGAACCAAGTAAAATGCAAAAATCATTAAAATCATTTAAAAATTCAAACTTTCCAAACTACGTATCAAATATACTTACATATTTGTGTCTCTTCTTTATGAAAATCAGATTCTAAACCATCCAAGATCCAGCTTGGTAGAAGCACATGTTTGTGTAACTGTTTCTTATATTCAGACATGAAAAAAAGAGATAATAATGATTCCAAACTCTGAAATCAAAGCCTGATGCCAAAAACCTGAATGCAGAAGTAGAATTTGGGACAAACTTTTTCTGTACATAATCATCACCAAACTCCTTTGAACAGGTTAATTCTGCTGATGACGTGTTATGGACATTTAGTAAGGATGTAAGCTCCTGAAATCAAGTTTATAATACTGTCACAGGGTTCATGCAGGGTAGTGTTCATGCATCTTCTTTCTCAAAAACTTCACATAATAATCAGTAAGGATAGGAGAACTGCAACCCAAACTGCAACCCAAAACCCACTTATTTATTGCCGGGTGCCAGGTGGGCATGGCCCACTGGGTGGGTGTGGCTGTGATGGTCATGGCAGACTGCGTGGGTGTGCCCAAGGTGGGTGTGGTCATCTCGATGTTGCTTGTGGGGAGGGATGCCTGTGGGGCTGGGCAGGGTTAGGGGAGATCCAAGGGGTCTCTGGCAGGTGGGGCGGTTGGCAGGAGGCTCATCCTGTGGGGTGAGGCAAGGTGAGGCAGGGCAGGGGTGCCATTGCCGCAGGGCAAGGCGGAGCAGGGGCTGGGGTGGCTGCTGCCTGACATCATCGACCCCGCACTAAGAGGCCAGTGAGTACATGGGGGCTGACAGTGTCCATCAGCAGCCACAGCCTGCCAGCCCCTCGACTGGCACACTCTGGGGCTCACTCTGGGGCCAGCAGTTCAGAGAAGCTACCTCTCAGCTGGACGGCTGGACGACAGATGAGGAGGCGATGCAGTGGGTTGTGCCAGGGAAAAGGAGAGCATGCGAGGCCAGGAGGAATGGGATGGGGGGAGGGAATCCAGCCATGGTGGGATGCATCTGGCCATGTGGACCTCGTCAAGTTAGCGGGCGGCTAGTTGAAGAGGGATGGTTGCCATCTCCAGGGCATGGCGCGCATGCCCGCAGAGAGGGCTCTGAATGCTGCTTCTGGCACACGTGCCATAGGTTCGCCACCACTGGTCTAGGAAACTAAAATGAAGCAGGAGAATTGCCAGTCTCTGCCAGTCCAATAATTGCTTCATTGATAACACAGTTTTTGTTATGTGATTGACACAGCAGGTGCAGGAAGCTGCAGAGAGACCCGGGCAGACCACGTGGCTGCCTGGGCCAGACAGGCTGTCTCCAGCCTATGGCGCACGTGCAAGGCGGGAAAGATACGATGCATTGATTGGTTGATGCTGCTCCCTGTAAGGGGGTATAAAAGGGATCCGCGCTATTTTGTGTTGTTCTGTTGAAGATTAAATAAAGAAGCAATTGTTGTTACTCCTGCCTCGTCTCAATGCCTTACCAACGCACAGAAAAGAACATTGGCAGCGAGAATGGGATTGTGCTGCAAGAAAACAACAAAAAGAAAATAGGCTGACTCACCATGGAAGGCCAAAGTGCTTGGAAGTTTGGCGTTCCGATTGTGCGACTCTGCCTGCCAATACAAAGATGCTGGAGGAGAGCTCGGCAAGAGTCGTCCTGGAACCCCTTCACAAGCTGGAGCAGCATGAGGTGTTGACGAAGCTGCTAAGAAGTAATGATGTCGAAGATAGGGCGTTTGTCCAAATTCGATACAGCTCACCCTGAACGTTGGAGCTCATATGTGGCCAGAGTAGAAAACTACTTCTGAGTAAACCAAGTTCGGGAAAACAGGCTCAAAGCCGCAACATTACTGTATGTCTGTGGGAAAGAGACATTTAATATTGCCGAAAATCTTGTTGCCGCAGCACCTCTGGAATCCATTGCTTACACTGAGATGAAGAAAATGTTAAGGGAACATTTTGAACCAAAGCTATCGGTGATTGCCTGGCGTCATGCATTCGAACAGCAGGACCAAAGGCCAGGAGAGTCTGCTGTGAACTTTATTGCTGCGCTGCGACAAGCTTCTAGGCCCTGTGAGTTCAAAGACTTGGAGGAAAGACTTTGAGATCGTCTAGTTTGTGGTTTGAGGAGCCGTGAGCTGCAACAAAAGATTTTTGCAAAGGAAGATGTTTCCTTCCAGGATGCACTAAGGGAGATCATGGCCAATGAAGCAGCGGGAAGAGCTGTTAAGGCCTTGCGGCTTTCCAAGCATCCTATGAGTTCAGGCTCTGTCCATCAAGAGGTTGCTCGAGATGTAGCTGATCCTGATTCCGAAAACGAGGTTGACTATCTACAGCAGCCAGCGGAGAGGAGGCCCCGTGAGCAAACTGACAAGCGAGCTGACAAGGCAGTTCAATTCCCTTGGTGTTTTGGATGTGGAGGCTGCCACAAGTGCCCCGATTGCCATTTCCGCTCTGCCATTTGCTGGGCATGTGGCAGGCAAGGCCACATAGCTGCTGTCTGTTTGGGTCGCACAAAAGACCATCCTTTGGAAGAATTGCCTCGGAAAGGTATCAGGGTCCCCAGCCAGAATAGGGTGGGGTTCTGCACATCCCGCAGGAGCATTTTGAACACAGGGGCCCATAGGCCATTAAAGAAGAAGCTTCACATTGATGTCAAATTGCAGGGGGTCCCCTTAACGATGGAGCTGGACATGGGTTCAGCTCTGTCAATCATATCCCTTAAACAAATCTGATACAGACGCGGCCAGTGAGTTAAACTCAGGCCGTCAAATCTGGTCTTAACAGACTTTAAGAATTCCCGAGTAAGGATAAAAGGGGAGGCTCAAGGTGCAGCATGGGAAATTCGAAGGGTTCCTGGACATTGTTGTGGTAGAGGGCAACTGCACGAGTCTAATTGGACTCGATTGGTTCGAGGCACTTGGGATTCAAGTGACTGGGCTACACAGCTTGCAAACGGCAGGCCTTGCAGAAGTTTGCAAGGAGTTTGCTGATGTGTTCATCCCAGAACTAGGGTCATACAAGGGGCCTCTGATTGCTTTGCGGTTAGACCCATCCATTGCCCCGATTAGAATTAAGCCTTGTCAGGTGCCTTTTGCGTTGAAGCAAAAGATTAATGCCGAGCTGGACAAACTGCTCCAGCAAGGTATTTTGGAACCTGTGGATAGTAGTCCATGGGAAACACCCATAGTTATGCCACTGAAGGCCAATGGGGAAGTCCGCATTTGTGCTGACTATAAATGCACGCTAAACAAAGCATTACAGTAGCACGCTTATCTGGTGTCTGTGGTGAGCCACATTTTGGCCTCACTTAAGGGAGGCCGTGTTTTCACCAAACTTGATTCGGCTCAGGCCTATCAACAGCTACCGGTTGATGAGGCAACGGCTGATTGTAACGCACCAGAGAGCTTTCAATGTCAGAAGACTGCAGTTTGGGGTTAACGTAGCCCCTGGCATTTTCCAAAGCGTTATGGAGTGAATGCTCCATAACATTCCGGGAGTTTGTTCATACTTTGATGATATCCTCATCGCAGGGGAAAAACCCGAAAACTTGGCTGAGAGGCTTCGGTCCATTTTGCTGCGGTTCCGTGAAGCGGGGCTGAAGCTTAGGCAAGACAAATGCAAAATTGGAGTCATTTCCACTGAATTCCTGGGGTTTCATATAGATGCAGAAGGCATCCATTCTGCTGAATCTAAGCTCAAAGCGATTCAGCAAGCCCCAAACCCCAAGTCGAAGAGCGAGCTTCAAGCCTTCCTTGGGCTTCTAAACGTCTATCACTTCTTCCTACCTCACAAGGCTGCAGTGGCAGAGTCGTTACACCGGCTCTTGGACAAACAGGCTTCATGGAAGTGGACACAAGTCCACGAAAAGAGTTTTGCAGAGGTCAAGGCATTGTTATCTTCAAATGCTGTTCTCGCTCATTTCAATGAGCAGCTGCCAGTGTGTATAGCCTGCGATGCATCCCCTTATGGGATCAGGGCTGTCTTAAGTCATTTGAAGGCTGATGGGACACAAGTCCCTGTAGCCTACTATTCTAGGACTCTGTCATCTGCTGAGCGTAATTATGAACAGATAGACAGAGAAACCTTGGCCATAGTGGCTGGCATAAAAAAGTTCCATGACTTTTTGTATGGTTGCCACTTCACGGTCTATACAGACCATAAGCTACTGCTGGGGTTGTTTACAACAAACAAGCAAACCCCACACATATTTTCTCCTAGAATGTTGAGGTGGTCAATTTTCCTTTCTGCATATGACTACTCACTGGTTCACAAACCTGGCAAAGAAATGGGCCATGCAGATGGCCTTAGCAGGTTGCCTCTACAGCTTGTAGAATCAGATCCTGCCCCAGCTAACCACATACTAGCTATTCAGGATTTGCCTGAGTCTCCCCTCAATGCAAGGGATGTGGCTGCAGAAATAGCCAATGATCACACGCTAACATGTGTGTTGACATGGGTGCTGTCAGGATGGCTTGACACATGTCCTGGCACTAACTTCCAGAGTTTCTGGAAAAGGAAGCATGAGCTATCCACCTTTAAGAGTTATGTCCTGTGGGGTAGTAGAGTAGAGATCCCAACCTCATTGAGGACTAGAGTCTTGCAATCTCTGCATGAGGGACATCCGAGCATAGTCCAGATGAAGGCTCTGGTGCGCAGCTATCTTTAGTGGCTGGGGCTTGATAAGGAGATTGAGACCCAGGTCCAGCGCTGCCAGGTTTGCCAACAGTCCAGGCCTGAAATGCCACAGGGTCCTATACACAGGTGGGAGGAAACATATGCTCCTTGGTCAAGGATTCATATCGACTACGCTGGCCCCTTTCAGGGGCAATTCTTCCTCATTGTTGTGGACAGTCACTCTAAATGGCTAGTAGGTGGGCAGGCTTAAAAGTGTACTTAGAAATAAGAACACGCTCAAAAGAACTGAAAGGGTATTAGATTTGTAATAATGTGAAATTATTCTATGTGTTTTTGAGCTAAGTTCTATGTGTTTTTGAGCTAAGAGGGGAGGGGTGTTATGTCCTGGGCTGTGATTGACACAGCAGGTGCAGGAAACTGCAGAGAGACCAGGGCAGACCATATGGCTGCCCAGGCCAGACAGGCTGTCTCCAGCCTATGGCGCATGCGCAAGGCGGGAAAGATACGTTGCATTGATTGGTTGATGGGTATAAAAGGGATCCACGCCATTTTGTGTTGTTCTGTTGAAGATTAAATAAAGAAGCAACTGTTGTTATTCCTGCCTTGTCTCAATGCCTTACCAATGCACAGAACAGAGCAGTTTTCCTACTACCAGATGAGTCCACAACAAACATATTTATTATATTATCACTAGTATAAGGAAGTGAAGGAGCTTAGTTCTAACAATAAAGACAAGCCCATGATTGAATGTCCTTGGGAATGTGGAAGAGATTATGAACGGCCCATATGTAAATTCTACATTAAAGCTAAAGTAGAAGATAAAATCAATCAGTTTAAATGACCAAGATATTGACTATCTACCTGTCATTTTCAAAGGCAACATCAGAATTGTTTTAAACTACTTAATATGGAACCAGAGGAATTGTGGATTGAAACAAAAAAGGTTGTTAAGGATGAATGTGAAAAGGGACTGCCAAAAACTAAGAAATATAAGGTAGAAAACTGCATGTCAGAATTTTGGTGGACATTTCCAGAAAGGGAAAAAAACTATGCAAGATAGAAATCTCGGGAAAGAACTTAACAAAGATTTTAAGAGACCTGTTAGAAGAAACGGGATAGTATTACAAGGAAATCTTTAAAGACACTGAAGATAGAAACAGACATGGAAAAATAAGAAATGTCTTCCAAATAATCCTCCAACAGAAGGATGTTCCAACCTCAAATTCTGTACAGTATAGGTGCAATCCTCCAAGATACATAAGCTGATATTCCATTCTTGAAAGAATCTCAACAAGTAAAAGATGAAGTTAGACTCCTGCCATTACCAAGTTGAAAGATTACAGGAATTGATGGATTCTCTATAGAAAAATGGCAAACAACACAAGAAGAATCTATAAAAATATTTGGTATATTTTATATTCTTTCTATTCTTGTAGTGTTGTGCTTTTATTTTTGCATTGGATAATTGAAAACAGCCTTCAGTCTGCCTTTGAAATAAGCATAATTATTCAAAATGTTGTTATTTTGCAGAAAAGATATCACTAAATTTGCAGCCTCTCTGATTGAAAGACCATGTATCAATTCTACCCTGAAAGAGTTTGTGGGAAACCTCTCTAATCATAAAGGAATCCAAAATGCACCTGGATGCCCTTAATATTTTGGTGGATCTATTAAGAAACCATTGAATAAAGAATCACAGGTGCCATGAACCTTTGAAAAAAATGTTAGTGTGGTTGAAAAGAAATAGTCTTTTACTTGAAGTATATCTTCATAATTCATATTTAGAAGTAGAATAGAATACAATAACAGAGTTGGAAGGGACCTTGGAGGTCTTCTAGTCCAACCCCTGCTCAGGCAGGATACCTATACCATTTCAGACAAACAGTTGTACAATCTCTTCTTAAAAACTTCCAGTGTTGGAGCATTCACAACTTGGGGAGGTAAGTTGTTCCATTGGTTAATTGTTCTAACTGTCAGGAAGTTTTTCCTTAGTTCTAGGTTTCTTCTCTCCTTCATTAGTTTTCAAACACGGCTTCTTGTCTGACTCCTTCTTTTTTGTGGCAACCCCTGAAATATTGGAACACTGCTATCATGTCACCCATAGTCCTTCTCTTCATTAAACTAGACATACCCAATTCCAGCAATCGTTCTTTATGTTTTAGCCTCAGTCCTCTGATCATCTTTGTTACTCTTCTCTGTGTTCTTTCTAGAGGCTCAATATCTTTTTTTACATCGTGGTGACCAAAACTGGATGCAGTATTCCAAGTGTGGCCTTACCAAGGTATTATAAAGTGGTATTAACACTTCACGTGATCTTGATTCTACCCCTCTGTTAATATAGCCTAGAACTGTGTTGGCTTTTTTGGCAGCTGCAGCACATTGCAGGCTTATATTTAAATGATTGTCCATTAGGACTCCAAGATCCCTCTAACAGTTATTACTATTGAATGAGGTACCACCGATATTGTACCTGTGCATTTGGTTTTTCTTGCCTAAATGAAGAACCTTACTTTTTTCACCATTGAATTTCATTTTGTTAGATAGCACCCAATGTACAAGTCTGTCAAGATCCTTCTGTAGCTTAAGCTTATCTTCTGGAGTGTTGGCTATTCCTGTCAGCTTGATGTCATCTGCAAATTTGATGAGTTCCCCATCTATCCCCTCATCCAAATAATTGATTAAGATGTTGAAGAGTAGTGGACCTAAAACAGAACCTTGGGATACGCCACTGCATACTTCCCTCCATGCAGATGCAGTTTCATTGAGGACTACACAGTGAGTGCAGTTGGTCAGCCAGTTACGAATGCATCTGGTGGTAATGCTGTGTAACCCAAATTTTTCTATCTTATTAAGTAGTAGATTATCTTCTACTTTGTCAAATGCCTTACTGAAGTCCAAATAAATTATATCTACAGCATTCCTCTGGTCCACTAATATTATTACTTTGCCAAAGAATGCAATAGGATTTGTCTGACATGATCTGTTTTTGACAAATCCATGTTGACTTTTGGTTATGACTTTGTTAGCCTCTAGGTGTTCACTGATTCGTTGTTTGATTATCTTTTCCAGAATTTCCCAGGTATTGAGGTCAGGTTGATAGGTCTGTAGTTTCCTGGATCCATTTCCCCCCATTTTTGGAGATGGGAATCACATCAGCTCTTTTCCAGTCATCTGGTAGTTCCCCGGTGCTCCAAGATCTTTGAAATATATAGTTCAGTGGTTCTGAGATCACATCTGCCAATTCTTTCAGAGTCTTGGGGTGTAGTCCAACTGGTCCTGATGATTTGAACTCATCTAGGGTGGACAGGTGCTCACTTACTATTTTCTTGCTTATTTTAACTTGTATTCCTAATCGGTTTTTACAATACTGTTTTTGATAGGTTGGACTGTTTTTTCCTTTTGTGTAAAGACAGATGTAAAAAATGAGTTAAGTAGTTCTGCTTTCTCCCTGTTGCTTGTCACCTTCTTGTCACTTTTTCCCACTAATGGACCAATCATTTCCTTGACTTTTTTCTTGTTTTTTACATGTTGAAAGAAGCTTTTTTGGTTGTTTTTGACTTTTGTTGGAAGCCTTAGTTCATTTTGAGGCTTAGCTTTCCTCACTTCATCTTTGCAGGCTCGGGCTATTTGCTGATATTCTGCCTTAGTTATGTGTCCCTCTTTCCACTTTTAAAATTTGTCTTTTTTGTCTTTCAATTTATCAGAGAGTTCTTTATGTAGCCATGCTAGGTTTTTTTGAGAGCTTTCTTCTTTTTCATTGGTATTGTGCTAGACTGGGTTTTTAATAATCTCACTTTTCAAAATTTCCCAAGCTTTTTGAGTTGTTTTCCCCTTTAGGATTCTCATCCATGGAATCCTTCCCAAGCTCTAAGTTTATTGAAATTAGCTCTCTTAAAATTCAAGTTTCTAGTTTGACTATGTTCTATTGCTTGTGCTTGCATAATGTTGAATTCCAATATTGCATGAACACTGCCCCCCCCCCAAGGTTCCTCTAGCTTCAACAACTTCTATCATTTCATCTCTGTTAGTGAGAATTAAGTCCAATATGGCTGATCCTCTAGTTCCCTTCTCTACTTTTTGGGAGACAAAAAGGTTGCTAGGTTGATCAGGAACCTATTGTCAACGCTGCTAACATTGGATGTTCTTGCTTTGACAACATATGGAGATGCAGCCTTTTTCTTTCTTATGCTTTACTCTTAGAATTAGATGATGCTGTGGGAGGAGGCAGAATGTGGTGGAAGTTAGTTAGACATAACAATATTGTACTAGTGTGTGAATTCAGAGCTTGTAATAAGAGATGATAAGAATTGGTGGGTTAGAGAACAGGAGGGAAAGCCTGCAATTCAAACTAATTGGAAAATGTGATTTATGACTGTTAATTAGAGGAGGGAATTGTGCTTTGATACTATGTGCTCAGGGAAGGGGAATTCAGATTTCAGCTTCGACCACGTACATGCTGATGCCATGCAACTTAAATACAGATTCTTTAAGGTAAACAATGCTTCAAAGTTCTTTGAAGAATTTCATTTGTTGGAACCATGACACCTGTTTGATCTTCCACTTGGTGCAGAGTTTGTCTCCCAGTTGATGTCAAGGTAGTTAAAGTCCCCCATTACTATTGTGATGTGCTTCCTATATACCTTAGTTAACTGTCTAGAAAAAAGTTCATCTATTTCCTATTTGGTTGGGTGGCCTATAATATACACCCATGGCAAAGTAATTTTCCCCCCTTTTATATTGACCCAAATGCATCAAGACAATTTTCATCATTGTTGCACTCTATTTCTGTAAAGATGTAGTTATTTCTTATATATAGTGCAACTCCACCTCCTCTCTTATTTGGTCTGTTTCTCTAGCTGCATGTTCCATTTGTGGGTTTCATCCCATCAAGTTTCTGTAATGGCAACAATATTATATCTGGCCTCATTTACTTAAATTTCTAATTCACCCTGTTTATTGCTTATATTCTGCACATTGGTGTATAGACATTTGAATCCTTTTTGACTGACCCTGTGTTTACTTTCTACATAACCTGTGTGGTGGTGCCTGAGTTCCCTTACTGCCTTGCCATCTTATTTGATTAGTGCACTTGGTATGGTACTCACTATTAAAAGCTTGATCTTGCTTGACAGCAAGGTTGATATTCTTACTCGCACAAACATCTATGTTATATGCACTGATAACGCTATTAGTTTCAGATTGCTGGGGACAGAAATGTTCTATATCAATTAACTCACTGTCCCTGTTGTTTAGTTTAGTTTAAGTATTAATCTATACCTGTAAAACATACATTAAAGAAATGCCTAAATGAAAAAAACTTTTCACATAATAATTTTGTAGTGTGAGATTTTTTTGGTCATTTTATTAAATAGAATAAAAAAGCTAGAGAATAAAGGATAAATAAATATTCTAACTAATATTCTTGTATTCTTCTTTGCATTCCTGCATGAAAAACAAGTCAATGCAAATAAAGGGAGCAAATAAAATCCAAACATTAGTCCTAGATTTGAAATATCTTTATTTATTTAACTAGAAACTTAAATTTGCATTATGTATACATGATTTTATTCAACAGTTATAAATGCAGCTACTAAATAAATTCATGCATACATAATGCAGAATTTTTACAAAATGTCATGTTTTATTCAATTAATGAATTGTTACCTATCATCCAGTGGTGGGATTCAAATATATGAACAACCGGTTCTCTATGTGGATGCCGCTTCTGGAAGTCCATTCTGAGCCTGGGCAACAAAAAATTAGCTACCAGTTCTGCTGAATTGGTGCGAACTGGCTGAATCCCACCACTGCTACCATCTATTTTATAGTTTTTGACACACTGAGGACAATATTACATATCTAGTAGTGTAAATAACACTGACATGCTGAAAGAACTGTTATGAATACACTGTCATTCAGAAATAAGCTTTTGCTTCATTATTTGTGGCTAACATTTAAGGTTATACTGAGTAAAAAAATGAAAATGCATAATATCAAAGAACAGATTTAACATGTCAGAATGATACATGAAGGAAATTTAGAATAAATGTTTTCTTAAATAAATAGTTATTTCTGGCACAAGCTGTTGCCATAAAATAAAGCTGAAATAGACTGACTTGAACAACAGAATAGCTCTCATTATGACTATTACAGGTAGTGACCATTTTGCATAATAATGTTTTATTTGTCCCTGTATTTTATTTTAGAACCAATTATGATGTTGAAAAGAATCAATTATAAATCTATTTATTCACAATATTAAACAAATGAATTACCAGACTGAAGTGAATGAGTGACAGCAAAGAGTATTGTGTTCAGTTTTACAGAAGTACCAAATGTTGCAAAAAAAAAAAAAATTAACAGTGCAACTAGATTAGACTTCATCAAATCCCTGATAAGCAACATGTGCACATTAAAAAAAAAACAGCAAGGATTAACAATTCTTCTTGGCCTCCAAGTGTCATGGAATGTTGTGGGTCAGTGAGAAAAAATATAAATGGGAAAAGTGGTAGTAAGAAACAGATTTGGTCTTTTAGAACCTCTTCACAATTCATAGCATCTTGACTGAGAATAGGCCAATTGGAATCCAGAGCAGAACCAGATAACTAGTAGGCATAGGTAGAGGCCCTGGATTTGCACGAAGCCCATAAATGTTTTGAATACAAGCCCTTGAAATCCTTCCATTTTGGCATCCTATTCAATTACTGTATAATCAACTGAACCATATTAAAATGCCACTTCAACTCAATCAGATTTAGTTTTTGTTCTAATCTTATGCATACCTTTCAAAGCTCATATGTTTGGTCCTAAAAGACATTGATGCCCTTGCATAAAGAGCAGAAAATACATTGCAAGGCTTACTTTGGGTAATCAAAAATTGAATAAATGTTGAATCCTCTCTTTCAACCTTAGTTCATTCCTAGATACCTATTCAAGTGGAAATAAAATACTAAACAAGGTTAGGAATAAAACTGAATTAAAATTTGTAACAGCCCAAGACAGCAAGGCAAACGGTAACATACAGGTAGTCCTTTACAGTTTCATCATATCAAATTAGACAAAAAATTAAGAATTAAATATTTTGGGTCACAGTTATAATTTAGAATGATAAAGCCATGGAACATAAATGCAGTTTTACAGTCTATACTTTATTCAAGTATTATAAAGAATTTAGTCATTCCCTTTATAAACATCTTATATGTTTGCCTATAACACAAATAATTTAGTTTAAGATAAGTAATCCTATTGAAATCTTCCAAATGGAAAATTATGCATATTTTTTTAGAATAGTGTAGCTTATAATTTTCACAGTAGTTATAATCATAGGTTTCTACTACTAAATATTGGTCAAATATTTGACTTTTATCACTAATAGTGATACAGGATTGGTATAATAAATCAGTCCAATCACTTCATTTCCAAATGATGTATCATTCTAAACTGAAACATTTTTTTTTCAAAACATGGCTTACTCATTCTCAGCTGAAAATATTTTGTTAAAATGTTGGATTAAAATGAGACGAGATTGCCATATATGCTGCCCTGTTTTCCCCGAGAGAAGGTGGGATATAAATGCAGCAACGGACAAGTCATTTATTTTAATTAGTTAAGTTTATTTTTATTTATTTATTAAATTTATATGTCACCCATCTTATAGTCACCTGACTTTGGAAGGCTTACAAAATAATAATTCCATTCCATTGATTCCATTGAGTTGATCTGAATTGAGGAAAATTAAGTGAACAAATACTCCACCTGTTCTTAGCAGTGACCATACTATCTGAAGGGACATTCCAATAAATTCTATGATTCGATATTATCCATTGTCATTTCCTATTTTATTCAATCTTGCCTAATAATTTTTCCAGGTCCATTATCTACCTGGATCACATATCCAAAGTATGTGAGTTTCTGCTTGTTCAATATCACTTCAAGAGAATAGTCAGTTTGTACAGGATTGGCTGACTGAGTCTCCTTGCAGATCCTGATACTCTTAGTAATTATATTTGAATCTTTAATTCTAATGTATCTATTTTCTTTCTTACTTACAAAGGTATTAATCATGTAGTCTATCCATCAGTTGCTTGTGCACTTTCATATCTTCTATACAAAACATTTCTATATTATGTGTAATAAATCTCTCCTTGTTGGAAGATTCTTAACATGAGATTTTTCATATTGGCCTGGATCATATAACAACAGAGGTAAAATCACTAGTTTGGGTATCATTCTAGAAAGAGTAATGTAACAGCATATGGAAAATAAATTCAACGAAACCATCATAACCAAAGCAAGTTTATCTAACTGCAGGAATTTTATTAAATCACCAGCATAATAGTAATAAAGGCATACTATTATATTTGGCTCAGAAGAAATTTTTTGTTGAAATTGGAAATTATTGAGTTGATGTAATTAACTAGTTTCATTGAAGGCATGATGAACATTTTGAAAAAAATTGCTTCTATCCAAGAAGCATGGAATTTGTTGAATAAAAGAAATTGGATCAATGCAACTGGAAAGGAGATAAGAGTCAAACCCTTCTATCTCTGGTGCCTGGAGAAATTGCTGAAAGGCTGCACTGCTGGACATTTTTTTAAAAAAATTAGAAAACTTGAAAATTCAATGGGAGAAAATAGTAATTAAAAGTCAGCATGGTTTCAAACAGCAACTATTCTATTTAGATCTAGGAACAGAGCCTTTGTTACCATTGCCCTGGGCCTCTGTAACAGCTTAGCCCCAGAAGTGAAGCAGCCCCCCCCACTCTTTGGGTCTCCAGAAAGAGTGTTAAGACCTGTCTCTGTCTTATTAATCCAGATATTGAAGAGGGATATGTGATCCTGGGATAATTGGTGTCATAAGAGTGTTTTTGTCACTTTGTTAACTTTTTAACTTTTAATACTGTACTTTACCTTTCAAATGTTGTTTTTAACTTTGTTTTATTTATGTTTTTAAACTCTGATATGTTTTTATTGTAAGCTGCCCAGAATCATTTAGGTGAGATAGGAGATGTTGAAAAGTGCTGGGTGAATGAATGAATGAATGAATGTACATTCATAGGAAACAATCTTTCAGAGGTACCTGAGGCCATTTATAATCACTGATTTTGTTGAAGGAGCATTTCTGCCTCCAAGATGAAGGCAATGAACTGCTCGGGTTAGCCTGCAACAAACTGTACTACTCAAGTCAAAACAGACATGAACATGACATGCGGTGATACATCATGGGAAATTATATATTAGGAGTAGAAAAACACACAATAAGAGTCATCAGTCTTGCTTTCCAGAAATGTAAGTCTAGTCTACTGACAGGGCAATTGGGAAGTGTGGCTAAACTCTGTTGTATAGGTACTTTCCTGATGTGTCTATCAATGAAGTTAAAAATGGGTTGGATTTTTTGCAAAAGGAGGAACATATGGTGAGGAAGCAGAATAGTTTACACCTTTTGGCTCTATAATGGATTACACATGACAAAGTGTGTATTTGCTTCTGTAGGATTAATATAAGATTGTTTAAAATATTGGAGAGAATTCCTGTAGATTTTACTTCGCTAGTTGTTGCCAACTACACAGGGCAGTGCTCATATCTGTTTCAAGGCCATTGAGCCATGCAGTCTGAAGATATTTCTATAGTCATGTGTTTAGCATGACATCACAAAGCACTGTTAAAATATAGCCTGGGTATAACATAAAGCCAGGTTATATATTCAAGGTAGAACATTGTGTTTACCAGAGCATTTTGGTGCTAATTTAAATTGTGAGTGGGAAAAACTCATATATCTCTTTTTTCCTGTTTGATGTCTCGTGTACTGATACAAATGAAAATCTATACTTAAAAATAGATCTGGCTTGTTGCAAAAGAGAATCATAAGAGCACCGCATAAGATGCTTGGAAAAGAAGTGCTTCATTAGAGTTTATTTTTGGTCTTCATCATAGCCATTGTCAGAGAAGAGGCACACTGGGGAGCATACATACATTTCTTATTTCTGACTGGCTTGCTCCTATATTTAATTTGCTGACAATTAAGGCAGAAAAAGTCAGATTGATGATAATGAAAGATATTTTTTTTCAGATATGCTTGTTTTAGAAGTTGTGAGGAATTTTACAGTTAGTGATGGCAACAGTGCAGTGCAGTATCATTAATTCACTGCCATTATGCTACGATCCTTGCACATCTGTTTGTGTCTCAAAATCTCTAGTTTTTGGAGACTTTAGAGTTTTGAATGTATGCTCTTATCTGCATTTGATGCTAATCTTTTCTTAAACTTGCTTGTTTGTTAAACTGAATTTTTCATGGACTATTTAAGCATCTTAATAGCTAATTGGACTGAACAGGTTTTAGAGAGTGATTGATTGATTGATTCTGTTTTGATATTTACCTTTCTCAGCAATGAATATTTAGACAGCATGGTCCTGAAAGTTTTTTAGACAAAGAGTCATGGCATTATCTATTGGGATATATATCATAGAAAGTAAAGTTTTAAATGAGGATTTCAGTGTTGATTATTTATCACAAAGTAGCCTAAACAAATTCAAGGAAAGTAATCAAGAGCAGGAAATTTGAAAGGCGGAGCCAGCTGTCAAACAAAATGGCTGTGCTGAAACGCCGCTCCGAATGAGCGTGCCGATTTCACAGCCATTTCTCTGTTCCCGGTGGGTTTTTAAAAGCCCCAGATCTCCCAGAGGGAGATCAGAAGTGGAGGCGCCCAGCTGAGCGGCTCAGGACGGTGGTCCGAGCCACAGAAAGCAGGAAAGTCTAAGAGAAAGCTGGGTGAAATGAGAAAGCTCATTTATTCATGGCAGCCGTGAATAAATGACAGCTGTCAGAAATAGTGGTGAATCAGCGGGACAGTAACTCAACTAACCTGGTGGAGTGAACACTCAGCAAACTCTTGTAAGTGTCCCGGATTGTGAAATCATTCCAGAGAATTTCAAAGAAGAGAAGAAAAGAGGAGAAGCCCCAGAGCGAAAGAGGAAAATCACCTCCCCTGTCAGTTAGTGGCAAAAAAGGAGGCAGGGGAAAAAAGAGATCTGACCTTAAAGTAACAGACTCACAGCTGTAAGGACTGGTGATCAAGGGTGGTTTCTCTTTCTGACTCTTACAGCAAAGCCAAGAAGAAGTTTAACAAAAAACAAAATAAACTTGAAAAATGACAGTGTGGACTGAGCAGAGAGAGTGGACATCTTGAATAAGAACTGTGACCAATCAGCATTAAATGAGGGAAGAGTGATACTCAGAACTTAAGAAGTGAATTAATTGCTTTAAAAAGTTTCTAAAACAAAAGGGATAAATTGTAATTGATTTGAGAGCTTAGACCAATAAGAATTAATTGAACATAACATATTGTATGATGGAATTGGAGGAGGCTAACTAGGAACAAAAGGTTGAATGCCCAAGGAGGGTGAGAAAATTTATTTACTTGTCTCCTTGTTGAATATAATAATATTTATAACTGTTAAGGGATTGACTGTAAAACCTGGTCTTTATTGCTAATGAACTGAATATTGGTTATAATATTGAGGTAATTTAATGGTTATATCTCTTCAGGAAAATTGGAGATATGAAGGGAACGTTACATGCAAAGATGGGCATGATAAAGGACCAAAATGGCAGAGACCTAACAGAGGCAGAAGAGATTAAGAAAAGATGGCAAAACTACACAGAAGAACTATACAAGAATGAGCTTAACATCCCAGATAACCACAATGAGATGGTCATTGACCTCGAACCAGACATCCTAGAATGTGAAGTGAAATGGGCCTTAGAAAATCTGAGCAACAACAAAGCTAGTGGAAGTGACAGTATTCCAGCTGAGCTATTCAAAATCTTAAAAGACAATGCAGTAAAAGTGCTACACTCAATTTGCCAGCAAATCTGGAAAACTCAACAGTGGCCACAGGATTGGAAAAGGTCAGTTTACATTCCAATTCCAAAGAAAGGCAATGCCAAAGAATGTTCAAACTATCGCACCATTGCGCTCATTTCACATGCTAGTAAAGTTATGCTTAAAATCCTACAAGCTAGACTCCAGCAGTATGTGGATCGATAACTACCAGAAGTACAGGCAGGATTTCGAAGAGGCAGAGGAACTAGAGATCAAATTGCCAACATACGCTGGATCATGGAGAAAGCTAGGGAGTTCCAGAAAACCATCTACTTCTGCTTCATTGACTATGCTAAAGCCTTTGATTGTGTGGATCACAACAAATTGTGGCAAGTTCTTAAAGAGATGGGAGTATCAGACCATCTCATTTGTCTCCTGAGAAACCTATATGCGGGTCAAGAAGCAACAGTGAGAACCGAACACGGAACCACTGATTGGTTCAAAATTGGAAAAGGAGTCCGGCAAGGCTGTATACTGTCACCCTGCCTATTTAACTTATATGCAGAGCACATCATGAGAAAGGCAGGGCTAGATGAATCAAAAGTTGGAATTAAGATTGCCGGGAGAAATATCAACAACCGAAGATATGCAGATGATACCACTCTAATGGCAGAAAGTGAAGAGGAACTAAAGAGCCTCTTGATGCGGGTGAAGAAGGAGAGTGCAAAAGTTGGCTTGAAACTCAACATTAAGAAAACCAAACTCATGGCATCCGGCCCTCTCATTTCCTGGCAAATAGATGGGGAAGAAATGGAGGTAGTGACAGATTTTATTTTTCTGGGCTCCAAGATCACCTCAGATGGGGACTGCAGCCAAGAAATCAAAAGACGCTTGCTCCTGGGGAGGAAAGCTATGGCAAATCTAGACAGCATTCTAAAAAGCAGAGACATCACCCTGCCAACAAAAGTGCGTATAGTCCAGGCCATGGTTTTCCCAATTGCAATGTATGGCTGTGAAAGTTGGGACCATAAGAAAGGCTGAGCGCCAAAGAATTGAGGCCTTTGAACTATGGTGCTGGAGAAGACTCCTGCGAGTCCCTTGGACTGCAAGGCGTTCAAACCGGTCAGTCCTAGAAGAGATAAACCCCGACTGCTCTTTAGAAGGCCAGATCCTGAAGTTGAAACTCAAGTACTTTGGCCACCTAATGAGAAGGAAGGATTCACTGGAGAAGAGCCTAATGTTGGGAAAGATTGAGGGCAATAGAAGAAGGGGACGACAGAGAATGAGATGGCTGGATGGAGTCACTGAAGCAGTAGGTGTGAATTTAAATGGACTCCAGAAGATAGTAGAGGACACGAAGACCTGGAGGAACATTGTCCATGGGGTCGCGACGGGTCGGACACGACTTCGCAATTAACAACAATGGTTATATTATTGTTACATGTTATTATATAGATAAATTAGGACTGTAGTGGAATATAAACACTTGCAACTGATTAATATTGATTATTGTGTATTAGAAATGTAAGTGTAATAGGTTTCATATTGTGTTAGCAACAAAATATATCATTGTTAAGATATAAGGCACTAGTGATTATAACCTTGGAAGAATAATAAATTCTCCAGGTGTGGTGGAGGGAAAGACAAAGATCATGTACAAGTTGGAGGATTGGTTGACATCATTTAGAAAGATGACAAGCATCCCAAATCTAACAAGAGTTGGGACTGGAAGAAGGCAGATAACCCAAGCCTCATCAGCGGAATTAAGCCCTGCAGGGCAAAGATCCATAGAAGAGATGATGCCACAGGAGAGAGCAGGCTCACTTAAAGACCTACAAGCAATGCTACAATCCATGCAAGAGGTTATACTGAGAAATCATGAGGATTTAAAAAAAGAAATAGGTGAAGTAAGGAATGATACTGGAGAACTTAAAGAGAAGATAGGAGCAATGGACAGAAAATTTCAATGTTTCCAACAACAGATATTGAAAAATGAACAGAAATTATTAGAAATGGAGGACAGAATGAATAAGGAGGAAAGAAGAGTAGATGAAATGAATGAAAAACTCTTGCAATCAAACAAAGAATTAGAAAAAACCATCATCCTGCTTGAAACTGAGAAAGCAGACCATTATTTACATTTTCAAAATGTGAAAGAAGAGAAGGGGGAGGACCTCTCAGAAATGATGATGCACTTGTTAGCAAGGGCCCTAGGGACAGGGAAAGAAAAGATGGCAAATGAGATTGATGAAATATACAGAATCCACACAAATTATGTGAGAAGAAATAACCTACCCAAGGAAGTACATATCAGATTTGTGAAGAAGTCAATTAGGGATGAAATTTTGCATAGAACAAGGGGCGACCCAATAGAATACAGAGGTAAACAACTTACTGTTCTTAAACAAGTCCCTAGGAGGGTAAGAAACCTGAGAAGGCCCTACCAACATATTACATCAAAATTAATAAGACAAAACATCAGTTTTAGGTGGCTAATGCTGGAAGGGATTCTGGTGACCAGGCAAGAAAAAAGATATAAGCTAGATTCGATTGACAAAGCAGAAGAGTTTTTCCAGCAGCACCTAGGCAATGAAGATGAACTAGAAGAAAGAGAGTTAAGAGAAGAGAACAATACAGAGAGATATAATAGAAAGACACGAGAATTATAAGGTAAAGAATGAGAAACGGAGAGAAGAGAAAAAATGAGAATGAAGTATGACAATGATGATGAAAGTAGACACAAAGAACTCAAAGAAGATAAACTGACAAGAGCAACAAGATCAAAACAGAGGCAGTAATGTAGAAATATTAACAGTATTATCATTAAATGTAAATGGACTAAACTCCCCGGCTAAGAGAAATATAATTTTGAATAAGCTCAGTAAGAAAAACTTCGATATAACAATTTTACAAGAAACACATATAAAGACTCAAGATCAGGATCTACTAAACTACTCTAAGTTAAGAATCAAATTTGTATCGCTTTCACAGCAGAAGAAAGGAAGAATTGTGATATATGTTAAAGAAAGAATCCTCAAATCTATCGAGATGAGGAAGTTAGAATACTGATTATTGAAATTTCCCTGAATAAAAAAAAGGTCGCCCTGGTAGGAATTTATGCCTCCAATGAAAAACAAAGACAATTTTATAAGAAACTGCATAAGGTTATTGCTGATATGGAATCCGAGAGTATTTGTATAATTGGCGATTTTAATGCAATTATAGACAGAGAATTAGATTATAAGAGTGAGTAAGTAAGGAAACGAAGCAGGAGAATGTTACCTTGTACTTTTTTTTAAAATGGCGGAAGAATTAAATATTCAAGATAGTTGGAGGGAGAGAAATCTGAATGAAAAGCAATTTACATACTATTCAGGGCGGCATCAATCATGGTCCAGAATTGACATGGTCTGGACAACAAAAGAATTAAATTCAGATATTGATGATGTAGTAATAGACATTAATACTTGGGCAGACCATAATCCTATTATAATTAAATGGAAAGAACAGAAGATAACAGCAAGGAGGTGAACTCTAAAAAAGGCAATCTTAAACCAAACAGAATTTAAACATAAGATGGAGGAACAAATGCGGACATTCTTCCAGATAAATAAGAAAGAGGAGACTAGCACTCAAAATTTATGGGACATGGCCAAGGCTGTTATGAGAGGAACTGCAATTGCATACATGGCCAATGAATATAAAAAGAAAAGGCAATATTGAAAAAGTTTAGAGGAAGAATACAAAAAAATAGAATCAGAACTACAAAAAAGCCCACAATGTAGAGACCTAAAACAACAGCTAGATTTAAATAAGCATAAATTGAACATTATAGAAAGGGGAGAAATGGCAAAAAAATATTTAGTTGAATTTATCCATACTGACCAAAACAGCTTCTTGCCTAAAAGACAAATTAGATTTAATGTTAGGATTATACTAGACATCTTAGAATATTATGAATTACATAGTGAAAAACAAATGGCAATGATTTTCGTTGATGCTCAGAAAGCGTTTGATAATGTCAAATGGAATTTTATGTCGACTCAACTTAAACAGATGAAATTCGGGGAAAAATTTATAAACATGTTTAAAGCAATCTATTCCAAACAAGAAGCAAAAGTAATCATAAACGGACAATTAACAAATAGCGTCCAAATACAAAAAGGCATGAGACAAGGTTGTTCACTATCTCCTCTATTATTTATTCTTTCGTTAGAAGCACTCACAAGAATAATTTGAAAAGATAAGCTGATTAAAGGATTAGAAATCAGAAAAAATACATTTAAATTACAGACTTATGCAGACGATTTAGTTTTCATTCAGGAAGACCCCTTAGAATCTGGAATAAGATTATTACAGGTGCTGGAAAATTATGGAGATGTCACAAGGTTGAAGATCAATAAAGAAAAAACTAAAATGTTAGTTAAAAACATGTCCAATTTACAAGAAACTGAGCTAGTAGAGAAAACCAATATCCAGACATCTAAAAGAGTAAGGTACTTGGGGATCGGTAAGATATATTACACTCGAAAGAGAAAATTATGATAAATTAATAGATCAAATTATAGCAGACTTAGACAGATGGAAAAACTTGCAGCTCTCCTTTATGGGGAGAATAGCGACAGTCAAGATGTATATACTTCCCAAATTACTCTTTTTATTCCAATGTGTACCAATTAAATTAGGCAAGGACTTTTTTGAAAATTTAAATAGAATTACATCCAAATTTATCTGGCAAGGTAGAAAACCGAGAATTAAATTAAAATTATTACAGGATGCAAAGGAAAAAAGAGGGCTCGGCCTCCTGAATTGGGAAAATATTATCAAACAGCAATATCGGTATGGATAAACTATTGGATACACTTAAGGAACAGAAGACTACTGGCATTAGAAGTCCATGACACGCAAATAGGGTGGCATTCCATAATGGACGGGAAATATAAGGCTCATCAGTACTTTCAGAATCACCATATTAGACAGGCACTATTAGACGTGTGGATAAAAATTAAAAAAATTAATTATATAGAAATTTCCAATTGGCTATCCATATTAGAGATATTCATACACCCCAAATTCATAAATTTAGGAAGAGTAATCACATATAAAGATATCTTAGACGAGAATGGAGACCTGAAAACAAGGAAAAGATTATTAGAAGATGGTATAGAGTTGGAATGGTGGGCATACTTACAAATAAAGTCGCGATACAGAAAAGACAAAAAAGAACCAGGGATAAAATTAGAGCATACACAATTAGATAAAATCCTTCTAGGAACAGAAGATCAAATGATAAAAAAGATATATCAATATTTATTAGAACAAAATTTGTTAGAAGAACAGGTAAAAGAAACAATGTTAATCTGGAGCAAAAAGTTTGGTTACAGTATTGACCTAGATAATTGGCAATCACTATGGGATAGAAACAGGAGGTTAATGCTAGCCACCTCATATAAAGAAAATCTATACAAGATGTTTTATAGATGGCATCTTCCCCCTACAAGGCTAGCAAAAATAGATTAAAAAACCTCACCGACATGCTAGAAATGTAGAAGGCTTCCAGGGACGTACTATCACATGTGGTGGGAATGTTCATAAGCGCAAAAATTTTGGCATCAGATAAAAAATTGGTCGGAAGAAATACTATTACAAAAAATTGATTTAAAACCAGAAACCTTCTTATTAGGGATTATTAATGACAAACTCAGCAAAGCATCTTTCTACTTACTATTGCATAATTTAACTGCAGCAAGATTGGCATACGCCCAAAAATGGAAAAGAAAGGAAACCCCCACTGAAGAAGAAATAATAAATAAAATCTTATCCTGCGTCGAAATGGACAGGTTAACTCTAGAGATTAAAAATAAAACTGAAATGGGGTATTATGAAATTTGGGAAAATTTGAACAATTGGTTAGAGATAAGGAGGAATGCTCAGATGATTATCGATTGATTAGTTGATATCGTAAGGACTTCTTATTAACATCTATATTAGGACACAACTGAAAGATATGTAAATACAACGTTGACGACTGAAAAATAGTTTACCAAAAAATTTACAGATGTTATATGTACAATTTGTTATAGTCTGTCCTGTTATAGAATGTATTTTAAGTTTCTGTTTTTCTTTCTGTAACATAAGGTAATACTAATAGCAGTGTTGTAGCCAGGGAAGTTGAATCATATCCACTTCTGTTTTTAAATGTACATTTAATAAAATTTGAATTTTTTAAAAAAAAGAGCAGGAAATTTCTTTTTTTGATGGGATTCCTACTTCAGAATAGCAGTTCAAATATAAACATTTTGTTGCAATATAGTTTGAATGTTTAATTAAAACCTAAACGTTGCATTTTATTTTATTTTTAATATATTTTATTGATTTTTTACGATAACAGTCTTTAGTGCTTAGTAAACAGCATGTTGTCTGAGTTCATATATTTTTTTTTATTTTCAATTTTACATTACATTCATAAAAAATACTACAGATAAAAAATAAAATAAATTTATACACACAACTTTCGGTATTGCTCACCCATTTCTCCCCAAACCGCATCCACCCTCTAACCTCTTCTCTCACTTCCCTCTTTCCCTCTTCTTCCTCACTCTCCCCCTCTCTTCCTTCTCCTCAATCTTCCTACTTACTTCTCCCCTTCCTCCTATCTTCTCACTCCGGATGCAGTCCAGGGGAAATGCCCAAGCAATTCCTCTCTCCAAATTAAAACATCAATATTATATACAATAAAACTATTTCTATTTATCTGACCTATTTAACCTCCAACCCATCCTCCCCCCACCCCTCCCCCCCAACTTCCCAGAGCTAAGTATAGGGTTATACAAACATATTAAACATAATCTATTTAAGTTTACTAATTATACGATAACCAAAATCATACTAACCCTTAACTCTCTTCAAACTTTAACATCATAATTTTATAAACAAATCCATTACTCATAAAATAAATGAAACTTTGTAGTTCCATATTTCTTCTGAACATATTCTATCCATCTTCTCCATACAATAACATATCTCTCTTGTGAATGGTCCTTTAAATAAGCAGAAATTTTAGCCATTTCTGCTAAATTAGAAACCTTAAATACCCATTCTTCTAAAGAAGGCAGAGTATCCTGCTTCCAATATTGACCCACAAATAATCTTGCTGCTGTTATTAAATTCAACATTAAAATAGTTTCTTTAGCATCAAAATCCACAAAAATACCCAAAAGAAATAACTGGGGAGTAAACTTAATCTTCCTTTTAAAAACCTTTTGAATGTTCCACCAAATCATAATCCAAAAGGCTTTAATATTTTTACAGGTCCACCAAACATGAAAATAGCTTGCATCCAAGCAACCACATCCCCAACATTTAGGTTGCATGTTCGGGTACATACAAGACAACTTTTTAGGATCCAGATGCCATCTATAAAACATTTTATAAAAATTTTCCCTCAAATTTTGAGCTTGCGTAAATTTAACATTTCTAATCCAATAAATCCAGTGAAATCAGTTCCTGAATATTCTGGGCCCATTTAATCATACAGTCTTTTACTAACTCTGTTTCCGAATCCAATTTTATTAACTCATTGTAAATTCTTTTAATATGAGCATATTTCTGATCTTTAATCTGAATTACCAAATTTTCATCTGCTAAAGTGATTCCAACTTTCTTATCTAAGGTCCACCTCTCCACTATTTGCAAATATTGAAACCATGATTGTAAAATATTTTCTTGCCTTAACACATCTGAAGACTTTAGTTGCCAATCAGTACCCGACCAGATAAGTAATGCTTTATAAGAAATATTATCAAAATTCACCCCCTTAGAAGCCCCCTGAATTGCTTGTCCAGGAATCCCCCAAATAGGTATTTTATAATTTAACTTATAATAATACTTCTTCCAGACTCGAAGTAAAGCATTTCTTAAAATGTGTGACTTAAAAACCAGATCTACTTTCTTATCAAAAATTAAATATGCGTGCCAACCATATAATAAATCCCAACCTTCAAGAGCAAGAATATTTTTATTTGTTAAATTAAGCCAAACACTTACTAAAGTTAAAGTGGCCGCATCATAATATAATTTCAAATTAGGTGCTTTAAGTCCACCTCTTTCTCGAGCATCTTGTAAAATCTTAAACTTTACCCTTGATTTCTTCCCACCCCAATAAATTTATTGATACCCTTCTGCCACTCATCCAAATTAGCATCCTTTTTTAAAATAGGTATCATCTGAAACAAAAAAAGAAAGTTTGGTAGAACATTCATCTTTACTACTGAAATTCTCCCCAGTAACGATAGTTGTAATTTTTGCCAATCATTTAAATCTTTTTGTACTTTTACCCATAAGCGTTCATAATTATTTTTATACAATTTTCCATTAGATATTGTGATATATACTTAACCTAAATACTTAACCTTATTAACTACTTCATAACCTGTTGCTTCAACTATAATATCTTTTCCCTTCATAGACATATTTTTCAATAATATTTTAGTTTTATTCTTATTCACCTTAAAACCAGAGACCTGTCCATACTGTGCTAAAATTTCAACCAAGTCTCTGACCGAATCTGTTGGGTGGGATAACGTCACAACCAAATCATCAGCAAAAGCTCTCAGCGTATAATCAATCTTACTTATTTTTATTCCTTTTAATCTAGATGAATCTCGAATTTTAATAAGTAAAATCTCCATTGTTAATACAAATAGCAAGGGGGATAAGGGACAACCTTGTCTCGTACCTTTTTCTATTTTAAATACATCTGTTAATCCCCCATTAATTATAATTTGTGCCGATTGTTGCTGATATATGGCCTTGAGAGCACACAAAAATTTGTCTCCAAAGTTCATTTCCTCTATGACTTTCAATAAAAATTTCCAGTCTAATTGATCAAAAGCTTTCTCAGCATCTATAAATATTAAAGCAGCAGGGATTTGGTTGTTCTTATCCAAATACTCTATTAAATTAACAATTTGTCTTACATTATTTTTCATATATCTTCCCATTATAAATCCAGATTGGTCAGTGTGAATCAATTGTTTCAAAACCTGCATTAATCTATTTGCCAGTATCTTTGCAAAAATCTTATAATCTGTATTTAAAAGAGATATAGGCCTATGATTTCTAGGTTGGGACAGATCCTGGTCTTCCTTTGGAATCAGTGATATGAAGGCCCTTCTCCAAGATGGAGGTAGCTCTGCTCCTAACAAAATGTCATTAAAAAATTCCTTTAATGGTTCTATCATTTCTTCAGATAGCATCTTATAATAAATTGCTGTTAGTCCATCAGTACCTGGAGTCTTGCCAACCTTCAATTGTTTAATTGCAGAAATAATCTCTTCAGAAGTAATTAAGCCATTAATCCCATCACGTTGGTCAATCGTAAGTCTAGGAAAATGTGCTTCTTGTAAATATTTTTCTGTCTGAAATTTGTATAGTTTCACTAGCATATAACTTTGAATAAAAATCTAAAAAAGTCTTTTTAATCAAATTTTGTTGATACACTTCTTTACCATTATAAATTATTTTATTAATAGACCTCAATTTCTGTTTCTTACGTAATTGATAAGCCAACCATCTATCAGGTTTATTTGCATTACAAAATGTATTGTGTTTCATATACCTCAAATTAGTTGCCATCTGATCCACTATTAACATATTAATCGCTCCTTAAGCAGAGTTATAGAAACCTTTAAGTTATTATCTATTGGGTTTGATATTAAATTTTTTTCCTTACATTTAATCTCATCTTCCAACTCTTTACGTTTCTGAATCTGTTTACGTCTATGAGCATTATTCATAGAGATCAAAATCCCTCTCATATATGCTTTACTAGAATCCCATACCATTGGCATCGAGGTACCCTTATTCATGTTCCAAGCAAAAAATTCCTTTAAGTAACCTCTACATCTCTGTATATTCTCTTTATATCTAAATAAATTCTCGTTCAACCTCCAAAACCTTCTAGTCCCTTCTTCCAGTGAAATTTCCAACCATACAGGACTATGATCTGAAATTATTTTAGGAAATATTTTGGTATTCTTCACCCTAGAAAAGAAATCTTTAATAACTAAAAAAAAGCCAATTCTAGAATAAGATTGGTGCCTATCTGAAAAAAAGGTAAAATCTTTTTCCTGGATGTTCCGTTCTCTCCAAATGTCTCTAAGTTCCAAATCATCCTTTAAATCAAAAAATGGTTTAGGAAGTCTTGTGTGATTAGACACTTTAGAAGAACCCTTCTTATCTTTACTTGAATCTAAAACACCATTCCAATCTCCCATCATAATAACTGACTTATAGTCCAAAGAAGTTAATTTCTGGTGAATCATCTTGTAGAAATATTTTTGTTGTTGATTGGGAGTATATAATCCAACAAGAAGAGTTCTCTTATCATTTATTAATAAATCAATGATGACATATCTACCTTGTGAATCAAAATCAATTAATTTCGGTGAAAGCCGCTGTCTCACATAAATAACTACACCTTTTTTTCTGCAAAGCAGGAGCTATGAAATGTACCCAAAGTGAGTTCATATATTTAAGAACAATTAATAATGTCTATAATTCCATAATCAATATATTAATTAATAGTATATTTTGATCTTCTCTTCTTCCAATATTATTCTCCTTTGTCAACATTAAACAAATGTAATTCTTAATATTTTTAATACATATAAAGTCGATATAAACATTTTTCTTGTGTTTGTACAAATTACAATAACAACCATATATAACATCTTTTCTGGTTGGCTTATGTTTCAATTGTATTTGTAAATGTCATCTTATTAGGTCACTATATGTCCTGTTTTCAAGATTCTTATTTAGGCTTGATTTCTCCTTAGTATTCAAATCATTCTTACCAGTCATAATTTTCTTAAAATTAATTACCTTTAAATGTCCAAACTTTTTATTCACATACATACTATTTTTACATTTCATATATTATAAAAAAATACTATACTACTTATATATCTTATATATCCTCTTACTGTAGGCCCTTTTATATCCAAAATTTATCTATTTTTTTAACCATATTCAAACAAGTGTTTCATCATATAGTACTCCATCTGGTAAGTCGAGTCAGGTCTCTTGAGTCTAACTCTAGCCTTCTTCTTTTGCCAAGTAGCTTTCCAAGTCAGTATGTTCCTCTTACCAGGGAATTCCTGTATTTTTGTTTTGAAATCCTGAAAGATAAAATACCTTTTCCATTTTCATTGTTGTGGCAAAATCTTGTAGATTTTCTTCTGTTTGTGTTAAGTTGTGGTTCTCTTCCTTTGTAGCTTCCATGTTTAAGTCACTTTCTTCTAGTTTGTGTTCTGTTATTTGATTTGTTTGTTCATTCTTTATTATCATTTTCTGAGAGTTTTAAAACGTTTAGGTTGAAGATATGCTCATTTATGTCATCAAAGTTGTTTTTAATCTCATAGTAGTTTGAAATCATTGTCATTTGAATCTGTCACAGCATTGCATACATTTCCTCCTGGAAAGTATTTGCCTTATCCTGAAATATTGCTCCTGCAGATCTCTAATGTTCCAGGCTAGGGCCTTCAAAAGGGAATATTAGATGTGGTTTCATGTTACTTTTAGATAGGTATGCAACATCCATTTTCTCTCCCCCCTCCAGATAGTCTTTCACCAGCGCCATAGTCTCTGTGATTAGCCTTTTCAAACCAGCCAATCTTAAAATCCAAACAACCAAATCTTATATAGTTCTTATCTTTATATATGGTTTTTGTAATCCAATGTGTTTCCAGTTGTCAAAGCATCATTGAAAGCAGTGTTTTATAACAGTTCTTCTGTTCAAGGATCTTAGAATTATCAACCAGCCATAATTGCAGTCCAGAATGTTTAGCCACCTAAAAGCTTTCCAGTAAATTCCCCCCAGATGATTAGCCAAAAGTCAAGGTTTTTCTTTCTCTGCAAATAATTCTTGGACTTAGAAATCACAGCTCAGTAAGTATTTATAGTCCCAGAAGGTAAGCAGTTTTTAAAACAAATGTAGTTCTCAATCTATAGTAGATGGCCTTGTATTTTCTTTCCTCTGTTCCCAGCTGTTCTTTATTTGGGTAAAAATCACTGAGATACAAAGGAACAATTTTTTTTGTTTCTGGGCATCTTGCCAATTTCTGAGTCAATGCAGCTATAGTTATGCTCTAATCCTCCACTAGATGTTAGTATCTATTCATTTTCCAACTTTTAAAACAAATAATTATTTTCTTATAGTTTCATCAATACTCTTTTAGATATAAAATCTTAACAATTTTCAGAATTTTCAGATTTATCCAGTCTGTAGTATTATTAACTTCATTTCAATATATTTCTGTCCCCCATAAACATTAATTCGCCACTTCCGTCTATGGAAGGGTGGCAGTGTAGTCCCCTCCCTTCTCCCTTTTTGCTTCTTGGGGATCTGTTCACTGTTGTTCTGATTAGTGCTTTTGGACTTCGGCTTCCGGTAGCTTGGGCTAGTCACCGAGGTGTGGCTAGCCTTTCTCCTGTCTGGTTGGAGGGCAGATCAATTGCCATCATTTCATGATCAGCGGGGGGCTCCTCCTTCTTCAGGGTGACTTTAGACCCATTTAGAGCCCTGCAATCCCTTGGCTGTAAAGTGGTACCTGGAAAAATACTGATGGTCCAACAAAGGATGTGTATAAAAGGCAGATGGCCCAACAAAAATGTGGGTAAAAGGGAGGTTTGTTTTACTTACTAGACAACTCTTAAATTTAGGATGGCCAGACATCCTGTTCCCAGCTCTGCACATGATATATTACTAACTGCCTGTCACATGGTGTAACTAAACTGCTTAACACTTGATATATTACTAAAAGCATTCCAACGTAAATGAGGCGCTATCGATTATAGATCTGTCTAGTAGTTTTCCTATGTTAGAATAAGGACCTATAGAATGTAACCATGTGAGGAATGTGACCTGCTCAGGAAATAACTCTGCTTGAAGGGTTATAAAAATGGTAATCAATGATCAGGCTTTCGTTCAGAATTTTTAGCCACGATGGCTCTCTGAACCTGCGCAATAAACTTCCCTTTCCTGGAAAGAGCTGACTCAAGTCTTTCAATTCTACAACATTTTCTGGTGCATTGGCCGGGAAAAGCTTGAGTGAGGCGATATTTCGCTGAGGACGGCTTGACCCTTCGGATCTGCTGGTAAACCATCTCTGAACAATTCTCCAGGCGCCGTGGGGGTGTGTTTCCTCCAGGAGACAGCTGTGGCTTCTCAGCAGAGCCGACAGTACTGGAGGCCAGTCCAAGAACCCTTTGGGAAAGGAAAGGAAGTCTGAACCAACTCCTGGCCAGGACGGGTGTAACTACAAGGCAGGCGAGTATGTGTTTAAAGTAATGGTACCTATCTCATTTGAAGATAGAAGAGGGGGCCTGATCACTCCCCTGGACTCGGGACGGCGATCCTAAAGAAGTCCGTGTTAGGTTGTGTGGGTGGTTAAGCCAGTGCATTCCCTACTAGTGACCGTTGGAACGTCTGGCGCTGTAGGTCATTGGCAGTGTGTTAGGATGGGGGGGGCATAGTAGCGTTCCCAGCACCCCGCTGGAATGCATGTTAAAAGGATTTGATAATTATTTTAATTGTTACCCTAAAGTAACTAAGGATAGACTGAGGTATCTGTGTGAATATCAATGGCCCTTCATGGATGTGGGGTGGCCCCCAGAGGGAACTTTTAACCTTCAAATCATTGATAACCTAACCTCCCTGATAGCAGCAAATGAAGAAAAATATCCTAACCAATTTCAGTATATTGATCAGTGGGGGGATGTGGTTGCAGGACAGGCAGAGGATTTGTTGGAGTGTCAGGCTGAGATGGTTCGTTTGTGTGTGGCTAGACCCAAAGAAAAAAAGCTTCAAGTGCGAACTAAAAGAGTGAAGGATATGAAGATTTCAGAAACCAAGGTGTCAGATGCTAAGAAGGAGATAAGGATGGAGGTAGAGGAGTTGATTCTCAGACCTCCTCCCTACGTTCCACCTCTCTCCCCCTCCCCCCCAGTGCCGGCTCCGGCAGCAGCCGCTCTGCCGGAGGAAGGGCTGATTGCCCCTGCTGTGTCTGAAGAAAGGCAGCCAGCTGTGAGACGAAAACAGAAAGGGAAGCCGTCGGCCCCTACGGAGGAAAGGGAGCTACGGGAGACAGATTTCCCTTTGGAAGTTAGGGAGGAGCTGGGTGAAGAGGATGAGATAGAAAGCGATGCAGGAACGGCTGTGGCATCTGGCATTGTGACGCGAGCGGCTGCTGCAAAGGCTAAGGCTGTAAGACCTGAAGTGGTAGCTCCCTTGAGACAGGTGGACCAGGCAGTGCCAGATCAGCAGGGAGCCGTACAGATTAAGTCCATGTTCCAGTATGTTCCGTTCACTACGATGGATCTTTTGAACTGGAAGGAACATTTTGGCCCTTTGACTACTAAGCCGGCTGAAATGGCAAGCTTGTTTCAGACCATTATGCGCACCCATAATCCAATGTGGCAGGATGTGCAACAGTTGTTAGATACTTTGTTGACTCCTGAGGAAAAGGAGAAGTGGAGAACTGCGGTTAGGCAGTGTTTGAAGGATAGGTTGCCGGCTGTGCGGGATATACAGCCAGAGATGGAAGCCAGGGCACCAGAAAAGGACCCTGAATGGGTCACACATGACTTGGTTAAAGGAATATCAGAATCTAGTGGTGGAGGCTCTTCGCAAGGCTGGAAAGCCTCCTGTGAATATGTCAAAACCCTCTTTAGTGATGCAGGAAGCAGATGAAAGTCCGGAAAGTTTCTTGCAGAGGTTGATTGAAGCTTATGAGCTTTATACACAGGTGGATCCAAGGAGTGCAGACAATGTGCGGATGTTGAATGAGAGATTCATAGCGCAGAGTTATGAAGATATAAGAAAGAAGTTGCAGAGGCTGGAGGGAGCATTAGGAAAGAACACTACAGAATTGTTGGAGGTGGCTAGGAAAGTGTTTGTTAATAGGGATAAGGTGGGAAAACAGGAAAGAAATGCTAGAATGCATAAGAAAACTGGGTTGTTGGCTGTGGCATTGCAAGGAGGGATCATGCTGGGACCTAATCAGTGTGCTAATTGTAAGGAGGAAGGGCATTGGCAAAGAGAATGTCCAAAAAGGCAGATGCGAGGTAGAGGTTGGAGAGGAAGAGGAGGAAGAGGCCGTGGAGGTGTTGGCAGTGGGCCCCCCATGCGCTCCCCCTTCATGGGTAGAGGGCAGAGAGGGGCTCCAGGGAATGTAAGAGATGGTCTGAGGAATGGGAGAGATTGGAATAGAGACAGGGAGATTGAAGGAATTGGATTGGCAGGAACTAACTGGTCGGATTGACGGGGACCTGGCTTGGAGGAAGCCCCCCCTGAGCCATTGGTTACTTTAAATATAGGGGGCAAACAGACAACGTTTTTGGTGGATACTGGAGCAGGCAGATCAGTTGTGAATAATCAAGTTGCTGAAATAGGACCCCATAAAATTCAGATTCAAGGAGTGTCAGGGGAGATTCTAGGGCGTTCGGTCTTACAGCCTGTCACGTGTGTGTTTGAGGGCTCAAAGATTCAACACGAGTTCTTATTTGTCCCCGAATGTCCAGTTTCCCTGCTAGGTAGGGACCTACTTAGCAAGCTAGGGGCCACTATTTCTTTTGATGAGGGACGACAAACACTTCAGATTAAACACCAGCCAGAGGCAATGTGGAGATTGATGGTTAACAGGACTGTGGAAGAGGAGGTTGTGGATGAGACATGGAGGGAGTTTGGAGTGCCGGGGCTGTGGGCTGAGGATAACCCCCCTGGTTTCGCAGCTCACCACCCCCCTGTGATTGTGGAAATGAAACTTTTAGCAATGCCTGTGTGTATCAGGCAGAGATCTTGCTCCAAGGAGGCTATAACTGCTATATATGAGAGCATCCAAAACTATTTAAAAGCAGGCATTTTGGTGCCCATCCAATCACCTTGGAACACCCCTATTTTGCCTATTAAAAAGCCCGATGGTTCCTTTCGACCAGCACAGGACCTAAGACTCATAAACTCCATAACTGTCACGATCCATCCTGTTGTGCCCAACCCCTACACGTTGTTGAGCTTGATTCCTCCAACTGCAAAGTGGTTTTCAGTTGTGGATTTGAAAGATGCTTTTTTCACGATTCCTATTCACAAGGCTAGCCAGCCGTTGTTTGCTTTTGAGTGGGAAAATCCAAATACTGGGCAAAAAGCACAGTATACCCGGACCAGGCTGCCACAGGGCTTTAAAAATTCACCTACCCTGTTTGGAACAGCCTTAGCAGAAGATTTACAGCATTTTGTGCCCCGACAGAGGGGTGACATGCTTCTGCAATATGTAGATGATGTGCTGGTGACAGGCAGAACTGAAGAGACATGCTGGGAGAACACGGAATCTCTTTTACACTTACTGTTGAAGTGCGGCTATAGGGTCTCCAAAAAGAAGGCACAGTTAGTCAGACGGAAGGTGAAGTATTTGGGATATGAGATTGAGGAAGGGCATAGGGCTTTAGGCTGGGAGAGGAAACAAGCTGTGCTAGCTATTGCTGAACCCCTTAATAGGCGGCAACTGAGGGGCTTTTTAGGTCTGGCAGGGTTTTGCAGGATATGGATACCAAATTTTGCTCTATTAGCAGCACCTCTTTATTCAGCTACAAAAGGAGGTGATAGAGAACCTTTTGAATGGGAGGGAGAACAAAAGAATGCCTTTAGGGAAGTGAAACGAGCCCTCACATCAGCTCCAGCTTTAGCCTTGCCTAACTTAGAAAAGCCTTTCAATTTGTATGTTGATACCAGGAAGAATGTTGCCTTGGGGGTGTTAACTCAACAATTAGGACAGTGGCAACGTCCGGTGGCTTACTTATCTAAGCAATTAGATGGGGTTGCCCAAGGCTGGCCACATTGTCTGAAGGTCCTTGCTGCTATAGCAGTCCTTTTACAGGATTGTAATAAATTGACCTTCTCATGTCCCATAAGTGTCCACACCCCTCAAGTGAAAATCCTCAAGTGAAATTAGTGGTGTCTAACCGGCTAAACCCTGCCACCCTATTGCCCACAGAAGTGGATTCAGAACACAACTGCTTGCAAGTTTTGGAAACTGTATATTCAAGCCGTCCGGATTTATCTGATATTCCTCTTCAGGATGCTGCCCTGAATTGGTATACAGTCGGCTCGAGTTACATGCAGGATGGGAGGAGGGTTTCTGGATATGCGATTGTGAATGATGAGGAAGTGGTGGAAAGTAGTCCGCTAGGAGCAAGCTGCAGTGCTCAAGTGGCAGAATTGTGGGCATTAATTAGGGCATTGGAAAGAGCTGAAGGGGAAACTTTAAATGTCTGGACAGATAGTAAATATGCTTTTTTGACTCTGCATGCTCATAAGGCTGTGTATAAGGAAAGGGGATTCAGGGATTCTGCGGGCAAACATGTGTTGCATGGACATTTGATCAAGCGACTTCTCGATGCTGTGCAGAAACCAGCAAAAGTTTCTGTGATGCATTGCAAAGGACATCAGCAAGGGGTGGATCGGGTGGCTCAGGGGAATAGAAGAGCTGACTTGGAAGCTAAGAAGGTGGCAATGAAAACAGGGCCCATTCCTGATCTGTCAGTATGTGTGGCAATAGACATAGGGGACTTGCTCCTATCATTAAACCAACATACTCTCAGCAGGAGTATGTGAAAGCAGTGAATGATCTCAAAGCTACTATTAGGGATGGGTGGTATCTTTTGCCTGATGGACGTATTTTTGTCCCTCAATCTTCAGCATGGGCTTTACTTCAGGCAGCACATGAAACAACACACATGGGGAAAACTGGATTGGATGCTGCTATTGGGAGGGATTACTATGTACATGAGTCGGCTGGGATAGCTGCTCGAGTGATTTCACAATGTGGCATCTGTGCTAAGGTCAATCCTCGACAAGGGCCCCTACTACCACTTGGGACCATATCTGTTTCTTACTTTCCTATGGACTCTGTCATGGTTGACTTTACAGACATGCCAAGATGTGGACTATACAAAGCTTTATTGGTATTTGTGGATAAATACACTGGCTGGCCAGAGGCTTTTCCTACAAAGACTAAACAAGCCAGGGAAGTGGCAAGACTATTGTTAAAAGAACTAATATCTCGTTTTGGTTGCCCACTGCTGTGGGATCCAAATGGCGGTTTCATTGTGCTTTTCATCCTCAGTCCGGTTCGAATTCTGAACGAATGAATCGCACACTGAAAGAGAAAATTACTAAGATCTGTGCTGAAAGTCACCTGAAATGGCCTGATGCATTGCCCTTAGCTCTCTACGCTGTGAGATGTGCTCCACGTAGACAATACAACCTATCCCCATATGAGCTGATGTTTGGGCGTCCTCCTATGCTGCTGAGAAGAAGTTTGGCTGGATGGCCTGATTTGGGCCATCAGGGGGGAGTATGAGCTCTGAAAATGGTGCAGGAACTGAATAAGCAAGTGGAAAAACTTAGGAATTATGTTGTTGAACAAACACCTCCTAAACTAATAACAAGATGTCATCCCTTTAAACCAGGGGATAGGGTGTGGGTGAAACATTGGAAACATGAACAACTGGAGGGGAGATGGAAAGGACCTTATGAAGTAATAATGGCCTCCCCTTTAGCAATAAAGATTGCAGGATCTAAATCTTGGATTCACTGGACCAGAGTTAAAGCAGCTGCAGAACCTCTGTGGACAGTGAACAGGGACCCCAAGGTTCCCACCAAACTCACTCTTAAACGTGTTTAGTATGTTTAAGGAATATTTTATTGTTTGTAAACCAGATATTGTATTAGCACAAGTGTTTCCTGCACATATATCTACGGCTGTCTGGCTGAAATTCAACCCCCTGCTAAGCCACACCCGGAAGCTGGCTTTCTACGCACGGGAGAAGAAACGTTTAAGGAATATTTTATTGTTTGTAAACCAGATATTGTATTAGCACAAGTGTATCCTGCACATATATCTACGGCTGTCTGGCTGAAATTCAACCCCCTGCTAAGCCACACCCGGAAGCTGGCTTTCTACGCACGGGAGAAGAAAGGATGAAAGGCTTCCTTCTGCTTTTATATAGTACTATTGTTGCATGTAATAATGTTTGTCTTTCTAATTTAGGCCAATGGAGCAAGCCAGAAGAAGCTCCACGCATTATTCAATCTTATGCTATAGGCACGGGCACTTGTAAAGGTCACCCCCTATTGGATTTTCCCCAGAATGCTGGAATGGTAGCTGGCCTCATCCTTGTCAATTTCCCCAAGCATTTGACAGAATAGTTAAAGAAGCCTGTATGACAAGACAACCTGTCAATCCCGAAGCCTGTCAGTATGTTGGGTATATTCTTAGGAAAGGCATATGTGTAAAGGCCCCATATAAGAAGCCTCCTCCTCCTGTTACTCTGGAGTGTGGGCCTCCCTTATTCTGGGGATGGGAGCGGGTCACCCTAGTCTCGCAGTTGAAGACGGGATGGAAGGGGACTTGCATCGTACATGTTATCCCGGTGGAATTTGGAGTAACTATCCAAAGACCCCCGAGGAAGCGCCCAGAGAGAAAGCGAAGTAAAAGGTCCCAGCAGAATAAGGATATGCCCCATCCATTGGAGTCAAGGATGCAATATAATTTGTGGGTCCAATTGGCTAAACTAGCCAACACAACTGATTTTTGCCTTTCTGAAGCATATGACATGGAGAATCTGCTGTCCACATGTTTAATACCGTATGTGTTCCTGTCACAGCAGCCAAGGAGTTCAGTCACACGAGTTTAAAGAACATATAGGCTATGAAACAATGTACAGCTGGGGTCACATTTCCAAGTTTCTACCCACTGATGCTTTAGCTTTACATACTCCTAACGTAGCCATTCCAGAAGACTTACAATGTGCACATATCACGGGGTGTGAGCAGAATACACCTTCACCTCATTGCCTGAAAGTGAGCCAAGAAAGGCTAAATTGCACATCTTTCCAAACAATGTCTTTTGGGTATGCAAACATATAGTTACCTAAAGGGTGGTTCTTCACTTGTGGGAAAGACACTTTCAATTATATTCCTGCCAACATAAGAACACTACCTAAACGAGTGTCCCTGCTTGCAGAGAGAAAAGCTACAGCTCAGGTTATGGCTATGTGGGAATTCCAGAGACAAGAATATAACAACATAAATACATCAGACCCCAGTGTTATGGAATGAAACTTATCTGCAAGGATGAGATAAGTCTCATCAGGGGGGAATAAAGTGATACCTGGAAAAATACTGATGGTCCGACAAAGGATGTGTATAAAAGGCAGATGGCCCAACAAAAATGTGGGTAAAAGGGAGGTTTGTTTTACTTACTAGACAACTCTTAAATTTAGGATGGCCAGACATCCTGTTCCCAGCTCTGCACATGATATATTACTAACTGCCTGTCACATGGTGTAACTAAACTGCTTAACACTTGATATATTACTAAAAGCATTCCAACGTAAATGAGGAGCTATCGATTATAGATCTGTCTAGTAGTTTTTCTATGTTAGAATAAGGACCTATAGAATGTAACCATGTGAGGAATGTGACCTGCTTAGGAAATAACTCTGCTTGAAGGGTTATAAAAATGGTCATCAATGATCAGGCTTTCGTTCAGAATTTTTAGCCACGATGGCTCTCTGAACCTGCGCAATAAACTTCCCTTTCCTGGAAAGAGCTGACTCAAGTCTTTCAATTCTACAACAGCTGTGTCTCTATTATGCAAGACCAGAAGTCCTAAAAGTTGCATTTTAATTGACTATATATATTAAAGGTTAATAAATAGGGATTTATTCTATTGGGAACCCCTGCTATATATAATAAGCATTATTGTTGTTAGTTGCGAAGTTGTGTCTGACCCATCGTGACCCCATAGACAACGTTCCTTCAGGACTTCCTGTCCTCTACCATCTTCTGGAGTCCATTTAAGTTCACACTTACTGCTTCAGTGACTCCATCCAGTCACCTCATTCTCTGTTGTGCCCTCAATCCTTCCCAGTATTAGGCTCTTCTCCAGTGAGTCCTTCCTTCTCATTAGGTGGCCAAAGTACTTGAGTTTCAACTTCAGGATTTGGCCTTCTAAAGAGTAGTGAGGGTTGATCTGCTCTAGGACTGACTGGTTTGATCACCTTGCAGTCCAGGGGACTCGCAGGAGTCTTCTCCAGCACTATAGTTCAAAGGCCTGAATTCTTTTGCACTCAGCCTTTCTTATGGTCCAACTTTCACAGCCATACATTGCAACTGGGAAAACCATAGCCTTGACTATACGTATTTTTGTTGGCAGGGTGATGTCTCTGCTTTTTAGTATGCTGTCTAGATTTGCCATATCTTTCCTCCCCAGGAGCAAGCATCTTTTAATTTCTTGGCTTCAGTCCCCATCTGTGCTGATCTTGGAGCCCAGGAAGATAAAAGCTGTCACTACCTCCATTTCTTCCCCATCTATTTGCCAGGAATTGAGAGGGCCGGATGCCATGATCTTGGTTTTCTTTTTTTTTTAATTAAAAGTTTTACAAATTTAATATAATAAAACCCAAACCCCTCCCACCCCTTCCCCCCTCCCCCACTTCCCAGAGCTGATTACAGGGTAACAAATTGACAATCATAATCTAACTAACATTACCTGCCTGTACTATCAATCAAACTATAACATACTTTAACTCCTTTTCAAAACTTTCTTTTGAAAAAATTAACAAATTAAAAACAAAAATAATAATATAGTTAAATCTTAACACTAAAAATAATATAAATTCAATCATATTAAACTATTAATAATAACCTAAAATCTATTCATAAGCAAGATAATACTTTTCAGTCTCATATTTCTTTTGAATATAATCAATCCATCTTCTCCAGACCGAAATGTATTTTTCTTGTGAATGGTCCTTCAAATAAGCGGAAATTTTCGCCATTTCTGCTAAGTTAGATACCTTAAGTATCCATTCTTCCATAGTAGGCAAAGAGTTTTTCTTCCAATATTGACCCACCAATAATCTTGCAGCTGTTATAAGATTCAGCATCAAATCAATTTCTTTGACATCAAAATCAACCATAATACCCAACAAAAATAATTGCGGAGTAAACTTTATCTTTCTCTTAAAAATCTTTTGAATATTCCACCAAATCTTAATCCAAAAAGCTTTTAATCTCTACAAGTCCACCAAATATGAAAATAGGTTGCATCTAAGCTTCCACATCTCCAACATTTGGGCTGTAAATTAGGATACATGTGGGACAACTTTTGGACAACTTTTTATGCCATCTATAAAACATTTTATAAAAAATTTTTCTTAAATTTTGTGCTTGGGTAAATTTTACATTTCTAACCCAAATTGTCTCCCATGTATCCAATAAAATTGGTTCTTGAATATTTTGAGCCCATTTAACCATACAATCTTTAACTAACTCTGTTTCGGAATCTAATTCTACTAAAACATTATAAATTCTCTTTATCTGGGCTCAAGTTTGATCTTTAATCTATTTTACCAAATTCACATCCTCTAAAGTAATACAACCTTTTGATCTAAACTCCACCTCACTAACAATTGATTATACTGAAACCAAGAGTGTACAATATTTTCTTGCTTCAGCTCAGTTAAAGTCTTTAGTTGCCAATCCTTCTGTACCAAACTAAGTAATTCCTTATAAGAAATCCTATCCAAATTCACACCCCTAGATATTCCCTCTATCGCGTGTCCAGGAATTCCCTAAATTGGAATTTTATAATTTAACCTATAATAATACTTCTTCCCGACACGCAACAAAGCACTTCTCAAGATATGGGATTTAAAAACCTGATCCACTTTTTTTTATCATAAATTAAATAAGCATGCCATCCATATACTAAATCCCATCCCTCAAGAGAAAGGATATTTTTATTTGTTAAATTGAGCCAATCACTAATCAGCGTTAAAGCCACCGCGTCATAGTACAATTTTAAATTAGGCGCCTTGGTTTTCTTAATGTTGAGTTTCAAGCCAACTTTTGCACTCTCCTTCTTCATCCGCATCAAGAGGCTCTTTAGTTTCTCTTCACTTTCTGCCATTAGAGTGGTATCATCTGCATATCTTAGGTTGTTGATATTTCTCCCGGCAATCTTAATTCCAACTTTTGATTCATCTTGCTTTGATTCATCTTGCCTTGCTCATGATGTGCTCTGCATATAAGTTAAATAGGCAGGGCAACAGAATACAGCCTTGCCTGACCCCTTTCCCAATTTTGAACCAATCAGTGGTTCCATGTCCAGTTCTCACTGTTGTTTCTTCACCCGCATATAGGTTTCTCAAGAGACAAATAAGATAGTCTGGTACTCACATCTCTTTAAGAACTTGCCACAATTTGTTGTGATCCACACAATCAAAGGCTTTAGCATAGTAATAATAATAATAATAATAATAATAATAATAATAATAGTAAAGTTGGAAGGGACCTTGGAGGTCATCTAGTCCAACCCCCTGCTCGGGCAGGAAACCCTACACCATTTCGGACAAATGGCTGTCCAGTCTCTTCTTAAAAACTTCCAGTGTTGGAGCATTTACTGCTTCTGGAGGCAGGCTGTTCCACTGATTAATTGTTTTCACTGTCAGGAAGTTTCTCCTTAGTTCTAGGTTGCTTCTCTCCTTGATTAGTTTCCACCCGTTGCTTCTTGTCCTGCCTTCAGGTGCTTTGGAAAATAGCTTAATTCCCTCTTCTTTATGGCAGCCCCTGAGATATTGGAATACTGCTATCATGTCCCCCCCTTGTCCTTCTCTTCGTTAAACTAGACATACCCAATTCTCGCAACCGTTCCTTATATGTTTTAGCCTCCAGTCCCCTAATCATCTTTGTTGCTCTTCTCTGTACTCTTTCTAGAGTCTCACATCTTTTTTACATCGTGGTGACCAAAACTGGATGCAGTATTCCAAGTGTGGCCTTACCAAGTCATTGAAGAGTGGTATTAATACTTCACGTGATCTTGATTCTATCCCTCTGTTAATGCAGCCTAGCACTGTGTTGGCCTTTTTGGCAGCTGCCGCACACTGCTGGCTCATATTTAACTGATTGTCTACTAGGACTCCGAGGTCCCTCTCACAGTTACTACTATTGAGCATGGTGCCACCTATGCTGTACTTGTGCATTTGGTTTTTCTTGCCTAAATGTAGAACCTTGCTTTTTTCACCATTGAATTTCATTTTGTTAGTTAGTGCCCAGTGTTCAAGTCTGTCCAGATCCTTCTGTACCTGAAGCCTGTCTTCTGGAGTGTTGGCTATTCCTGCCAGCTTGGTGTCATCTGCAAATTTGATGAGTTCCCCATCTATCCCTTCATCCAAATCGTTGATGAAGATGTTGAAGAGTACTGGGCCCAGAACAGAGCCCTGGGGCACCCCACTACACACTTCCCTCCATATAGATGCAGTTCCATTGAGGACCACTCGCTGAGTACGGCCGGTCAGCCAGCTACGGATCCATCTGGTGGTGGTTCTGTCTACCCCACATTTTTCTATCTTGTCAAGTAGTAGTCAATGAAGCAGAAGTAGATGTTTTTCTGGAACTCCCTAACTTTCTCCATGATCCAGCTTATGTTGGCAATTTGAACTCTAGTTCTTCTGCCTCTTCAAAATCCTGCCTGTACTGCTGTGAGTTCTCGATCCACATACTGCTGGAGTCTATCTTGTAGGATTTAATAATAAATTTAATAATAAACATATACCTTCAATAACCTGCTACACTTCAGAATTTACTATTTTATTACTTGCCCATTTATTCAGTCATGATCAACATTTAGAAGTCAATTCCTCCTATAGTTCTGCATTTCATTTTTAATAGGTATGTACAGCTTCATTATGGGGGCTGTTCTGTTACACACATATTACTATATTACCATTTAACTTTAGATTTATACATGTAGTAGGGAATAGAAGAGAATATTTTAATAAATAATTACACAAGACTAGGACTTTCAATCTTGGGTAAAAGCATAGCTCCAGGTGGGGGAATGTCAACCCTACAAGACAGTCCAAAGGGAAGCCAAAATCATATATATCTTTAGCCACCCTTCCCTGCCTTTACTTTCTAGGGAACTAGAGAGGGTCCCTTCTGAAATGCTAATTCCTTCCCCATTTGTCCTTTGAACTCACATTGTAGTTATTATTTGTGTCATTTCCTCCTGTCTCTCAAACTATTTTCAAAACCCATTATAGAATTCCACTTATTCTTGAATGGATGTTGGAATCTGGGTAATGAGAACAGAAAATTATTGTTTCCTGGGAATGAGATTTTAAATAAATGGCTCCACTTTCCCCTTTTAAGCCTAAGCATTTTTGCAGTGTGTAATGCTAAGGGCAATACCCAATATCAAAGTAAAAATTAGCTTTTCAGTTATATAAGGCTGAGATCTGCATGCTAAAACTAGCAATCATTAATCTGGGTAAACAAAGATATAAAAGAACAGAGAAAGGGAGCACAAGTAGCAGTGAAAAGAAATAAAAAGTACATCTTGCATTTGTCTCTATTTTCTCTGCCAACTTTACCTTACCAATTCCCACTCTCTCAGGGCTCTTTCTGGAATTGAACTATCAGTCAGAAATGTTTTCTCAGTGCATTTGAGTCTCAGCATTTCTAATTTTAAATAATGAACACCACTGCCAAACAGATAAAAGTCACAACGCCATGAATGTGTGATAGGTTTCCACTTCTCCCATGCCCATAATATTGATCCAGCAACATAGTAGAAAGACTTAGTAGTCCAGAAAGGTCCCTAAAAGGTCCTTATGCTACAAATCTTACCATGCAGAAAGCAAAAGAAGAAAATAAACCAATTGTTTGTCTACAGCTCTTGCTGTACTTTATTGTTATATTTTAGCCATAATAGTTTGTATTTTAATCAATAAATGGTGAATCTGAACTCGCAATCTTTACCCTGCTTGCTAGAACTATCACAGAGCTAAATTAGATTTACTTAATGAATAAATCTGTATAGGCTAAATATAACAAGTACAGATAGCTAGCTCTCCACCATTAATGATGGTAATTGGAACCCGCAACTCAATCACTAAGCAGTGCATTGTGAAAATGTGACCACACCAACTTATGACAGTAGTTCCTGCAGTCCCAGTTGCCATTGTTAGATGAATCCCATGCAGTCGCAGTGCCCACTTGATTGCCATTTGCAACCACCTGGTGGCTTTTCCACTGACTTCACTTTTCAGAAGCTGGCAGTGTAGGTCACAAATGGTGATCCCATGACTGCAGGGTGCTGTAACATAATTGGTTGCCAATTTGCAATGCTATGACCATGGGCTTAGTGCCACAGCTACAGCTATAAGGAATATTTGTGACTCCCCTATTCAGCACTGAATGGTCAGTGAACCAGTGGTTGCTGAATGAAGACTACTTATGTGTCTTTTTTAGATTTTTTTCCCTCCCATATTTTATTTTTCTTTTCCATTTTCCATTTCCATTTTTCTTATCAGTTTAGCCCAGCGGATCTCAACCTGTGGATCATGACCATTTTGGGGGTTGCACAAGCCTTTCACAGGGGTTGCCTAAGACCATCGGAAAACACATATTTCTGATGGTCTTAGGCAGGGCTTGTCAACCACCTTCTTTTCCTCCCCCCCCTCCGCTCCACCTCACTGTTTGTGGAAAATATGCTGCTTGGCGGCAGTCTGCATGAACTCTACCAAATGTGCCCTGCAGGGGGCGCATGAAGAGCGCAGGCACAGAGCAAGGCCCTGCCCTCCCCAGAGACTCATTGTGCAGCAACTGGATTGACTTCTTCTCGTGCATGCAGGTCAGCAAAGGGAAGGCCGCCACAGCACCCAACTCCTGCATCCATCAGCTGGCGACCCCCAAACTTGCGCTTGTCAGCCGGGAGGCTGCCAGTCTCCTTTGCCACCCCGCCTGTCCTCGACTCCTCCTCTGCCCATTCATGTTGAGCCTGCTGGGGCTTGACAGGGAGAGAGGGAGGGAAGGAGGAAGGGACTCCTCCTCCTCTCCTAACTTCAAAGCATGATCGGCTTCCCAAGGGCGCCACAACCCTCACGAAAGCGGGGGGGGGGGAGAAGCAAAGGGGGTGAGAAAGCTCATGGCAGGCTCGAAGGAGCACCTGTCAGCGTTGGTGATGAGAAATTCCCCACAAACCCAGGGAAGGGGTGGAGAAAAGGAGCCCCCTTTGGGAGGAAACCGCCACCTTCTTCTCCTTGGCTTTGTGCTCTTCTGTTTCTCGGCACCAGGCTGCCAAGCTGGAACTTCCTTTCCTTCCCTCCCTCTTGGTTTCTTCCTCTTTCCCTCCCTCTCCCATTGTCCCTTCCTTCCTTCCTTCCTTCCTTCCTTCCTTCCTTCCTTCCTTCCTTCCTTCCTTCCTTCCTTTCACCTCCCTCTTTGTACCTCCTTCCCTTCCTCTCTCCCCTTGTCCCTTCCTTCCTTCCTTCCTTCCTTCCTTCCTTCCTTCCTTCCTTCCTTCCTTCCTTCCTTCCTTCCTTTCTTCCTTCCTTCCTTCCTTTCCTTCACCTCCCTCTTTGTCCCTCCTTCCCTCCCTCTTTCCCCTTGTCCCTTCCGTCCTTCCTTCCTTCCCTCTTGTCCAGGATCGGAGTGAACCTCTACAGCTGATCCGTGCTTTTGCAGAGCAGCCAAGAAGCAGGTCAGCTGTAGCAGCTGTCCTTGGCTCCTGCCCAGCAAACTTGCTCGAGCTTTGCTAGAAAACATACTGCTTGCTAATTTAGCAGAAGCACGAATCAGCTGTAGCCCGGCACTGATCCTGGGGCTTCTGCTAACTTAGCAAGCGGCTTGTTTTCTGGCGAAGCTGAGCAAGTGAGCTGGGCGGAGCTCTCCTCTGCCTCTGGCAGCCTGTACCCCTCCCCTTGTCCCTTCCTGGGCACGGAGGGGGGGAGGAAGGAAGGGACGAAGAGGGAGAGAAGTAAGGGACAATGAGAAAGGGAAGGAAGGAAGGAACAATGGAAGGGAGGGGAGGAAGGAAGGGACAAAGAGGGAAGGAAGGAGGGAAGGAAGGAAGGAACTAAGAGGGAGGGGAAGGAAAGGAAGGAAAGAAGGAAGGGACAATGGGAAAGAGGAAGGGAAGGAGGAAGAGACTAAGAAGGAGGTGAAGGAAAGGAAGGAAAGAAGGAAGGAAAGAAGGAAGGAAGGAAGGGACAATGGGAGAGAGGGAGGGAAGGAGGAAGAGACTAAGAAGGAGGTGAACGAAAGGAAGGAAAGAAGGAAGGGACAATGGGAAAGGGAGGGAAGGAGGAAGAGACTAAGGTGAAGGAAAGGAAGGAAAGAAGGGACAATGGGAGAGAGGGAGGGAAGGAGGAAGAGACTAAGAAGGAGGTGAAGGAAAGGAAGAAAAGAAGGAAGGAAGGGACAAGGGGAGAGAAGGGAGGGAAGGAAGGCAGGCACCCACCCCAGTCCCATCCCAGAGACCCACAGATTCCCCCCCCCCACAACCTGAGTGATCAGCTGGCCACGCCCCCTGGCCATTGTTCACGTGACCCTGGGACACTGTGAACGTCATAAGTATGAATCAGTTGTCAAGCATCCGAATGTAAATCACATGACCCTGGGGATGTTGCAACAATCATAAATGTGAAAAATGATCATAATTCGCTTTTTCAGTGCTGTTGTAACTTCAAACAGTCACTAAGTGAATTGTTGTAAGTCGAGGACTACCTATACTTTCCAATTTTTCCTTTTTTTTTGGTCAAGTTTTTGATACCCCCCAGCCAGCTGGATGGGGGGGTTGGGGGTCACCACAACATGAGGAACTGTATTAAAGGGTCGCGGCATTAGGAAGGTTGAGAACCACTGGTTTAGCCAAACATCTCTGGACAATAAAGTGTGTGTGTGTGTGTGTGTGTGTGTGCGCGCGCGCACGCGCGTGCATATGCATGCACATACATATATGTGTGTGTGCATATCTGCATGCATTACCAAAACAGGCAAGATGGAAGATGCAACAATTGAATCTCATATGTAACCACAAAGTGACAGGATTTCCATTGCAATGCCATAGTTATCACTTTTCCTGTTTTGATCCTCCCCTAGAGATGCTGCTAGTCCTGGAGAACTAAAATAACTTGCAAGCTGTTACTTAAACATGGATTGTCTCATGTGTCATTATAGCTGTTTTAATTTTTTAATAGAGAAAAAAAGATAATTTAAAGTCTCTTTGAAGCTCTGTTACATAAAAAGGATACATAGGCAGTAGGGGATTTCCCTGTGTGCTTAGAGTAATAACCAGAATTATTCAAACTTCTTTTTAAAATTACTTTGCAATGGTGAAAAAATATATTTCTACATCCTAGTTTTTATCACTAAGCATATTACACTTAGAATTGGGAATTTTATTTTATTTTTTTAAAAAATATATTTTATTGCTTTTTTACAATAATAATCTTTAGTACTTCGTGGACAGTGTGTTGTCTAGGTTCATATATTTAAAACAATCAACAATAATTAATTTCTACAATTAATCAATATGTTGGTAATATATTTCTTGATCCTCTCTTCTTCCTGTAATATTCTTCTTTTGTCTACATTAAACAAATATAATTCTTAATATTTTCAGTATATACCAAGTTGTTTAGTCATATAATATTCCATCTGATAGGTTGAATCACGTCTCTTGACTCCAACTTTAATCTTCTTCTTTTGCCAGATGGCTTTCCAAATCAGTAAGTTTGGCTTGCCGGGTTGTATTTTTGTAAGTCTTGTTGGGGACAAAAAAGACAAATTAAGTAAAGTATCTGTTTTTTGTCTCCCACGTTTTAATGATTCTTCTGACAGTTCTTTTTTTTTTAATAAATATTTTTATTGAGTTTTATAAAGGTAATAAGGGAATAGGGTCAAAAAAGGTAAGACAATGGGAAACATACAAAAAGGTTAGACCAGGGAAAAGGGATAACACAAAAGTGGGATTAATCCCACAAAATAACATTGCTTCAGCAAGTCTCATTCATTTCACTACTTAATAATGCTTAATATTAATTAATTATAATCACTTTAAAATAATAATATACTACATATTAATTGCAGTTTACCATATTATTTAAGATCACAAATATACAAAGAGGAAGAAGAAGAAGAAGAAATAAGAACAAGTTCATAAAAATAATCATGGAATATAAATACAAATTATCAATTATCTCTTTAAATTTCATAACCTTTTCTCACTCTAGCGTGTTTCTAACCAATAATAAAATTTTCCCCATATTTTAAAGTAAACTGTGTTTTCTTTCTCTTTCATTTCTAAAGTCAGTCTATCCATTTCTGCACATTCGAGTATTTTTGTTATTATAGCCTGGTCAGCTGGTAAATTTTTATTTTTCCAAAATTGGGCAAATATTATTCTTGCGACTGTCAGCACATGCAATATTAAATACTCGTTCTCTTTTCCATAATTCAAACCTAATATTCCTAACAGAGTTCTGGTTTAAATTCTATCTGTATTTTAATCATCTCTTCTAGCCACATATGGATCTTAAACCAATTTTTTTTTAACATTAGGACATATCCACCAGAGATGGTAATAAGTGCCTGGTTGTTGTTTGCATTTCCAAACATATTTGATACATTTTTAAACATTTTCTCTAATCTAACTGGTGTCATGTGCCATCTATAAAACATTTTATATAAGTTTTCCTTATATGCAGCTGCTTTAGTAAATTTAATATTTCGGTCCCATAGTTTTTGCCAATCTTCTAAATCTATAGAATAACCAAAATTCTTTGCCCACACTATCATTGTTTCTTTCACTTGTTCTTCTTCCATCTTCCAGTTTAGCAGGAATTTATAAAGTTTCTTAATCAGAGTTTCATCTGTTTTCAAAAATATTTTATCTAGTGATGCTTCTGACAGTTCTTTAATCAATTTTATTAGTTCTTTTTTATTCTCAAATTTGTTTTGAAGTCCTGGAGGATAAAGCATCTTTTTTGTCTTTATTATAGTAAGGTTTTGCAGATTTTTTTGTTTGTATTAAGTTTGTATTCATTTGTAGCTTTTCTATTTAAGTCACTTTCATTTAATTTATATTCTGTTGTCTGATTTGTTTGTTCATTCTTTGTTGTCATTTTTTGAGTGTCATTTAGTTCTAGGTTTGTTAGAGATATGTTCATTTATATTGTCAAACTTATTTCTAATCACATCATGGTTTGAAACAATTATTGTTTGAATCTGTCACAGCATTGTGTATATTTTCTCCTGGAATGTATTTGTTTTGTCTTCAGTCATTGTTCCTGCAGATCTTTGAAGCTCCAAACTGGGGTCTTCAGGAGAAGGTATTGGGTATGGTTTTCTATCACTTTTAGATAGGTATATAATATCCGTTTTATCTCTCTCCTCTAAGTAGTTTTTTATCAGTGTCATAATCTTTTTAATTAGCTTTATCAAGCCAATCCATCTTAAAATCCAAACAGCGAAATCTTATGAAGTTCTTATCTTTATATAATGGTTTTATAATCCAATATGTTTTCAATTGTCAAGGCACCACTGAAAACAATAATTTTGACAGTTCTTCTTTTCAGGAATCTTGTAATTATCAACCAGTTGGGATTCAGTCCAAGTATTTGACCATCTAAAAGTTTTCCAGTAATTTCTCCTTTAGAAGATTAGCCAGAGATCAAGATTTTTCTAACTCTGCAAGCAGTTCTTAGATTTAAAAGTGCAGCTCAGTGTGTTTATAATTCCAGAAGGTCAGCAGTTTGTTGCTATTTCTAGGCATCTTGCCAAATTCTGTGTCAGTGTTGCTATAGTTTTTCAATTTTTTAGAACAAAAAAGTTATTTTTGTTCATATATATATATATATATATATATATATATATATATATATATATATAAACAAAAATATATATATTTCTGAGGTTTTCGCGGGTGTTTGTATGTAGGTCTTTGGTTATTCGGGTTTTCTCCCATGTAAAATTGGAAGTGTCTTGATGACGTTTCGACGAAGTCCCATTCGTCATCTTCAGTCTGGTGTTTTCAGCTTCGTGCTTCGAGGAGCAATGTGTGGTCTTAGCTGTTTCTTCCTTTTAACTGCCAGTGGGGGTATGAATTGATTGGGTGGGAGCTTGGCTATGTTCTGATTGGGTGGAGGTATGTTCTGATTGGTTAGGGGCTTGGCTGTGCTCTGATTGGCTGGGGGGTTGGCTGTGCTCTGATTGGCTGGGGGAGTGTTCTGTTTGGGTGGGGGCTTTGTTGTGCTCAGGTTAGTCTGAGTTGCAGGGGGATTTAAGATGGTAGTCTGCCTTGCTATTTTTTGGCTTCACGTTCGTGGTCATGCCTCATCTTCATAGTGGGTGTCAGTTTGCTTCATGTATGGATTGGAGGGGTTTAAAGTGGCTAATGATGCAGCTGCGGTCTGGCTTCTGGTCTGTGGTCATGCTTCATTATCGGTGTGGCTTTGGGTTTGCTTTTTGCTTGGATGTCTGGTGGTGACATTTGTGTGGTTTTTGGAAGTGTGGGTCTCATGTCATTTTTTGTGTTAGGGAGTCGTTTGTCAATAAGGGCGGCTTTCCAAATGGCTGGTAGGCAGGAGGTATCATTACCTTTGAAACCCAAGCTCTAGAAAAATCTGAACACAAACCCAAACTCTGGCTCAGATACGTAGACGACACCTTCATATTCTGGCCACATGTGAAAGAAAAACTGGACAACTTCCTCACACACCTCAACAGCCTACACCCCAAAATACAGTTCACCATGTAAACAGAAGCTAATAACCAACTTCCCTTCCTGGATGTCTTAGTCTACAAGAATTCCAATGGGTCACTAGGACACACCATCTACCAGAAGAAAACACACACTAACCACTATCTGCATGCTCTCTCACACCACCACCCAGCAGAGATCAACTCTGTAGCCAAGACACTCATCTCCAGAACAAAACATTTAGCTGACGAACAACACCTAAAAACCAAACTACACACTCTCACCAATGTACTAACATCCAATGGATTCCAAAGAAATAAGATTACAAACCTAATCCAAAAAGAAACCCCCACTAAAATCCAAGACAGAGAACAAGAAAACGGCAAAGCCCTCCTCCCATACATAAAAGGCACTACAGACAGAATCAGTAAGATCCTCCATAAACACAACATCAAAACAGCATTCTGCACAAACAGAAAAATATCCACCATCCTAAGAAACCACAAAGATAAAATTGAGTTAGAAAATCAAGGAGTATATGAAATCCCATGCACTGCTTGTCCCAACACATACATCGGACAAACCAACAGAAGAATAAGTGCACGCATTGAAGAACATAAGAACTCAGTCAAAAAAGAGGAACCAATATCTTCCCTGGTCCAACAGCATGAACAAATGAGATGATACCTCCCGCCTACCAGCCATTTGGAAACCCGCCCTTATTGACAAACGACTCCCTATCGCAAAAAATGACACCAGACCCACACTTCCAAAAACCACACAGGATGTCACCACCACACATCCACGCAAAAAGCAAACCCAAAGCCACACCGATAATGAAGCACGATCACAAACCAGAAGCCAGACCACAGCTGCATCATTAGCCACTTTAAACCCCTCCAATCCATACATGAAGCAAACTGACACCCACCATGAAGATGAGGCATGACCACGAACGTGAAGCCAAAAAATAGCAAGGCAGCCCAGCATCTTAAACCCCCCTGCAACTCAGACTAACCTGAGCACAACAAAGCCCCCACCCAAACAGAACACTCCCCCAGTCAATCAGAGCACAGCCAAGCCCCTAACCAATCAGAACACACCTCCACCCAATCAGAACACAGCCAAGCTCCCACCCAATCAGTTCATACCCCCACTGGCAGTTAAAAGGAAGAAACAGCTAAGACCACACATTGCTCCTCGAAGCACGAAGCTGAAAACACCAGCCTGAAGATGACAAATGGGACTTTGTTGAAACATCGCCAAGACACTTCCAATTTTACGCGGGAGAAAACCTGAATAACCAAAGATAGATAGATAGATAGATAGATAGATAGATAGATAGATAGATAGATAATTTCATCAATACTTTTTCAGGTATAGAGTTTTAACAATTTTCTTAGCTTTCAAATTTATCCAAACTGTGGTATTTTATATTTTTATTCCCCATAAGGTTTTAGTTTACCGTTTCCATCTATAGAAGGGTGAGGTAATCCCCCCTTCTCACTTTGGAAGGGTTTTTGCTTCTTGGGGAACTTTTCCAGGAAATCAGATATAAAATAAGAGAGAGAAGATCAAATTTCTCACCCAGTTTCAAGCCCGCTGGTCACGTTGTACTGGTTAGTGCCTTTGGACTTCGGCTGCAAGTAGCTTGGGCTAGTCAACAAAGTGTGACCAGCCTTTCTCCTGTCAGGTTAGAAGGCTTTCCCCAAATCAAGTGAAATGACCACCATCATTCCAGAATCATTGGGGCACCCTTCTTTTCTTCACTACCTCTCCAGGGCAACCTAGACCCATTTAGGGTTCCCTGGCATGGCAAAACTAGCTGTGGAGTGTGGACATCTGTGACCCCACAACTGGGTGCTACAGCGCAAAACCAGAAGTCTCCTAGAATTGTGAATTTTATTGTCTGTTTCTTGCAAAGAGTAAATGCCACAGTGTTTTGTAAAGAGCTGCAGTGTGTTTTAGCCTTTGGGTAAGATACATGTTTTCCTGAGTATTTTTCCTTTGTTCTTTGCCAACTTTGGTAAACAAACTGTTTATATTTTCAGACTTTGGTGTACACTTTACAGAATACAAATGTGTAATACTTTATAATTTTAATTTATGATTGGTAAAACAATGAACACTGAAGTGATTACATTTAAATTGCTCCATAATTTATTAATACTGATATTATGTAACAAAATAAGGAATACTAAGGAAATTAAATGTAATTTCAAAATTAATACAATATTGTTACAAAAATGAACAGTTTAAAGATCCTAAACTGAATTTAAATTTCTCTTCTTGATGAAAATTTGGTAAAAATTTCTAGGAAGACATGGTTCTAATAAATGGAATCCATTGAAAACAACATGTTTATATGTAAAAAAAACCTTTAAATGTTTTAAACAATTTTAAAAAATAGCATTTCAGCGATGATGAATACTTGACTTTAATTCTATACTAAAATACATAATGAAATAGGTCTGAAAGTTTTTTTTGCATTTGACTAATCAATTATTTTTTCATTATAATGAACTCTAAAGATGTTGCTGTGCCTAATTTGCTTTTGAATTAGAATAATTTGTTTTTGTTTTTGTTTTGCTTTATTTCAGGAACTGCAAGAAATATAAAAGCATCTCCAGAGAAAGCTGAACTTTTTTTTCAGAAACTGAGAAATAAACATGAATTTACCATGTTGGTATCTCTCAAACAAACACTTTTAAATTCAGGTGTTATTTTTTCTGTTCATCATTTAGATCACAGGTATGCATAAACATATACATTTCTTGACATTTATTTATTCATGGTATATTTAAACTGACTTATAAAAAAATTAGGATCAAACCTACTTTATAGTTAACAAGGGAGACCATTGGAAAAAAGAAGCAGGATTAAGCATTGAAAAAATACTTTTGGAATAAAACAAAAGCAAAAAGAATGCTTGGCTATAATAGCACCTAGCTGAGCTCAACTCCAAGAAGTTTAATTTTCCCAACTTAGAACAAGCCTAAAATAAATCTAAAAGATGACAGACACTAACTTGGATGGTGATCCTATGCATATCAGAGGCAAATTTTATTGAAGCAGATTAGATTTATTTCTAATACATTTATTGAGGACTGTGAGAGTAGTTAAAACACAGCTTTTAATTTTGAAAGAGTGAACATTCCCCCAATTTGTAGAAGTCTACCTACAGTAAAAACAGAAAACTAAAGAAGATGACCTGAGGGCATTTGAGAAAGATTTCTTTATCATATGGTAAGGCAAATCTTATCACAGGTAAAACAGTTGTTACCAAAGTTCTTGTGTATCTGCTATAGCAGATGAAACAGTCAATATATGTCTCTAGCAAAGAACTATCAACCTGATCCTTAAAGATATAGAATCTAATGTAGTTTTGGGCTATAAATTGCATGTGATAAGCTGCTGAAACATTTTTTTTGTTGGTTGTCTAATCAGTAATATAAGCCATTGTAATCTTTTTTCCCCTCCTTTCCTCTGTCCCTTTCTTCATTAAAGGGATGTGTTTTTTTTCCTGCATAGGCTGTAAAACATTTACCAATGAATTTTGTTTGGAGTATGATTGTCCAGATGCTAGTTTTAAAATGAACATTTAATAATATACTTATTAAACTGCTTTTTGGATATCTGAGGCCAACAGGATTTTTTTTTAGAAAAATTGTTTAGGCCTTAGAAAGCTACTTATAGAATAAATAACAGTTTTACTCTCTAGAATTGGCTAGCACAAAACTTTCTGTGTTTAAAGTCATATTCAAGTGCCATATTTAGTTAGTCTTTTACAACTTTCAGACATTATTGTGGAGTGAAATAAAACATATAATGTCTATTATAGGGAGATAGGACTCAATTATTATTCATGAAGAAAAAAGCCACGAGGAATCATTTAGAATGTGGTCCCGTAATTTCTGCATGAGATATTCCTGATTTTGTGAATCTTTCAGGGATAGATGTACTATAGATCATAGCATAATAGCCAATATACAGTAATTATTGAGACTTCTTTCCGGAAAGTATTGCCAATTATTTTTGTTCTTAATCTGTCTATTAAACTTAGGAAAAGGAATAGTTATTTGAGAAGTATTAATAACTAGTTAATGAAATTTACTGAATCTATAATAATAGTGTCAAACTTGCAATGAACCCGACTGAAGGCATCTTGTTCATTTTCGGTTGCCACAAAATTGGAGGAAGGAGGTATGGGAAGTTCTATGCTAACCTAAACAATTCTTTGTCCCATGGGAACCAAGGTCATTTCTGTTCCCTCAGTTGTGGGGGGGGGGTTTGAGCTTAATGTCAGAAAACCCATCAAACTATTCTATTGGGAAACATAGTTGATTGCATAGATTTGGGAATTTTAACTTTGTAATATTGTTGCTTTTGGAGGGAACTTTAGTCTTGGTTTCACTTTTGATCGTGCCAATACTTTGTAACCAATAAACATGTTCTTAGAGGAAAACTCAAGCCTTGGAGTTCTATTTTAATTGGTCTGATCTATCAGAACCATGTGCAGGTGATGTGCACTCTGATTTTATTGGAATCTTACAAATAAATAGAACAGATATGACTAAAATGATAAATAAATGCAATATTTATATTAATTATTGCTAGCATTCAGTGCATATCGTGATATTTACTGCCTGCATGTAAACTTTAAAACAAGATAAAGATGTACAATTTAACAGATGTTGACATATTTGCCTCCCATTGCCAATTCCATTGCAGGAAATGAGGGCTTATTGAGATTTTACCACTAGCTGTTGTTGGAATATTATTTTGATATAATTCAGCTAACAGTGACATATGCCTCATGGATTAAAAATGAGTTGAAGTCATCCCTTGGGAAAAATGGAAAAAGTGCTGCAAAGCAAAGTTGTAATGTTGTTAGGTGCAAATGAGCTTTTTCTGCTGTATCATCTGCATTGTATTCTTCTCTCATTACTCTTGACCTTTCAAATGTCTCTGAAGACCTGGTCATGCCAGCAGGGCTGGGGAACCCAGGGATGGATGAACTCATATGGGGCTCCATTAACATCTCTCCATCTACTATTTTCTTTTTCTTTTAGTTCCTCTTTTATACTTTCTAATGCTTTTTAAATAATTATTACATAATGTTTTTTAGGAAATTATTGTATTATTTTATTGGATTTTTGTGCATCATCAGAATCATTTCCCATGAGATGGATGGCCATATAAATTGCATTAATAAATAAATAAATAAATAAAAACAGGAGCATAGCCTAACAATCTATGTTTTGAACTTATGTGTTGTAAATGGCTAGGAAGACACTTTGATGCTTAATTGTTCTATATTTATTTTTCCTTATTACTCTAGTTCCAAATGATTCTCTATATATCTATTAGTTATCTTAGAAGAACCCTTCACATGCACACGATAAAATAGATAATATTTTATGAAACGTTATCCTAAATGTAATCAATATCATTTGTTGCTTTTGCTTCAACATTGTGACTGATAACTTTCTTATGACACTAGTCTTATTGGCAATACTGACATTTCTCTGCTACATATACCAGCTTATGCGATTATTAAATACATAGGCTAAAGATTTAATACACTTGATATTCAACATCTCTAGGTATTCAGTTTGGAAAAGCTGCTATTAATAAATCAGTTGACATTATTTTACAGTGCTGATAATTCTCTCCATCCTTTACTTTCTTTTAAGTAAACTGTCATGGTTCCGAAGGAAGAAACTCTTCAAAGAACTTTGAGGCATTGTTTACCTTAAAGAATCTTTAATGAGAAAAACATAGCTTCCGGCACGTACATAGGCGAAGCCAAAATCTGAATTCACTCCTTCATTTAACAGTCATTAATCACATTCTCCAATTAGTTTGAAGTGCAAACTTTCCCTCCAGTTGCATAACCCACCATTTCTTATCTCCTCTTATTACATACAACCTGAAGAATACTCTACTGAGATATTGTTATGGCTAACTAATCCACCTGCACATTCTTCTCCCCTCCCCTCCAGCACCATCTAATTCTAACTCTAAAAGTAATAAATAGGTTAAATAGAAAATGTCTACATCTTCGTATATTGTCACAGTAAGAACATCCGATGTTAGCAGCGTTGACATAAACAGCATTAATACTGTCTAATATTGTCTTATTCCTTTATATGCCAATTCATCAAAAATAGCAAAAATGTATACTTTTATAGTTTTCTAATCTAATCTATAATATGCATTAATTTTTATCAGCCACATTCTTTTACATCAGAAGCTTAATAATGACATATTGTTTAGAATATTTTTAAATAGAATACAGTCAAATGTGCATAACTAAGAGTAAGCTTAGAAACTCAATAAAACAGGCTTCTGGGTCTTTATCTACAGAAGTAGCTATAGAAATATATATTTTGTGGAGCAACAGTATTTTTATATGGCTTTTATGTTTTTATGGTATACTGCCAGGGTCACAGAGAATTACATAGGCAGTTTCTAATTTTGATGGATAAATAAATAAATATATGTATTTATAACATATAGTATTTTATATCAGGCTTCTGTAGATGGCTTAGTACTAGATTATATGAATACAACCACTATTCTACATTTTATATGGATAGAAGAAGTGAATGTTAGATTTAATTAATGCTAAAATTTTGCAATAACATATCTCTATTCCTATGAATAACTCAATTTTATTTGCTTCAGTCAATGGCTTTACAAATTGATTAGGAAAGAAAATAAAATTATTGAGTTTTCTCCTTTTCTCTTTTGTAAACAATTATTTTATCCTTTTCAAATTTTGAGATGGAAGAAATTATTATATTAAATTATGTACCATTGATTTTTTTATATGTTCATTCATTTATTTATTTTTTAAATCAGTAAACCCAAAATATTTCCTTGTGTAAGAACTACAGAAGGAAAGAAAAAAAGAAAGAAAATGACAGAACATAAGACTGCTTATTTCATGGAAACATGCATTTATACCGACATTTATGACAGTTATATGTTTAATTTTTGATATAATTTCAAATTTGAGTTATTCTTTGCCATACTGAAACCAATTTAGGAGAAAATCTAACTATGCAGTCCCAAAGATACTTTTTTCATGAAGCAACTGGACTTTCTTGTTTTTCTTTAAAGACATTTCCCTTCTCATCCAAGAAGCTTCATCAACTCTGACTGGATGGCGGGGAATGGCAGGATTTATATTCCTTGCAGACAGCTGGTCATTTGTATTCTTTTAGCGAGTCATTGAAGCCCTTGGAGGCTTATCTGTGTTGTCAGGGTCACCTGAGTAGTGCCAATGGGTATGGAGCCTTCTTGGAACTGTTGAAAGGACTGTGTTGTAGACTGGAGATAGCTGATGTCATATCCCTCCCCCACTGTTGAGAGAGGGCTATTCAATTTTGACATAGATGGCCTCTTTGACCCCTCTTTCAAACCAGCGGCCCTCTCTGTCTGGAATGTGGACTTTACTGTATTCGAAAGAGTGACCTCTATGCAGTATTTGCTTTTTATGAATAGCTGTTCATTTTTATTGTAGTATGTATGCAAAGAAGCATGTTTTCTATTTCTTTGTTGTTAAATTACTTCATAACTTTCTGGTCCATTTCTGATGCAGATACTTGGAACTAGAAAGCAGCGGCCAGAGAAATGAAATTAGATTGCACTATCGTTCAGGAAACCATCGCTCACACACCGAAATATTTCCTTACATTTTGGCAGATGACAAGTGGCACAGGTTGTCCTTAGCAATCAGTGCATCGCATTTGATTTTGCATGTAGACTGCAATAAGTAAGTTAAAAGTTACAATTTGTATCAGTAACGTGTATGAATTGAAAGAACAGGACTTCTTCTAAAAAGTATTTTACTCCTACTTTCTTTTTTAAAAACAGAATATATGAGAGAGTGGTGGAAAAGCCGTATATGAATTTACCAGTTGGCATTACATTTTGGTTGGGACAGAGGAATAGCGCTCATGGTTTTTTCAAGGTATGTTTTTTTTCTTGAAATCCTTTTACCAAGTTTAGGTAGACATAGTCATTTAGCTTAAGCAATGCGTATATAATTGTCTTATGATTTTAGTTTCTCCAGCTTACGACACTCTGGGATTTTTTGCTATTTAAATTAGATTTTTTGTGTTTTTGTTCCATGTTTTATAAAGTTAAACTTGATATGAAGTTCTTTTCCTCCTATCCTGAAAGAAGAACAGGTTGAGCTAAACATTACACTAATCGTCAAATCCCTCTGTTAACTATCTGTTATTATATTTAGCACATAGAAAGTCCAGAAATGGTTTCCAATCTCTTATAAAGCTGTCTAGTCCATTATCTCTACTCCAAGAAGTTAATTTTGCCATCTCTGTTAATTTAGTCAATTTCAAAAGCCATTCTTCAACAGTCAGCATCTCTTCCCCCCCCCCCCAGTGTTTGGCAAATACAATCCCCGCAGTCATTACCATGTGAACGAATAGCACCCCAAATTGTTTTTCAGTTGGCTTGTCCATCATACCTAAAAGAAAAACTTCAGGTTTCATTAATATTTGTATCTTAAATGTATTTTGCATTGTCATTGTTATGTTTATCCAGTATGTTTTCACATGTTTGCAAAACCATCACATATGATAAAATGAACCTGGATTTTGACTGCATTTCCAGCACTTACTAGAAATCCTTTTATATATTTTTGCTAGTCTACCTGGGGTCAAGTACCAATGATACTACATTTTATAAAGTTTTTCTTTCGAACTATAATTTAATGTAAATTTTAGTCCATTCATCTGATTTATCTAGCATTATACCCAGCTTATTTTGCCCATTTTACCATAACTCTTTTTAATGTATTACCTTCTAGGTTCATCTTGGTTTTTTATATTTTAGAAATCAAGTGGTCACTTCCAGTGACCTTCAGTTCAGATTTAATTCCTGTGAAAACAAAACTTTTTAAAATCAAATTTAAATATTTCAAAATTCTATACTAATTAAACCAATCACAAGCAAATTCTTCACTTATTAATTGTTCTTTTGTCTTTATCTTAAATCCCTCTTTTTCAAATATCAATAAGTCTCGATATGCCATCCATTTACATTTTGATATCATCTCTGTTCTATGTAGCACTTTATCAGTTAATCTTCTTTTATACTTCCTCTATCGATTGCCTAATAGCCTGAATCCTAAAACCAGGGTTAATTTTTATTTTATCATACTATAGATAGGCATGGCACCCAAATCTCAAATCAAAACCTTCGAGGTCTAACAGCCTTGAATTTGTTAAAGTTCTTTTAAAACTTTTAATCTTTTAATCATACCAGACAACAAGCATCATAATATAATCTAAGATCTGGTAAACCCATTTTTAGAATCTTGTAGAACTTATATTTAATTCTTGGTTTTTTATTTTGCCAAATAAATTTAGATATATCTTTCTGCCACTGTTTGAAAATGGAACCTTTTAATCAATATTGGTATAGTCTGAAATAAAAATAACATTCTAGATAGTTTATTCATTTTAATTACTGAAATTCTTCCCATTAATGAAATCTAATTTTTGCCAACTATTTAAATCGAATTTTATCTCCTTCCATATTTTAACATAATTCTTTTATAAAGCTTAGAATTTTCCTCAGTAAGAGTCACCCCCAAGTACTATACCCTTTTCACAACTTTAAAACCAGTTTTAAATTCCACTTTTTTGATCTTCCACATTTATGTTCTTAATATTGTTGTCCTTGATTTATTTATTCTGAAACTCACCATTTCTCCAAACATTTTAATCTTTCTCATAACATATTCATTGTTCTCTAGCAGGTTTTGCAAATCAATAATTTGTAATTATGCACTTTAATTTGTAGTCCTTTTGCTCTGTTATAACAGTTCCAACATTATAATAAATAATAAAGGGGATAAAGGACACCTCTTGTTCCCTTCTGGATTTCATGTGGTTTTGTAAAATCTCCATCCGAGCTTTTAGGAGTATATAGATTGACTTCAGACTCTGTATAAAACCTGCCTCAACTAGATCTCCCAAGAAAGCAGAACTCTTGAAACAGAGATTGTCTCAAAAGGAACTTTTTATTGAGAGTTAGTGATGGCAAGAGAGCAAAGTAAGGTCTAAAGATTTGGCACGTAAAGGATTACATCAAAAAGGCAATTCAAAACTCCTCCCCCCAGTGTCCAACTCTCTGGTTGAAATCCAGCCAATTCACAGGTGCCACCATATTATGAGAAACTGAAGATTTAGTGCCTTTCTCAAGGTCTCTCTTGGTTTTGTTTCCCAACGGTCCCAGGCTCTGTTGTCTGGAGATAAGGCAGATGTTTTCAGGTGACATTCCTCTCGCCCAGAGGAAGGGCATCTCATACAGAGCAGAGCAAAGCAAAGCAAATAATAATCCCCATGCAAGCACCCTCCTCCAACAGTACGGCAAGCCTGAAAATACATAGGCAAAACCAAGAAAGGAAGAAATGGAAGGATTAAAGGCAAATACTGTATATTTGAGGGGCTCTGACATTCCCCCCCCCAATAGAAAGACAAATCCACCTGCAAAATAAAACAGGAAGGGGGAAAGGAAACAAAAATAAACACATTAATCAGGTTTATCTTGATAGCATGTATGGAAGCTTATGAGCAATCTAGGGGCCCTGACATGTTTTTTTTTATAAACCCATTCATTCTGTGAAGCAGGCAAGTCTTTCCAGGCCACTAAATACTGTGTGGACCCGTGATATTTGCAAGAATCTAAAATATCTTTAATTTCAAAGTGTTGCTCACCCTCAACCATAATAGGTTGAGGAACCGGAACGGTAATAGGTCATGGTTTGGAGGTGACCTCAGGTTTCCATAAGCTACAATGGAAAACTGGGTGGATTTATCTCAAACTCTTAGGGCAGCAGTTCTCAACCTGTGGGTCGTGACCCCATTTGGGGTCAAACGACCATTTCACGGGGGTCGCCAAACAACGCAGTCCACCATTTTTTCCCCTTTTCCTTAGCTGTGCTACTCCTTTTTATTCTATTGGCTTTTGAAAGCCAATAGAATAGACTGTCTTGAATAGAGTCTAATTCTATTGGTTTTCAAAAGCTAATAGCAATTGTCCAGGCTGTCTCTGCCCTGCTGAGCCCGCCAAAAGCCCCAGTCTGCAAACAGTGCTGCAAGTTGTCTGCAGCGAAGACGAGCTGTCTGGAAGCTTCCACCCCTCCCTGCTGAGCAACTACTAAAAATGTAAGTAAAAGAGGGCCAGGGGTGGGAGGTGGGAGGCCAGCAGGCACAGGGAGGGTTGCTGGCGCATGTGGGGCCTGGCGGGTGCTTTACCTCCCTTGGGCTGGACTAGCTGGTGGCCCAGCCAGTGGTCGCCCTACACCGTCGCTGCCCCTTGCCAGATACACCTTGGCCGGCGCAGGGGGCAGCACCACGCATGCGCGGCACTCCCGGGCAGGGAAAGTCCTCGATTTATGACCAGTTGGGTAGTCCTCAACTTACAACCGGTTGGGTAGTCCTTGATTTACGACCGGTTGGTGTCGCGGCATTAAAAAAGTTGAGAACCACTGTCTTAGGGAGTTCCAGCTCCACTGTAACAGGATTGATAATGCATTTAATAGAAAACGGACCAATAAACTTTGGCCTCAGTTTCTTTGATGGCTGCAACGACTGTAAAAATCTAATGGAAAGATGAACTCTATCTCCAACATGGAAAGGCTTAGGCTTCATTCTTTTTTTGTCAGCCTATGTCTTATAAACTTCCCTAGCCTCATCCAAAGCTTTTCTAACTACTGGCCAGATGTTCTGCAATTGATGAACCCACTCTTTTAGGGAAAGAATGGCAGGTTCATTGGCAGGCAACTCATGCATAGGAAGGAAACTCTGGCCATTTGCCACTTGGAAAGGAGTGAACCCAGTACTGGACTGGACTGCATTGTTGTAATCCACTTCAGCAAACGGCAACAGATCAGTCCAATTGCCTGCTGATAATTAATAAAACAATGGAGGTATTGTTCTAGAACTGAGTTTGTTCATTCTACACCCCCCATTCATTTGAGGATGATGATTAGATGACAGTTCCTGATCCGAACCTAAAAGGTCCAGAAATGCTTTCCAGAACTTAGAGGTGAATTGAACACTCCTATTGGATATTATGTACTTTGAGGCACCATGAAGGTGATAAATATGCTGCACAAACAACTTAGCCAAAGTCTTTGTGGTTGGGATATTCTGAGACAGGGTAAAATGGGTTTGTTTAGAAAACAAGTCAGTGACAATTCAAATGACAGTGTTTCCCTTACTTTCAGGTAGCTCCACAATAAAATCCATGGAGATTTCTCTCCAGGATGCTGAAGGGCTCACTACCAGCTGCAGGAGAACAGGCATTTTCCCTTGCCTATGTTTAGCAGCAGCACAAGACGGGCAGCTAGCCACATAACTTTCAATAGCCTTCTTTAAGGAAGGCCACCAAAATTGCCTCTTAAGTAGGTGAAAAGTCTTTACAAACCCAAAGTATCCTGCCATTTTTTAATTGTGACAGGTCTGCTTGATTCTCAGTCTCTGACTTGCAGGCACATACAGCTTTCCTTCAACCCAAGCCAACCCATCTTGCACTGAGCAGAGATTTTTATGGCCGCTGAACCACTCATCCTTCTCTAGCATCTTCTTGAATTGCCCAATCACCACATTATCTAACAGTGGGGGTTTCTTAGTCTGAGCCCTTATAGTGTCTGGGGCAGCCAATTGCTGTGGGGAAAGTAGAGATTTAACCACTTCTGCCTTCCCACTGTTATATTGTGGCATTCATGACAAAGCATCTCCCAGGAAGTTTTTTCCCCCTGGCAGATAGTGGATGGAGAAATTAAAAGGATGAAAGTGCTGGGCCCAGCGTGCCTATTTCAGAAACAACCTCCTGGGGTTTTTCAAAGCTTCAAGATTCTTATGATCAGTCCAGAGCTGGAAAGGGATTTTACTCTCTTCTAGGAAATGCTTCCAAGTTAAGAGGGCCCATCTCAGTGCATAGGCTTCCTTTCCCCAAGCCCACCATTGTTCAGTCTCCAACAATTTTTTTGATGTGTAGGCACAGGGTTGTAACTGGCCCTGCTGGTTTTTCTGCAGTAACACTGCCTCCACCGACACATCGCTAGCATATGCCTGAATTACAAATGGCTTTTCCGGTTCTGGGTGTTTCAGCAACAGTTCCGTGGAAAAAAGTCTCTTAAGTTTCTGAAATGTGGCTTGGCATTCAGCTATCCATTTTAGTGGCTGGTCGGGCTTTGGCTTACTCCCTCCCTATGTTTTCAGTAAGTTTGTGATAGGGAGCATGATCTGAGCAAACAAGGGGATAAATTACCTGTAAAAGATGGTGAACCCCAGAAAGCTCTGCAGTTACTTCCTAGTGCAGGGAAGGGTCCGTTTCATGACAGCCCGCACCTTCTCTGGGTCCATCTGCACCCCCTCGTGAGAAATACCATAGCCCAGATAGTCAATTCTATCCTTATGGAATTCACACTTTGAGAGCTTGGTGTACAATTTAGCAGTATGGAGATTCTTCAAGACCTCCCTGACTAATTTCACATGCTCAGCTTTAGTTTCGGTGTAAATCAGGATATCACCAAATACACCAGGACCCCCTTATACAGGTGTTCCTGGAGAACCTCATTGATCAGTTGCTTGAACACTGCTGGGGCTCCCTGTAGCCCAAAAAGGAGCACCCTGAACTGGAAGCAGTTGAAAGCAGTCTTCCCTTAATCCCCCTCCTTAATCCTGATGCAATAATAGGCTTCTCACAGGTCTAACTTAGAAAAGATTTTTCCTTTTGCCAGGTGGGCTAACATGTCCCTCATGAGTGACAGGGTACTTTCTATGGATACCATGTTTAAACACCTATAATCTATGCAGAGTCAAAGAGACCCATCCTTCTTCTCTCTGAATAGAATAGGGGCTGCTACCCGAGGTCTGGCAGGCTGGATGAACTCCTGGGCTAAATTCTTGTCGATGAACCTGTGGAGCTCATCCCTAAGTGTCATTGAATACAGCTTCAGCTTTGGCAACTTAGCCTCAGGGTTGATCTCAATAGCATAGCCCATAGGTCAGTGAGGGGGAAGCTCATCTGACCTCTTCTCACTGAAAACCTTGGCTAGATCTCAGTAGTCTTTCAGAATGCTCTGAAGTTCTTGCTCGCTCAGCACAGAGGCTAGTTCCTGCTTCAGACCCTCTATTCTATTTCCAGGCAACCCTGGGAGAGGCACTCTCTTCCTTGGGAACCTTAGTCACCTCTCTCTCCAGTCAATTAGGGGGTTCCATTTCTTTAACCAAGTTAGCCCAAGAACCAAGGACCATTCCATGCTGGGAGCCACGATGAACACTAAAGTCTTTGAGTGGCTTCCTATGGTCAGTCCCAGGGGTTCGGTGACAAAACATGCCAGGATGCCCCCTGCTATGGACCCATTAAGCTGGCAAAAAGTGATGGGGTTCCTGAGTTTTCTTATGGGCATGGTTGTGGGGTCAATCAGCCCACTTACCAATGGATTGTCATCATAATCACTCCCCAACTTGTTCTCCATTGGGGTTGGAGCTCTATCCCTTGCCTTTGGGTCTTGGGAAAGCACCATGACCTCTGTGGACTTCAGGGCTGTGTCTTTCAAGCGCTGGGTGGATTTACTTGGCTTCTCTCCAGAAGTGCAATCCGACTTCCTAACTGAGGTTTTGCTGTGGCACTCCGCAATGTGATGCCTTTCCTTGCCACAGTTGAAGCAGGCAGTGGAATGTGGTTGGGGTGTGGAAGCTGTGCCGGTCTCTCCCCTTCTCTCAGGCTTGCTTCATCTCCCTGATTTCACAGGATGGTACTTGTTCCAAGCCTGGTCAATTTCCAACTCTTCAGTCAAAAGACACCATTCATAGAGACAAGCAGGTGCTCCATGAGCCACACAGGCATTGTACAGCTGTTGTTTAGCCCTGTAGATCCTGGAAACAGCTTATCAGGATCTCTTCAGGCCAGTTCAGGAAGCAAGTGAAGTCTTGAAACTCCTTGGCCCCTGTTTTATGGTTTCTATGTGATCCCTAGTTTTCTGCTCTCCAGGCAGTCTTCAAAATGGAGTCTCAGTGCGGTCATGAAGTGGTTAATGTTCAGAAGCTCAGGAGCATTGCAGTTATATAGGGTCACCATTCACCTGGCAGTGGTTCCTTCCAGGGCTAAGGAGATGACCTGGTTTCCTGACATGAGCCAGGAAAAAGTCCAACTGCTGAGGATCCCCATCGAATTTGACTACAAATGGAAACAGCTTTGGTTCCTCATGGGGAGTTTTCTCTCTGGGCAGTCATGGGGTCTGAGCTCTCTGGGGGTTTGCTTGCTGCCACGATGCTGGTATAGCCTCTACTGTCTCTGTTGCACCCGTGATCCCTGCTGCCATCTCCATTATCACTGTCTCTCCTTCTCTATTTCCAATCTGCTCAGTCAGTTCTTCCTCTTTTTCTGGGCAGCTCAAGGATTTGGCTTTTAGATCCTCAAAAGCTTCCACCATGTAATGCATGGCTCACCTCAGGATCCCCTCCATAGGGTCTGACTGTGGGTCCAGATAATCATCATTAGAAAGCAGCTCCATCTTTTTTTTTTTTTTTTTGGCGAGTCTTTTTCCAACCTCTTTGGATGAGAGTTACTTTTGGGGACCTTTCCTCCCAGTCCTCTCTCCTCCCAACACCAAGCAACCATCTTGGCCTTAAGGCATCTTTTAGGGCAGCAGATTCCTCTACTCAGGTGGAGGTGCCTCCTCCAAGATAAATCTAAGTGGCTACCTCACTCCAGTCTTCAGTTTAAATTTCTCCCATTTCACTATCATGCAGAGACATGCTGTGCACAGCCTCACTCAGTAGGGCAGATGCCTCTCCAAGTGGGGCACTACTACAGACCTTACTTTATGTAAGGACCTACCTCAACTAGATCTCCCAAGAAAGTAAAACTCTTGAAATAGGCATTGTCTCAAAAGAAACTTTTACTGAGAGTTAGTGATGGCAAGAGAGCAAAGCAAGGTCTGAGATTTGGCACATAAAGGATTATATCAAAAAGGCAATGTCCAACCATCTGGTTGAAATCCAGCCTATCCACAGATGCCACTGTGTTATGAGAAGCTGGTGATTTAATACCCATCTCAAGGTCTTTCTTAGTTTTGTTTCCCAATGGTCCCAGGCTGTGTTGTCTGGAGATAAGGCAGATGTTTTCGGGTCACATTTCTCTCGCCCAGAGGGAGAACATTTTGTACAGAGCAGAGCAGAGCAAAGCAAAGCGAATAATAATCCGCATGCAAGCACCCTCCTCCAACAGTATTGCAAGTCCTGAAAATACAAAGGCAAAAGCAAGAAAGAGACAAATGGAAGGATTAAAGGCAAATACATTTTTTTAACAATATTTTATTGAGTTTATATAGGTAAGGGAAAATTAGGAACAATATGGGTATGGTAAGGGAGGGGGATGGGAGGGAAGGAAATAGGGGATTTAGGATAAAATAAGGAAAGGTACAATCACATATTTTAACAAACAAGCAACTGTCCGGATCATAATAATGAATGAATACCTTAAAATAAGCTTAACTATAGCCATATTACAAATAGTTAATACACAAATAAATTCATCTATTAAATAAACACGAATAATAAAATCTCAGAAAATCCTAACTATCAACATAGATAAAAATCACTAAATCACTAAAAATAACAATGTCATCTACCTATTAATTAGAACTTGGTTAGAAATCAATCATCTATTCTGAGATGTTAGATCCTTTTCAAATTCTAACATGTCTCTAACCATTGATAAAACTTATCCCAAGTTATAAAATAAACTGAATCATCTTTTTCTTTCATCTCCATTGTTAATCTATCCATTTCTGCACACTCTTAAGATTTTAGTAATTATAGTCTGGTCAGATGGTAGATTCTCATTTTTCCAATATTGGGCAAATTACTATCCTCGCGGCTGTTAAAACATGCAGTATCAGATAATCATTCTCTTTACCATAGATAGGTTTTAATATTCCTAACAAAAACAATTCCGGTTTATATTCTATCTGTATTTTCATCATCTTTTCCAGCCATCTATGAATCTTAGACCAGTATTTCTTAGCATTGGGGCATATCTACCAGACATGGTAATAAGTGCCTGGTTGTTGCTTACATTTCCAACAAATATCCGAAACATTTTTAAACATTTTCGCTAAGCAACTGGTGTCATATGCCATCTTATATAAGTTTTATATAAAACATATATGGTTAATAACACTAATAGTTTTATTACCTTGGTGTTCATTTTATCTTTGACACAAAACATATATGTTTATATGTTTTATATAAAACATCTTATATAAGTTTTCTTTATATGCTGCGGCTTTTGTGAACTTAATATTTTTATCCCAAAGTTTTTGCCAATCTTCTAAATCTATAGAATATCCAAAGTTCTTTGCCCATACTATCATTGTTTCTTTCACTTGTTCTTTTTCCATCTTCCAGTTTAAAAGAAATTTATAGAGTTTCTTAATTAAGTTCTCATCTGTTTTTAAGAAAATTTTATCTAGTGGAGTCTGTTCTTTATAAAATCCTGTTGATTTTACATCTTTTTCATATCTTGTTTGCATTTGCAAGTAGGACTACCATGTCAGGTCAATACCTTGTTGTTGAAGAGTTTGCCTGTCCTTAAGTTTTCCCTCTTTGTCCAAAATATCTTTATAACTAACCAGTTTATCATAATTAATCAGGTTTGGATAAGCAAATGCTTCCATTGTTGAAAGCCACTCAGGTATTTTCATATATATATATTATGTTTGATTTTCTTCCATTCTGAAAGTAGTACGTTTCTTACTGCATGGTTTTGAAAGTATTTATGTGCTTTAATTTTCTCATACCATATAAAAGCATGCCAACCTAATTGAAGATCATGTCCTTCCAGATAAAGCAATCTTTTATTTCTCAATACAATCCATTTTTTTAGCCAAAGGAGAATAGCATCTTGATAATAAAGTCTCCAATCTGGCAGTCCAAAGCCCCCTCTCTCCTTAGATTCTTGTAACAATTTACATTTGATTCTAGCTTTCTTTCTTTGCCATATAAATCTTAAAATCATTGCATTTAGATCATCAAAAAAGTTTTTAGTAAGTTTAATAGGAACTATTTGGAATAGAAAAATTAGCTTTGGTAAAATGTTCATCTTAACCGTTGCTATTCTTCCTAGAAGTGATACTTGAAGATTTTCCCATCTTTCCAGGTTTATTTTTATTTGTTTCATTAATCTCTCATAATTATCTTCTTTTAATGTAGTATATTTTGCAGTTAAATAAATGCCCAAATATTTGACTTTTTTGACTATTTGAAGGTTTGTCATTTTAGCAAGTTGAATTTTCTGTTTATCTGTTAAGTTTTTTGTTAATACTTTGGTCTTTTCCCTATTTATTTTCAAACCAGCCACTTCTCCAAATTTCTCGATTTTCTGCAAAAGTTTATCAATGGCTCCTCTAAAATAAAAACCAAGTCATCCGCAAAGGCCTGTAGTTTATATTTCTGATCTTTAATCTCCAAACCTTTAATTTCTGTATCTTGTCTGATATTTCTTGCCAGTACCTCTAATGTAAGGATAAATAAAAGGGGAGACAGTGGACATCCCTGTCTAGTGCCTTTTTTAATCTCAAATCCATCAGTATAATCTCCATTTAGAAGTTTTCTTGCTGTTTGTTTCTTATAAATTGCTTGAATTGCTTTGTTAAAATTTTCACCAAAATCCATTTCTTGAAGTTGTTGAAACATAAATTGCCAGTTTAAGTTATCAAAGGCTTTTTGTGCGTCAAGAAATGTAAGTGCCTTCTGGTTCCCTGGATGAATTTCATAATATTCCAAAACATTTAAAATAATCCTCAAGTTGTTCTTTATCTGTCTTTTTGGTAGGAAACCATTTTGGTCTGGGTGTATAAATTCAATCAAAAAGTTTTTCATTCTTTCTGCCATTATTGCAGCAAAGATTTTATAATCCACATTTAGTAGTGATATTGGTTTGTAATTTTTAATTAGTGTATGATCAGTATCTTCTTTAGGTATCAAAGTAATATTAGCTTCAGTCCATGAGTCCGGTATTTTTGTCTGTGTAAAAACTTCATTACCATATTTTCCGGTGTATAAGATGACTTTCTAAACCATGAAAATCTTCTCAAAAGTTGGGGGTCGTCTTATATGCCCAGTCGTCTTATACACCAGAAAATACCCACATGTGCATCAGAGGCCAGCCGGGCTGGGAGGGGATAAGCGGTACCTTCCAAGTGGGAGCTAGCGCTCCGGCCGTGCCTCTCTCGTGGGCGATGGGCTGCGCGGTGTGGAAAGGGGCTCCCACAACCCCACTGCTGTGATGGCACTTAGGAGGCTGGAGGGATGGGCAGGTCCCCGGGGGTGGCTGGGAGAGGGCAAGAGGTGCCTGGATGAGGATGGGGGGCTCCTGGTTGGTGGGTGTGAGAGTGCAGCAGGCAGCTCCGAGGCGCGCAGATCCTCTGCGCAGCTTCCGAGGCCCTGGATGTGCTGCCGCTTGGCTCTCCACCAGGCTCTCTCCCAGAGCCTCCACCCCTCCCCGGGCAATTGTGCGGAGCTGCTTGTGCATCCTTGGCAGTGTCTCCCCCCTTCAATCTCTCTCTCCTTCCTTCCTTCCTTTCTTTCCCCTTCAATCTCCTTCCTTGTCCATCTCCTTCCTTTCCCCTTCAATATCTCTCTCTCCTTCTTTCCTTCCTTCCTTCCTTTCCCCTTTAATCTCCTTCCTTCCTTCCTTCCTTCCTTCCTTCCTTCCTTTCCCCTTCAATCTCCTTCCTTGTCCATCTCCTTCCTTTCCCCTTCAATATCTCTCTCTCCTTCTTTCCTTCCTTCCTTCCTTTCCCCTTTAATCTCCTTCCTTCCTTCCTTCCTTCCTTCCTTCCTTCCTTCCTTCCTTCCTTCCTTCCTTCCTTCCTTCCTTCCTTCCTTCCTTCTTTCTTTTCCCCTTGTCCATCTCCTTCCTTTCCCCTTCAATCTTTCTTCCTTCCTTCCTTCCTTCCTTCCTTCCTTCCTTCCTTCCTTCCTTCCTTCCTTCCTTCCTTCCTTCCTTCCATCTCCATCTCCATCTCCATCCCTTGGCGGGTGTGAGAGGGTGGCCGGCGGCTCCGAGGCACGTCCAAGGCCCCGGATGTGCCACTGCTTGGCTCTTCACCAGGTTCTCTGCCAGAGCCTCCCCTCCCTCCCCGGGCAATTGTACGGAGCTGCTTGTGTATCCTTGGCAGTGCCTCTCCCCTTCAATCTCCTTCCTTCTCCATCTCCATCCCTTGGTGGGTGTGAGAGGTCAGCCGGCTGCTCTGAGGCACACAGATCCTCCACGCAGCTTCCGAGGCCCCAGATGTGCCGCCACTTGGCTCTCCACCAAGCTCTTCGCCAGAGCCTCCCCCCCTCCCTGGGCAATTGTACAGAGCTGCTTGTGCATCCTTGGCAGTGCCTCCCCCCTTCAATCTCTCTCTCCTTCCTTCCTTCCTTCCTTCCTTCCTTCCTTCCTTCCTTCCTTCCTTCCTTCCTTTCCCCTTCAATCTCCTTCCTTTTCCCTTCAATCTTCCATCCATCCTTCCTTCCTTCCATCTCCATCTCCATCCCTTCCCCTTCAATATCTCTCTCTCCTTCTTTCCTTCCTTCCTTCCTTTCCTCTTCAATCTCCTTCCTTCTCCATCTCCATCTCCATCCCTTCCCCTTCAATCTCTCTCTCCTTCCTTCTCCCTTCAATCTCCTTCCTTCTCCAGATCCTTTCTTTCCCCTTCAATCTTTCTTCCTTCCTTCCTTCCTTCCTTCCTTCCTTCCTTCCTTCCTTCCTTCCCCCTTCAATCTCCTTCCTTTCCCCTCCAATCTTCCTTCCTTCCTTCCATTTCCATCCCTTCCCCTTCAATCTGTCTCTCCTTCCTTTCCCCTTCAATCTCCTTCCTTCTCCATCTTCTTCCTTTCCCCTTCAATCTTCCTTCCTTCCTTCCCCTTCCCTCCCTCCCAACATTTTTGAGCAAGGAAGAGTAAGCTTCTCCAGCGAGCATTGCTATCGTATTTTCCGGCGTATAAGATGACTTTCTAAACCATGAAAATCTTCTCAAAAGTTGGGGGTCGTCTTATACACCCAGTCGTCTTATACGCTGGAAAATACGGTACATAAGTCTTTCAAAGTTGGAGTTATAATATCTTGTAACGCTACATAAAATTCAGCGGGAAGTCCATCAGGTCCTGGTGTTTTATCTTTCTTTTGCTTTTTTATTGCCTCTGTAATCTCCATCATTGAAATATTCTCGTTTAACCTGTGGCAATATTCTCAGGAACCTTTGGGAGGTTTGCTTCTTTTAAGTAAGCCTGAATTGCCTCTTTAGGAATCGTCTCTGCCTTGTAAAGTGTCTCATAATAAGCCTTCGTAATTTTTTTCATTAAATCATTATGGCAATGTAAGTTACCCTCTGAGTCCTGTAGCTTATTTATTAATCTTTTTTCTCTTTCTTTTTTAAATCTATATGCAAGCCATCTCCCTGGTTTATTAGCATTTTCCCAAAAAAATTCTGTTTAGACCGTTTAATCTGTTGTGCCATTGTATTTGTCTCAAATAAGTTTAATTTGTGTTTTAATAGTTCCATTTGTATTTTTGGGAGGACTAGCTGAGGCAGGACCATACATTAAGCAAGATCTAATGTTCCAGGTATGTCTAGGTACACCAAAACTTCCTTATATTAGGTGCTAATGTAACACTCATTGATCAGCTGCATGAACACCTATATAAGGGAGTTTTGGTGTACCTGGATGATATATTAATCTACACTGAAATGAAGGCTGCTCAGGGCATCCTGAATAAACTCCAGGCAGCCAAACTGTATGCAAAGCTGTCAAAATGTGAATTCCACAAAGAAAAAAAATCTACTATCTGGCCTACCGGAACTCTCATGAAGGGGTGGAGTTGGACCTGGAAAAAGTATGTGGCATTTTGGAATGGATGGCCCCCTGCACCAGAAAGCAACTACAGAGTTTCCTGGGCTTTGCAAACTTCTACCTGACAATTCATCCTTTCATTTGCCCAGATTGCCCTACCTATCACAAACCTGTTAAAAACCAAAGCCCAGCCAGCCCCTGAAATGGACTACAGAGTGCCAATTGGCATTCAAAAAGCTAAAGAGTCTTTTCTCAGCAGAACCGAATTTAAAACATAATTCAAGCTGATGCCAGTGATGTTGCAGTGGGGGCTGTGTTACTCCAAGAAAATGAGGGCCAATTCTTCCTGTGGCTGTGTTGGTGTTGATGGCAGCTGTTTTATAGCTGCCTCTCCCGGGAGATCATAAAAGCCGGTTAAACAGCGACGACCAGCTGTTTTATGGCTTGAAACCTTCTTCCCGGGTGAAGGGAAGAAGGTGAGATTTCTCCTGGATAGGAGCTGAACCTCACCAACCTCCCAGGGATTTTTTCTCGGGAGGTGAAGTGTGAGAGCTCCTCCAAAGTCCGGGTGTTGCTCCGTTTCCTGGGATGTCTTTGTTCTCCGAAGAGAACGAAGCCAGATGCCGCCTCCACTGCTGCTCTCCTAATGAAAACTGTAAGTGACTTTTAAAGCAGACAGAGCTCTCAGGAGGACAATGACTGGATTTTACTTCTAACTTAACTTGGGGAGAACTAACATCTTCTCCTGTTACTTATCTGAACAAATTGCTGCAGCAAGAAAGATGGCGGAGGAATATTGTTTCTTTGTTACTCTTCTTGTTTGAACACTTTCATTTTCTACTTTTTACTGATCGAGCTTTAACAACGTAATGGACTTGATTTGTTTAAGAGAATTCTTTTTTTTTAAGAAGTAAACTTCTTTTTTTTTGCTGTTCTTGCTCTTTTTACTTTTATTAGTTTTTAATTCTTTAAAAAAATTTTTTGGGGGTTAAAATGGCCTCAAAACGTCCTGGACCTGCTTCTCTTCCTAAAGTTGCAACTCCTTCTTCAGTAACTCAGACTGTACAACAACAACCCAGACCTAAACTTTCTCCACCCTCACCACCACCGCAGTCAATAACACTTAAAGATTTGCAAGATGCTTTGGAGAACATTTATGAGAAAACTATACAAAAGACAGCAGAACTTATTGAGAAAAAAAATGATCAGATGAGAGTAGATATTATTTCTACACTGAAGGGGCTTGCTGGACTTGTAGAAAAAATTGATGACAGGGTGGATGAAGTGGTGGGGAAGGTTGAAATACTACAAGATAGAGTTGATAAAATAGAAGATAATGCAGACAATGTACAGGATGAGATTTTAATGTCACAATATAGAGAAATGGAGTTCGCTTTGAGAATAAGAGGCTTGAAGGAGAATGTTCAGGAGAATTTGAAGGAAGAAATTGCAATTGAACTGGCTTCTGTTTTGGAATGCGACCCTGAAGCAATGTTGAGAGATATAGAAAAGATTTTTAGAGTTAATTCATGGGTCGCAAAACAGAGGAAGCTACCAAGAGATGTGGTGGTTTATTTTGCTAGAAGATCATTGCGGAATGAAATTATTCAGGCTTTTTATAAGCACAGATTTCAGATTGCAACTCAAGATGTGATAGTCTTAAAAGAAATACCTTCAAAAATCCTTAGGAGAAGGAGAGATTTTGCTTTTTTGGTGGATGAACTTAAGAAACAACAAATTCAATTCAGATGGGATATTCCTGTGGGGATAGTGGTGACTTATCTTGGCTTACGTTATCGTCTTAATACAATTTCTAAAGCAAAAGATTTTTATATGACTGTGTTAAAAGCAGAGTCACCACCATCTCCAAGATCAAAAAAAGATGAGAGCAAGGCAGAAACACAATCTGATGTAGGCTTAAAGCCATTCCCAGGAGAAGAGTTATTGGTTGAATCTATTCAATTAATTGATGACCCAAAACAACCGAGAATTACACGTGCTGCTTATAAACATAGAGAAAGAGAACAACAACAGCAACAGCAACAAAAGGTTGATGATGGATTACACTTTACTTCGGAGCCAGTGGGAGGAGCAAGGCCAAAGAAGTCATCGACTGCAAGTCTACAGGTTTTGTTCCAAAGGCTTTGTAAGGACCCACCCCACTTTGCATCTTAAGAAGACAGAACTCTTGGAATAGCTCTTCCAACAGGAATCCTTTATTAAGAGAAAATGGTTGCAGGCATGCTAGACAGGACTTGGGGTTCAAGCTCTCCCATTCAAGGTTTTAAGGGGTTCCCCAGTAGTCCCACCCAATCAACCCCCCTTCCAGTGATAGTTTCAAGTATCACAATTCCATCCCCTTTCTTCTTCCGTCTGGATGGAGACTTCAGATAACTACATGAAAGGCAATTACTCTTCTTTGATATGTTAAAGCTTAGAGGCCACAATAAACACACATTCAGTCCTTTGAAGTGTGCTGAAGGAAGTGAGGGCCATAAAGCCCCTTTGCTCTCCCCCTTTTCTCCCTCTTATGGCAGAATCCAGAGAAGGCAGAATTGGGAGTTTCTATGTTTGATAATTAAAGATGAAATATAATTGGATTCTGACATCCGGCCCCTCTTAACAATAAGAGAGATCCACCTGAAAGAAAACACAAGTAAAAAATTTAGTTAGGCTTGTTAGGATACTCTGTGTGAAACTTCTTCAATAGCTTCGGGGCTCTGACGTGACGTTTATGGACCCACTCATTTTGTGAGGCAGGGAGGTGTTTCCAGGCAACTAGGTACTGAGTTGTTCCACGATATCTCCTAGAGTCAAGGATCTCTTTTATTTCGAAGTGTTGTTCCCCCTCCACCATGATTGGAGGTGGTGGGGGGGGGATTTTTGGCCGTAGAGGTGACTGATGCTCTCTTTTCAGCAAGCTGCAATGAAAAATTGGGTGTATTTGCCTGAGGTTTTTGGGTAATTCTAATTCTACTGTTACTGGATTTATGATCCTTTTAATTGGAAAAGGTCCTATATATTTTGGTCCAAGTTTTTTACAGGGCTGTAGGGACTTTAGGTATTTTGTAGATAAGTACACCATTTCTCCTATAATGAATGGTGTAGGCTCAACCCTTTTTTTATCGGCTTGTGCTTTGTATGCCCGCCTAGCTTCATCTAGTGATTTTCTGACTATTGGCCAGGTGTTTTGTAGGTTTTCCATCCATTCTTTCAGTGAAGGGATCGTTGGTTCTTTTGGGGTTAACTCTGGCATAGGGTTGAAACTTTGGCCGTTGGCTATTTGAAAAGGAGTGTAGCCTGTGCTGGAGTGGACTGCATTATTGTAGGCAACTTCTGCAAAAGGAAGTAAGTCCGTCCAATCACTCTGTTGGAAATTTAAAAAACATCTCAAATATTGCTCAAGTACCGACTGGCAGCGTTCCGCTTGTCCATCTGTCTGAGGGTGATGGCTAGATGTCAGTCCCTGAGTGGTCCCTAAGAGGGATAAAAATTCCTTCCAAAATGTAGACGTAAATTGCACTCCCCTATCAGAGATGATGCGTTGGGGTGCCCCGTGCAATCTGTAAATGTGCTGGATAAAAAGTTTTGCTAAGGCCTTTGCAGTGGGAATTTTTTGGCAAGGGATAAAGTGCACCTGTTTGGAAAATAGGTCCGTGACTGTCCAGATAACAGTATTCCCATTGCTTTCAGGCAATTCCACTATAAAATCCATGGCTATTTCCCTCCAGGGGGCTGAGGGACTTGCCACTGGTTGTAACAGCCCTGGCGATTTCCCTTGCAACCTCTTTGCTGATGCACAGGTTGGGCAGCTGGCAACATAACTTTCTATGTCCTTTTTTATTGATGGCCACCAAAATTGCCGTTTAATTAAGTGTAAAGTTTTTACAAATCCAAAATGCCCTGCTGATTTTGTGTCATGGCAAAGTTGCATGAAAGTTAGTCTTTGAGTTGTTGGTATATATAACTTTTCCCCTACCCAAGGCAATCCGTCTCTCATTGTGCACACATGTTTGTTTTTCTGGAACCAATCATCTGTTTCCAAACTTTTTCTGAATTCAATCCCAGTTTGGCTGTCCAGTTGTGGTTTTATTTTGGCTTGGGTTCTTGTGGTTACTGGCGCTGCCAGTTGTGATTCTGCCATTATTGGTCTAGAGTCTGTGGTTCGTGCGCTGTTATATTGGGGCATGCGAGATAGTGCATCTGCCAGGAAGTTCTTTCTTCCTGGTAAATGTTTGAGCTTAAATTGGAATTGGTGAAAATGCTGGGACCAGCGGGCTTGTTTGGGATTGAGTTTCCTGGAAGTTTTCAGGGCTTCTAAATTTTTGTGATCAGTCCATACCTGGAAGGGGATTTTGTTGCCTTCCAGGAACTGTCGCCACGTGAGTAATGCCCAACGTATCCCATAAGCCTCCTTCTCCCATACGGGCCAGCGCTGTTCTGTTTCCGTGAGTTTCTTAGATGTATATGCACAGGGTTGCAATACTGCATCATCATTTTCTTGTAATAGCACAGCCCCCACTGCCACATCACTTGCATCTGCCTGTATTATGAAGGGCTTGTCCATATCTGGGTGCCTTAGTACTGGTTCGGCAGAAAAAAGTCTCTTTAGTCTCTCAAACGCTGCTTGGCACTCCATTGTCCATGTTAGTGGCTGGCTAGGTTTTACTGAGGATGTTCCCTTCGTTTTTAGTAAGTTGGTGAGGGGCAAGGCTATCTGTGCAAATGAGGGGATGAATTGGCGGTAAAAATTTGCAAAGCCCAGGAAACTTTGTAGTTGCTTTCTTGTGCGGGGTGGTGCCCATTCTAATACTGCTCTGACCTTCTCTGGGTCCATTTCAATGCCCTGTGGGGATATGCGATAGCCTAGGTAGTCTATCCTTTCCTGGTGGAATTCGCATTTTGAGAGTTTGGCATATAGGTGAGCGGCTCGCAGCTTCTTTAAAACCGCTCTGACAAGTTTGACGTGTTCTTCTTTTGTTTCGGTAAAGATAAGAATGTCGTCCAAGTAAACAAGGACCCCCTTAAACAGGTGCTCCCTTAGAACGTCATTGATTAATTGCATAAAGACTGCAGGGCCCCCTTGTAATCCAAATGGCAAGACTTTGAATTGATAGCACCCCATGGGGCAGTTAAATGCAGTCTTCCATTCGTCCCCTTCCTTGATTCTCACGCGATAGTAAGCTTCCCTTAAGTCTAGTTTAGAAAAAATTTTCCCTTTCGATAGGTGTGACAGCATGTCTTTCATGAGGGGCAGCGGGTATAGGTTGCTTTCACTGATTGTGTTCAGGGCCCTATAATCCACGCATAAACGTAAAGAGCCATCCTTCTTCTCTCTAAAAAGGACCGGGGCAGCCACTTTAGGCTTAGCTGGTTCAATGAAACCTCTCTCCAGGTTTTTTTTTATAAATCTTTCCATTTCCTCCTTCTCCTTTGGGCTCATGGAGTATAATCTGGGTTTCGGGAGTTTTGCCCCAGGCTTGAATTCAATGGTACAGTCTGTGGGTCGGTGGGGGGGAAGCTCATTCGCCCTCTCCTCACTGAAGACTTCAGCAAGGTCCCTATATTCCTCTGGTATTTCTGTTAATCTTTTTTCCTCTCCTATGGATGCTTTTTCTATTCTTGATTCTGGTAGCCTCTCTTGGGGTTTTAAGTCCATAGGGTCCCCCTTCGGGAATTTGATTTCTGTCGTCCTCCAATTTACCCAGGGGTTCCATTTTTTCAACCATTCCATCCCTAGAATCATTGGGCATTCCATACCTGGGGTCACCACAAACGTTAAGTCCTCTTCATGGTTGCCCAGGGAGAGGTGTATTGGCAGAGTGGCTAGGGTAGCTGGCACCCCCCCTGCTATGGATCCATCTAGCTGGCCAAATGAGATTGGTTGTTCCAGTCTCCTGGATGGGATGCCCAGATTCCCCACTAGTGTTGGGCTAATGAGGCAGCGGGTGCAGCCAGAGTCTATTAAGGCTTTCACCTTCACAGCTTCGGGCATGGGGGGGATTAATATAGTCACTGTTTTGAAGATGGGTGTGATGCGTCCACTTACCAGGGGTTCGCCTTCCGAGCTGTCATCTGAGGCATCCACCGTCCCTGTGGTGTAGGCTGGAGTTCTTTCCCCTTGGTGAGCAGAGGTGGGGTTTTCTGCAATTTCCATCATTTTCATGGCTGTTTCTTTTGGCTTAGCTGGATACCCTCTGGGTTTGTTGATTGGGGATCTGTCTGGGTTGTGCTGGGGGGCCTTTGAGCGGCATTCTACAGCTCGATGCCCTTCTCTTCCGCACTTGAAACACCCCATCTGCTTCTTGGCTGTATCCGATGATTTCACCGGTTGGTGTGTCAGCTCAGGCGGGGGGCGGCTCCATTGTTTTCCTCGGCGATGCCTCTTCAATATGTCGATCTCTGCTTCCTCTGCCAAGACGTACCATTCCTCAAGTCGATGTGGGTCTCCTCGGGGCAGGCAAGCATCATATAGATCATAGTTTAGTCCGTCTTTGAAACGGCCAAGGAGGATGTCTTCTGGCCAATTCAGTTTGCTGGCAATGGCTCGGAATTCTTGTGTATACTCAGCCACTGGGCGTTTGCCCTGCCTCATCGTTGTTATTCTTTCACGGGCTTTGCGATCAGCCAGGGGGTCTTCAAATCGTCTTCTCAACGAGGACATGAAACGGTTGAAGTTACTGAGTTCTGGGGCATTGGAGTCATGCAGGTTCACCACCCAATCTGCAGCTGGTCCATCCAGGGCAGATTGCACGATCCGGATGCGGGCTTTGTCGCTGGGGATGTCCTGCCCATATTCCTCCATGTAGCTGAGGACTTGGGTTAGGAAAAACCCCAAGCGTGTTGGCTCCCCTTTGAATTTCACCTCCAACGGTGGACGTCTTGGAATGGATCGGTGCCTCCATTGTGGGTGGTAGTGTCTTCCGTCCAGATTTCCATCTGTGGTCCGGTAGGGGGTGGGAGCTCCTGGATCAGTAAATGTCCCTGGGGTTGCAGGTTCCACGTCCCCCTCGGTGTCTCTCCCTTTGTGGCTCCAGGAACTGGGGCGGGCGTAGGGCTCAGGAATCTCCTCTCCTAGGGAGCTGAGAGTTCTCTTCATCAGGTCAATAGCTCTCTCTAGGATCCAGTCTGAGTACGGCATACAGCTTCCTCCCTCTTCACTTGCGTGCAGGGATTTCTCCATCTCCTGCTTCCATTCTGGTTGCTTGGTCCCCCGTCTCAGGGTCACTTTTCTTGATTCCTTTCCCCACTCGCTTTTCTTTCCAACGCCCATCGACCAGCGAGGCTTGTGGTCCTGTGTCTCCACCACTTCTTCTTCTGAGAAATCTGGCCTCTCGGATCCCAACATCTGGCAAGGTTCCAACTGGGTCAGCGGCTCTCTTTCCAGGGAGTTTTCTCCCTCTCTTGCTTCGTTGTCTGACATGGTAAATTTTTGCAAAATCCCCCGGCAAGGGTCTACCTTCCAGGTGGATTAATTTTGCAAGTCCTGTCTAATGTAAGGACCCACCCCACTTTGCATCTTAAGAAGACAGAACTCTTGGAATAGCTCTTCCAACAGGAATCCTTTATTAAGAGAAAATGGTTGCAGGCATGCTAGACAGGACTTGGGGTTCAAGCTCTCCCATTCAAGGTTTTAAGGGGTTCCCCAGTAGTCCCACCCAATCAACCCCCCTTCCAGTGATAGTTTCAAGTATCACAATTCCATCCCCTTTCTTCTTCCGTCTGGATGGAGACTTCAGATAACTACATGAAAGGCAATTACTCTTCTTTGATATGTTAAAGCTTAGAGGCCACAATAAACACACATTCAGTCCTTTGAAGTGTGCTGAAGGAAGTGAGGGCCATAAAGCCCCTTTGCTCTCCCCCTTTTCTCCCTCTTATGGCAGAATCCAGAGAAGGCAGAATTGGGAGTTTCTATGTTTGATAATTAAAGATGAAATATAATTGGATTCTGACAGGCTTCAACCTGCCAAGAATGGCAAAGCTTCTAACCTGGAATGTTAATGGGCTAAACACTCCACAGAAAAGAAAGAAAGTTTTTTACTATTTGAAACAACATAAAAATGATATTATTTGTTTGCAAGAGACTCATATTATTTCCAAAGATCAAAAATATTTGTTTAACCCTCGGCTTGGGGTACATTTTATAGCTCCTGCATTGCAGAAAAAAGGAGGTGTAGTTATATATGTAAGAAAAGAGCTTTCACCAAAATTAATTGACTTGGATTTACAAGGCAGATATGTTATTATTGATCTTTTAATAAATGATAATAGAACTCTTCTTTTTGGATTATATGCTCCCAATCAGCAACAAAAACATTTTTACAAGATAATTCATCAGAAACTAATTTCTTTGGATTATAAATCAGTTATTACGATGGGGGATTGGAATGGTGTTTTGGATCCAAGCAAAGATAAGAAGGGTTCTTTTAAAGTGTGTAACCAGACCAGACTTCCCAAAACTTTTTTTGATTTAAACGAAGATTTGGAACTCAGAGATATTTGGAGAGAACGTAACCTTCAGGAAAAAGATTTCACCTTTTTTTCAGACAGGCATCAATCTTATTCTAGAATTGATTTTTTTCTAGTTACTAATGACTTTTCTTTCAGAGTGAAGAATACTAAGATATTTTCTAGAATTTTTTCAGATCATAGTCCTGTATGGTTGGAAATTTCTTTGGATAAAGGGTCTAGAAGGTCTTGGAGGTTAAATGAGAATTTATTTAGATATGAAGAGAATATACAGAAATGTAGAGGTTATTTAAAAGAATTTTTCTCTTGGAATATGAATAAGGGCACCTCGATGCCAATGGTTTGGGATTCCAGTAAAGCATACATGTGAGGGATTTTGATCTCTATGAATAATGCTCGACGTAAACAAACTGAGAAGCGTAAAGAGTTGGAAGATGAGATTAAATGTAAGGAAAAGATTTTATTATCAAATCCAATGGATAATAATTTGAAAGCTTCTATAACTCTGCTAAAGGAACAATTTAATATGTTAATAGCGGATCAGATGGCAATTAATTCGAGGTACATGAAGTATAATACATTTTGTAATGCAAATAAACCTGGTAGATGGTTGGCTTATCAATTACGTAAGAAGCAGAAATCAAGGATTATAAACAAAATATGTTTTAAAGGCAAAGAGGTGTATCAACAAAATTTGATTAAAAAGGCTTTTCTAGATTTTTATTCTAAGTTATATACTAGTGAAGCTATACAAATTTCAGATGTAGAAAATTATTTACAACAAGCCAATTTTCCCAGACTTACGACTGAACAGCGTGATGGAATTAATGCTTCAATTCTAGAGATTACCTTTGCAATTAAACAATTAAAGGTTGGTAAGACGCCAGGTACTGATGGATTAACTGCAATTTATTACAAGATGCTATTGGAAGAAATGATAGAACCATTGAAGGAACTTTTTAATGACATTTTGCTGGGAGCAGAGTTACCTCCATCCTGGAAAAGGGCCTTCATATCATTGATTCCAAAGGATGATCAGGACTTGTCCAAGCCTAGAAATACGGATTATAAGATTTTTGCAAAGATTTTGGCAAATAGATTGATGCAGGTTTTGAAACAACTGATTCATACTGATCAATCGGGATTTATAACGGGAAGATACATGAAAAATAATGTAAGACAATTGGTTAATATAATAGAATATTTGGATAAGAATAATCAAATTCCTGCTTCCTTAATATTTATGGATGCGGAGAAAGCTTTTGATCAATTAGATTGGAAATTTTTATTGAAAGTGGTAGAGGAAATGAATTTTGGAGATAAATTTTTGTGTGCTCTTAAAGCTGTGTATCAGCAACAATCAGCACAAATTATAATTAATGGGGGATTAACAGAGCAATTTAAAATAGAAAAAGGTACTAGGCAAGGTTGTCCTTTATCCCCTTTGTTATTTGTATTAACTATGGAAATCTTACTTATTAAAATTCGAGAATCCTCTAGATTAAAAGGAATAAAAATAAATAAGATTGATTATAGGTTGAAAGCTTTTGCTGATGATTTGGTGGTGACATTATCTTATCCAAAAATTCGGTTAACAAATTGGTTGAAATTTTAGCGCAGTATGGACAGGTTTCTGGTTTTAAGGTGAATAAGAATAAAACTAAAATTTTACTTAAAAATGTGTCTATGAAGGGAAAAGCTACTATAGTTGAAGCAACAGGTTATGATGTAGTTAATAAGGTTAAGTATTTAGGAGTATATATCACAACATCTAATGGGAAATTGTATAAGAATATTTATGAACAATTGGTGATAAAGGTACAAAAAGACTTAAATGACTGGCAAAAACTACAATTATCATTGTTGGGGAGAATTTCAGTAATAAAGATGAATGTTCTACCAAAGTTTCTTTTTTTATTTCAGATGTTACCCATTTTGAAAAAGGATGCAAATTTGGAAGAGTGGCGGAAGGGTATCAATAAATTTATATAGGGTGGCAAGTTTAAGATTTTACAAGATGCTAGAGAAAGGGGTGGACTTAAAGCACCTAATCTGAAATTATATTAGGATGTGGCCATTTTAACTTTAGTAGGTGATTGGCTCAATTTAACAAACAAAAATATTTTGGTTCTTGAAGGCTGGGATTTATTATTTGGTTGGCACGCATATTTAGTTTTTGATAAGAAAGTAGATTGGGTGTTTAAGTCACATATTTTAAGAAATGCCATACTTCGTGTCTGGAGGAAGTATTATTATAAATTGAACTATAAAATACCCATTTGGGGGATTCCTGGACAGGCAATTCAAGGGGTTTCTAAAGGGGTGAATTTTGACAATATTTCCTATAAAGAGTTGCTCATTTGGTCAGGTACAGATTGGCAATTAAAGTATTTTGATTTGTTAAGGCAAGAAAATATTTTACAATCATGGTTTCAATATTTACAAATAATGGAGAGATGGAGGGTAGATAAGAAGGTGGGAATTACTTTAACAGATGAAAACTTGGTAATTCAGATTAAAGATCAGAAATTTGCTCATATCAAAAGAATTTATAATGAGTTGATAAAATTGGATTCAGAAACAGAGTTAGTAAAAGATTGTATGATCAAATGGGCCCAGAATATACAGGAACCAATCTTAATGGATTCTTGGGAGATAATCTGGGTTAGAAATGTTAAATTTACTCAAGCACAAAATTTGAGAGAAAATTTTTATAAAATGTTTTATAGATGGCATTTGGATCCTAAAAGGTTATCTTGTATGTATCTGTAAGGACCCACCCCACTTTGCATCTTAAGAAGTCAGAACTCTTGGAATAATTCTTCCAACAGGAATCCTTTATTAAGAGAAAATGGTTGCAGGCGTTCTAGACAGGACTTGGGGTCCAAGCTCTCCCATTTGAGGTTTTAAGGGGTTCCCCAGTAGTCCCACCCAATCACCCCCCTCTTCCAGTGACAGTTTCAGGCATCACAATCCCACCCCCTTTCCCTTTCTGCCGGCTGAATGGAGACTTCAGAAAAAACTACATGAAAGGTAAATAGCCTCCTTTGTTATGATAGGGCCTTTTGGTGCTATCCACAGTCAATGCCTTTGAAGTTGTACCGAAGGAAGTGAGGGCCATAAAGCCCCTTTGTTCACCCCCTTCCCTTTCTTGTATGACAGAATCCAGAGAGGGCAGAAATGGGGTTTTCTATAATTGATAACTGGAGATGAAGTATAATTGGATTCTGACATCTGGCCCCCTTAAAAATAAGAGAGATCCACCTGAAAGAAAACAAAACAGGTGTAAAAGTTAGTCAGGCTTGTTAGGCTACTCTGTGTGAAACTTCTTCAATAGCTTCGGGGCTTTGACATGACGTTTATGGACCCACTCGTTTTGTGAGGGAGGGAGGTGTTTCCAGGCAACTAGGTACTGAGTTGCTCCATGATATCTCCTAGAGTCAAGGATTTCCTTTATTTCGAAGTGTTGTTCGCCCTCCACCATGATTGGAGGTGGGGGGAGATTTTTGGCCGTAGAGGTGACTGACGCTCTCTTTTCAGCAAGCTGCAATGAAAAATTGGGTGCATTTGCCTGAGATTTTTGGGTAATTCTAATTCTACTGTTACTGGATTTATGATTCTTTTAATTGGAAAAAGTCCTATATATTTTGGTCCAAGTTTTTTACAGGGTTGTAGGGACTTTAGGTATTTTGTAGATAAGTACACCATTTCTCCTATAATGAATGGTGTAGGCTCAACCCTTTTTTTTATCAGCTTGTGCTTTGTATGCCTGCCTAGCTTCATCTAGTGCTTTTCTAACTATTGGCCAGGTGTCTTGTAATTGTTCCATCCATTCTTTTAGTGATGGGATCGTTGGTATGTTTGGGGTTAATTCTGGCATGGGGTTGAAACTTTGACCATTGGCTATTTGAAAAGGAGTGTAGCCTGTGCTGGAGTGGACTGCATTATTGTAGGCAACTTCTACAAAAGGGAGTAAGTCCGCCCATTCGGTCTGCTGGAAACTAAGAAAACATCTTAAATATTGCTTAAGTACGGAGTTCATTTTTTCAGCGGCCCCATTTCCATGTGTGTGGTGGCTAGATGTCAGTCCCTGAGTGGTTCCTAAGAGGGATAAAAATTCCTTCCAAAATGCAGACGTAAATTGCACCCCCCTTTCAGAGATGATGCGTTGGGGTGCCCCTTGTAATCTGTAAATGTGCTGGATGAAAAGTTTTGCTAAGGCTTTTACAGTGGGAATCTTTTGGCAAGGGATAAAGTGCACCTGTTTGGAAACAAGTCCGTGACCGTCCAGACAACAGTATTCCCATTGCTTTCTGGCAATTCCACTATAAAATCTATGGCTATTTCTCTCCAGGGGGCTGAGGGACTTGCCACTGTTTGTAATAGTCCTGGCGATTTCCCTTGCAACCTCTTTGCAAACGCACATTTTGGACAACTGGCTATATAACTTTCAATGTTCTTTTTCATGGATGGCCATCAAAATTGCCGTTTAATTAAGTGTAAAGTTTTTACAAATCCAAAATGCCCTGCTGATTTTGTATCATGGCAAAGCTGCGTGAAAGTGACTCTTTGAGTTGTTGGTATATATAACTTTTCCCCTACCCAAGGCAACCCGTCTCTCATTGTGCACACATTTTTGTTTTTCTGGAACCATTCATCTGTTTCCAAACTTTTTCTGAATTCAATTCCAGTTTGGCTGTCCAGTTGTGGTTTTAATTTGGCTTGGGTTCTTGCGGTTACTGGTGCTGCCAGTTGTGACTCTGCCATTATTGGTTTAGAGTCTGTGGTTCGTGCGCTGTTATATTGAGGCAACTGCCAGGAAGTTCTTTCTCCCTGGTAAATGTTTGAGCTTAAATTGGAACTGGTGAAAATGCTGGGACCAGCGGGCTTGTTTGGGATTGAGTTTCCTGGGCATTTTCAGGGCTTTCAAATTTTTGTGATCAGTCCACACCTGGAAGGGGATTTTGTTGCTTTCCAGGAACTGTCACCACGTGAGTAATGCCCAACATATCCCATAAGCCTCCTTCTCCCATACGGGCCAGCGCTGTTCTGTTCTGTGAGTTTCTTGGATGTATATGCACAGGGTTGCAATATGCCATCATCGTTTTCTTGTAATAGAACAGCCCCCACTGCCACATCACTTGCATCTGCCTGTATTACGAAGGGCTTGTCCATGTCTTGGTGCCTTAGTAATAGTTTGGCAGAAAAAAATCTCTTTAGTCTCTCAAACACTGCTTGGCACTCCATTGTCCATTTTAGTGGCTGGCTAGGTTTTACTGAGGATGCTCCCTTCATTTTTAGTAAGTTAGTGAGGGGCAAGGCTATCTGGGCAAATGAGGGGATGAATTGGCGGTAAAAGTTTGCAAAGCCCAGGAAACTTTGTAGTTGCTTTCTTGTGCGGGGTGGTGCCCAATCTAATACTGCTCTGACCTTCTCTGGGTCCATTTCAATGCCCTGGGGGGATATGCGATAACCTAGGTAGTCTATCCTTTCCTGGTGGAATTCGCATTTTGAGAGTTTGGCATATAGGTGGGCGGCTCGCAGCTTCTTTAAAACCGCTCTGACAAGGTTGACATGTTCCTCTTTTGTTTCGGTGAAGATAAGAATGTCATCCAAGTAAACAAGGACCCCCTTAAACAGGTGCTCCCTTAGAACGTCATTGATTAATTGCATAAAGACTGCAGGGCCCCCTTGTAATCCAAATGGCAAGACTTTGAATTGATAGCACCCCATGGGGCAGTTAAATGCAGTCTTCCATTCGTCCCCTTCCTTAATTCTCACGCGATAGTAAGCTTCCCTTAGGTCTAGTTTAGAAAAAATTTTCCCTTTCGATAGGTGTGACAGCATGTCTTTCATGAGGGGCAGAGGGTATAGGTTGCTTTCACTGATTGTATTCAGGGCCCTATAATCCACGCATAAACGTAAAGAGCCATCCTTCTCTCTAAAAAGGACTGGGGCAGCCACTTTAGGCTTGCGTGGCTCAATGAAACCTCTCTCTAGGTTTTTTTTAATGAATCTTTCCATTTCCTCCTTCTCCTTTGGGCTCATGGAGTATAATCTGGGCTTCGGGAGTTTTGCCCCAGGCTTGAATTCAATGGTACAGTCTGTGGGTCAGTGGGGGGGGGGGAGCTCATTCGCCCTCTCCTCACTGAAAACCTCAGCAAGGTCTCTGTATTCCTCTGGTATTTCTGTTAGTCTTTTTTCCTCTCCTATGGATGCTTTTTCTATTCTTGATTCTGGCAGCCTCCCTTGGGATTTTAAGTCCATAGGGTCCCCCTTTGGGAATTTGATTTCTGTTGTCCTCCAATTTACCCAGGGGTTCCATTTTTTTAACCATTCCATCCCTAGGATCATTGGGCATTCCATGCCTGGGGTCACCACAAACGTTATGTCCTCCTCATGTTTGCCCAGGGAGAGGTGTATTGGTAGAGTGGCTAGGGTAGCTGGCACCCCCCCTGCTATGAATCCATCTAACTGGCGAAATGAGATTGGTTGTTCCAGTCTCCTTGATGGGATGCCCAGATTCCCCACTAATATCGGGCTAATAAGGCAGCGGGTGCAGCCAGAGACTATTAAGGCTTTCACCTTCATGGCTTCGGGCATGGGGGGAATTAATATAGTCACTGTCTTGAGGATGGGTGTGATGTGTCCACTTACCAGGGGTTCACCCTCCGAGCTGTCATCTGAGGCATCCATCGGCCCTGCAGCGTAGGCTGGAGTTGTTTCCCCTTGGTAAGCAGAAGTGGGGGGTTCCGCAATTTCCATCATTCTCATGGCAGTTTCTTTTGGCTTAGCTGAAGACTTTCCGGATTTGTTGATTGGGGATCTGTCTAGGTTGTGCTGGGGGGGCTTTGGAGCAGCATTCTACAGCTCGATGCCCTTCTCTTCCGCACTTGAAACACCCCATTTGCTTCTTGGCTTTAGCCGGTAGTTTCACTGGTTCGTGTGTCAACTCAGACGGGGAGCGGCTCCATTGTTTTCTTCGGCGGTGTCTTTTCAATATGTCGATCTCTGCTTCCTCTGCCAAGATGTACCATTCCTCAAGTTGGTGTGGGTCCCCTCGGGGCAGGCAAGCGTCATATAGATCATAATTTAGTCCATCTTTGAAATGGCTAAGGAGGATGTCTTCTGGCCAGTTCAGTTTGCTGGCAATGGCCCGGAATTCTTGTGTATATTCAGCCACTGGGCATTTGCCTTGCCTCATCATTTTTATCCTTTCACGGGCTTTGTGATAAGCCAGGGGGTCTTCAAACCGTCTTCTCAGAGAGGACATGAAAAATTACCATGTCAGACAATGGAGAAAGAAAGGGGGGAAACCCCCTGGAAAGAGAGCCGCTGACGCAATTGGAACCTTGCCAGATGTTGGGATCTGAGAGGTCACCACCTAATCTGCAGCCGGTCCATCCAGGGCAGATTCCACGATCCGGATGCGGGCTTTGTCGTTGGGGATGTCCTCCCCGTATTCCTCCATGTAGCTGAGGACTTGGGTTAGGAAAATCCCCAAGCGTGTTGGCTCCCCTTTGAATTTCACCTCCAACAGCGGACGTCTTGGAATGGATCGGTTCCTCCGTTGTTGGTGGTAGTGTCTTCCGTCCAGATCGTCATCTGTGGTCCGGTAGGGGGTGGGGACTACTGGATCAGCAGGTGTCCCCAGGTTTGCAGGTTCCACGTCCCCCTCGGTGTCTCTCCCTTTGCGGCTCCAGGAGCTGGGGTGGCTGTAGGACTCAGGATTCTCCTCTCCTAGGGAGCTGAGAATTCTCTCCATCAGGTCAATAGCTTTCTTTAGGATCCAGTCTGAGTACGGTGCCCAGCTTTCTCCCTCTTCAGTTGCATGCAGGGATTTCTCCATCTCCTGCTTCCATTCTGGTTGCTTGGTCCCCCGTCTCAGGGTCACCTTTCTTGATTCCTTTCTCCACTCACTTTTTTTCCCAACGTCTATTGACCAGTGAGGCTTGTGGTCCCGTGTCTCCACCACTTCTTCTCCTGAGGAATCTGACCTCTTGGATCCCAACATCTGGCAAGGTTCCAATTGGGTCAGCGGCTCTCTTTCCAGGGAGTTTTCCCCCTTTCTTTCTCCATTGTCTGACATGGTAATTTTTTGCAAAATCCCCCGGCAAGGGTCTCCCTTCCAGGTGGATTAATTTTGCAAGTCCTGTCTAATGTAAGGACCCATCCCACTTTGCATCTTAAGAAGACAGAACTCTTGGAATAATTCTTCCAACAGGAATCCTTTATTAAGAGAAAATGGTTGCAAGCGTTCTAGACAGGACTTGGGGTCCAAGCTCTCCCATTCGAGGTTTTAAGGGGTTCCCCAGTAGTCCCACCCAATCACCCCCCTCTTCCAGTGACAGTTTTAGGCATCACAATCCCACCCCCTTTCCCTTTCTGCCGGCTGAATGGAGACCTCAGAGAAAACTACATGAAAGGTAAATAGCCTCCTTTGTTATGATAAGGCCTTTTGGTGCTATCCACATTCAATGCCTTTGAAGTTGTACCGAAGGAAGTGAGGGCCATAAAGCCCCTTTGTTCACCCCCTTCCCTTTCTTGTATGACAGAATCCAGAGAGGGCAGAAATGGGGTTTTCTATAATTGATAACTGGAGATGAAGTATAATTGGATTCTGACAGTATCCGAATTTGCAACCCAAATGTTGGAGATATGGTTCCTTGGTTCCAACTTATTTTCATGTTTGGTGGACTTGCAAAAATATTAAAGCTTTTTGGATTATGATTTGGTGGAACATTCAAAAAGTTTTTAAAAGGAAAATTAAATTTACTCCCCAATTATTTCTTTTGGGTATTTTTGTGGATTTTGATGTTAAAGAAACTATTTTAATGCTGAATTTAATAACAGCAGCAAGACTATTGGTGGGTCAGTATTGGAAAAAAGATTCTCTGCCTTCTTTAGAAGAATGGGTATTCAAAGTTTCTAGCTTAACAGAAATGGCTAAAATGTCTGCTTACTTAAAGGACCATTCACAAAAGAGATAGGTTTCTGTATGGAGAAGATGGATAGAATATATTCAGAAGAAGTATGGAACAACAAAGTTTCATTAATTTATTTATTAAATTATGAATTCAAGTTTGCAGAGAGTTAAGGGTTATTAGGATTCCGGTTATTGTATAAGTAGTAAATTTAAGTTGACTATGTTTAGTTTTCTTTTTTTTTCTTCTTTTTTTTGTAACCCTGTACTGAGCTCTGGGAAGACGGGGGGAAAAGGGGGTGGGGGGAGGGGGAGAGGAGAGTATGGGTAGTATGTTCAATAGTTCAGATTTTGGTGATAGAGGATTGCTTGGGCATTTTCCCTCAGACCGCATCTGATTGAGAAGAAGAGGAGAGGGATAAGTAAGTAGAAAGATGGAGGAGAGAGGGAGGGGAGGAGAGGAGGTAGAAGGAAGGGGGAAGTGAAGAGTTGAGAGGGGGATGCGGTCTGAGGGGAAATGGGTGAGCAATGTCGGAATTTGTGTGTTGTATTTTAACTTCTTATGTATCTGAATTTTTTTTCTTATGATTGTAATGAAAATAAAATAATAAAAATTAATTAAAAAAAAGAAAAGAAAATGAGAGCCAATTACAACCATGCATCTACACCTCCTGAAAATTATCAGAAACTGAACAGCGCTGGGTGGTCTGTGAAAAGGAAGCTTATGCAGTGCACTGGGCCCTCCTCACCTGGAAGCACTTCTTAGAAGGGAGAAAAATCCATTCCCAAGTGTGGACTGATCATAAAAACTTAGAAGCTCTAAAAATGCCTAGGAAGCTGCCCCCTAAACAAGTGCTGTAGGTCCAACACTTCCACTGATTCAACTTTACCCTCCACTACTTGCCAGGAGGGAAGAATTTTCTAGCTGGTGCTCTATCCAGAATGCTGCAGTATAACAGCACCAAAGCAGAAGTAGTCAAGCCTTTATTACCAACACAGCAATTGGTAGCCCCAGTGGTTATGAGATCACAAAAGAGAACACCCATGCCAGTGGACAGTGCTACCTCAACAGTGTTCAAACAAGCCTTAGAGAAAGACGATTGGTTTTAAAGCACAAAAATCTGTGTTTGATTCAGGATGGACTAGCATGGGTGGGGGGCAAGTTGTATGTCACAGCCATGGAAAGATTAAGAACTATGCAAATCTCCCACATTTCCAAACTTGCAGGACATTTTGGATTTGTTAAAACACTACACCTAATAAAAAGGCAGTTTTGGTGGCCATCGCTGAAAAAAGACATTGAAAGCCATGTCACCATCTGCCCTACATGTGCTATGGCAAAACAAAGGCAAGGGAAAAAGGCATTGAAAGCTATGTCGCCACCTGCCCTATGTGTGCTGTGGTAAAACGAAGGCAAGGAAAAATGCCGGGCCTTTTGCAGCCGGTAGCAAGCACCCTGGAGAGAGATCTCTATGGACTTTATTATGGAACTGCTGCAGAGTGCAGGAAATACAATTAAGTGGGTCATGACTGACCTGTTCTCAAAACAAGTCCATTTCATTCCATGCCAGAAGATTCCCAACTAACAAGATCCTAGCTAAAATGTTCATCCAACCCACATATTGATTGCATGGAGTCCCTGAGCATATAATTAAAGATAGGGGTGTCCAGTTTACCTCTAAGTTCTGGAAGACCTTTTTGGACTTTTTGAGTATTGAACAAGGCTTGAGTTCTATTCATCATCCTCAAATGAACGGAGGGACAGAATGAATGAACTCAGTTCTGGAGCATTACCTTAGATGCTTTATTAACTACCAGCAAGACAATTGGGCTGACCTCTTGCCATTTGCTGAAGTGGCATATAATAATGCTGTCCACCCCTTTCAAGTAGCTACTGGGCAGGTGTTCAAACCAATGCCTGAACTAGCAACCAATGAACCAACCATCCCTTCCCTTAAGGAATGGATGATTCAGTTGCAAAACACCTGGCCGGTAGTCAGGAAGGCTCTAGATAAAGCCAGGGATGCCTATAAAGCTTACGTTGATAATAAAAGAACAGAATCCAAACCTTTCCATATTGGGGATAGAGTGTACTTATCCACTAGATTTCTGCCATCACTGTAACCTTCTAAAAAACTAGGGCCCAAGTTCGCAGGCTCCTTTCCTATTAAGCCATCATAAACCCAGTCACTGTGGAATTGGAACTCCCTAAAACCCTAAGGCAGGTTCACCCCATGTTTAATTGTAGCTTGCTGAAACCAGAAATAACCTCACCTTTAAAACCAAAAGCCACAGCCCATTATGGTAGAGGGTGAACAACACTTAGCTTTGTGTAGGCATCATGGGGCTGTCCAATATTTGGTGGCCTGGAAAGATCTACCACTTCTCAGAATGAATGGATTCACAAAGAGGATATTAGGGCCCCTAGACTACTTAAATGCTTCCATGAACGTTACCTTGATAAGCTTTGTTGATCACCTCTTCCATTTTATTGTTTTCTCTCTCCTGCAGGTGGATCTCCCATTCTTTTAGGGGGGTGCCATGTCAAACCCTCAACTTTTATATTCCTTTTTACTTTTGGGTTCTGCCATTTTGCTGGGAGGAGGAGGTTGCTCTGCCAGGCTGTGGGGAGGGAGGAGGTCTGTCAGTGTTTCCTCCACTTTGTTCTATTCCCCTTTGATGCATCTGGATGTGAACAGGAGAGGAATGAGCCCTGGGCTATCTGTCTTATCTCCACTACAATGGGAGGAGGATGCAAGGAAACAAAACCCTGAGAATAGTGCCTGGGAACTGCGCTTATCACCTCAGTTCCCATAACAACTTTGCACCTGATTTGACCATTGGGGTGGGGTTTGAAAGGGATGTTTTAATGTAATGTTTCGCACAGGAAAACATTAGATTTTGCTTTGCTCTTCTGCTATCACTGACTCTCAATAAAAGTTCCTTTTGAAAACAATGCCTGTTTCAAGAGTTCTGCTTTCTTGGGAGGACTAGCTGAGGCAGGACCTTACACTGTGTCCAGACTGTCTTCAGAAGGGCCGGGACACACTGCAGCACTACAACATTAAGAAAAGCAGACGAGAAATGGCTGCTTGAGGACTTTGTCCATAACAACTATCAAAAAAACTTTATATTCGACACACAGCACCCAAACAACAACATACCACATAGCCAACCACCATGAAAAAACTAACCCTATTATACACAAAAGGGGTATTGGAAATGACAGCCAGAATTCTCCAACCCCTAGGAATAACAATAGCCCACAAACCCACAGCCACACTCTCCTGGGAATTATCCAGAACCAAAAACAAGATACAGAAGGATGAAAGAAACAATGTAATCTACAAAATCAATTGAAACCATTGTAACCAATTCTACGTGGGATAAACATCACATAAATTAAAAACCAGGATCCACGAACAGTCAAATGTCACAATCCCAAGTCTTTAAACTCTACCCACACTGACACCAAACAATACCAGTTCGACTGGAGCAACACAAAAATCATTGGCCACGTTACCACCTGCCATGCTCATGAATTCATCGAAGCTTGGCATTCCACAAGGAATTCCATCAACAGACACATCGACCTACAACCAGCCTATGAGACAGCACCAACTTTCAACCAACCCACGCAAGCCTCCCTCCCACCAGCAGTTCACCTCCCAATGACCCTGACCTGATGTAACTTCCCCATCACAAGACTCACTGATGACTCACACCTGACTCATCACAAGACACATCACAGACTCTCACTTGATGCACCCACACCTGAAGCCCTTATAAACAGAAGAACACTGACACTGACATCCCCTAAACTCTGCTGAAGATGTTACCCAACCTGGTAACGAAACCAACCCACAAGCTCAGAGAACGAACCTTCACCTTCATGAACAGCAATAACCAGTGGGGTTATTGAGAAGATGGACTTTATTCCTAAAATATCTTCTGTTCAGTTCATAGTTAACTTTGTATATCTTGGTAGAACTAATTTCACATAAGTGTTCAAACCAATATATTTTATCATATTTTATTCCATCGTGTTTCACTCTAATGGCCTTTTTAGATGTATATGCTTCATTTAAATAATCATTAAGACTTGGATTTTTATTTATTTATTCTGAATTGAATTTCACAAATATACCCAAAACATTTGAAATCAATGTGGCTGCTAAAAAAGATTAGTACTTGATTTGTAATCAGGAATAATCAGCTGCTGAAATTTGGAATATGATCATATCTTATTTTATGGTACAAAATAATTTGTTTCTTTAATAACTGTATACTATATATTGCTTCATATATTTTTATGGATAAAGTATGCCTTTGAAATTCATACAGGATTATGTAAAAAGAAATTAATAAATATAGCTGTCTAATTTGTTTAAACACCAATGGTTGTGTATTCCATTTTACTATTAAATCAGGTAACTTGTGATCCTTTAGAAGCTGTTTAATTACCATTCCTACTGTCTGTCACCATGCCATGCTGGCTAGATGTAAGCATTAAAGTTCAGCAAAAAGGAAGTTTTAAAAAAATAAAACCTAATTTTCATTGAGTTAATCCCATCCCCACCTCCCAGTACTATAAATCTTTTTCTCAAGTGTGTAAAAATAATTCCAGATTAGGAATAGAATTATGTTTGCACTTGTTTCTGTACAATTATTCTTAAGACATTTATGAAGTATAATTGTTGAAGACCTTCATGATTTGGAATACAGTCTACCATGCATTATCTTGCCTAAACCCTCCTTAAATAAATTAACGTCACCATTGTAGCTATATTGCCATATTTTATTTGAAGAATGTCTCAAAACTCAGTTAAACTGCATAATATGTCTAAATTTCTTTTAAAGGTCACTTGAAAACTTTCCTTTGGCAACTAAATAAAAGTGACAGTGAATTCACAGCAAGCAGTCTTTTCCTAATTAATTACACCTTGACATTTAATCTTAAATCTCTGAAAATTGTTGAATGCATAGATATATTGGTATGTGCATGCATTAATACCTATAATTGTACAATATATAAAATAGAGAAATAATAATTTCATAGAAACCGTGTTTTTGTTTACAGGAAGGTGCAAGTATACTAAAACTGTGACAAACCTTTTTATATAGAAATATTTTTGGGATATTATACAGATAGTCTTCAACTTGTGATCACAATTGAGCCCAAAATTCACGTTATTAAGTGAGCATTTGTTAAGTGAGTTTTGCCCCATTTTATGACCTTTCTTGCCACAGTTCTTAAATAAATCATTGCAGTTGTTCAGTTAATAATATTGTTATTGTCTGACTTTCGGTGGCTGCGCCGGTGACAATGGTGGCTATCTGACAGCTGTCTGTCACAGGGAAGCATAAAAGCCAGCAAAACAGCGCCAATCAGCTGTTTTGTGGCTTGAAACCTTCCTCCCGGGCGAAGGGAGGAAGGTGAGGTTTTGCCCGGATAGAGGTAGAGCCTCACAAGTCTCCCAGTTTTTTCCTGGGAGACGAATAGTGAGAGCTCCCTCGGAGTCTGGGTGCTGCTCCATTTTCCTGGATGCCTTTGTTCTCCGTTGGGAGAACGAAGCTAGACGCTGCCTCCACTGCTGCGGTTTAAAGGAAAACAGTAAGTTAATTTAAAGCAGACAGAGCGGTCAGAAAGATAAGAATTGGATTTTATTTTAAACCTAACTCAGTGTGACTAAACATCTTCTCCTGTTATTATTTCAACTGGAGTGAAGAAATATGGCGGAGGAATCCTGCTTCTTTGTTACTTTCTTTGTCTGAGAACTTTCACTTTTTACTTTCCATTTACTATTTTCAACTGGTAACAAAGTTTTAACAATCTGACAGACTTGGTTTACTTAAAGAAATTTTTCCTGTCAAAGGGGGAACTGCTTTTTCTTCTCCTTTATTTTTATTTTATTACTTTTTGAAAAAAGAAGGGGGGGGAACCCTTTTTTCCCCTTTTTAAAATGGCTTCAAAACGTCCTGGACCTTCTTCTCTTCCTAAAATTTCAACTGCCTCTCCAGTAACTCAGACTGTACAACAACCTAAACCTAAACCTTCTCCACCTTCGCCTCCACCTCAGGCACTTACTCTTAAGGATTTACAAGATGCTTTAGATAAGACACTGGAAAAAACAGCAGAGCTCTTGGCTCAAAAACATAATGAGTTCAGAGAAGATATTGTGTTGGCACTTCAAGGGCTTGCTGGCCTTGTGGAAAATATTGATGACCGCATGGATGAAGTGGCTGGTAATATTGAAATATTACAAGATAGAGTTGAAAAAATAGAAGATAATGTGGATGTTGCACAAAATGAAATCATAATGTCACAATATAGAGAGATGGAGTATGCTCTGAAAATAAGAGGCTTGAAGGAGAATTTGAAAGAAGAAATTGCAGCAGAACTGCCTTCTATTTTGGAAATTGATCCTGAATTAATGTTGAGAGATATAAAAAAGAGAATATACAGCGATGTAGAGGTTATTTAAAGGAATTTTTTACTTGGAATATGAATAAGGGTACCTCGATGCCAATGGTATGGGATTCTAGTAAAGCATATATGAGAGGGATTTTGATTTCTATGAATAATGCTTATAGACGTAAACAGACTCAGAAACGTAAAGATCTTGAAGATGAGATTAAATGTAAGGAAAAGATGTTAATATCAAACCCAATGGATAATAATTTAAAGATTTCTATTACTCTGCTGAAGGAGCAATTTAATATGTTATTAGCGGATCAGATGGCAACTAATTTGAGGTATGTGAAACATAATACATTTTGTAATGCAAATAAATCTGGTAGATGGTTGGCTTATCAATTACGTAAGAAACAGAAATCGAGGATTATAGATAAAATAATTTATAAAGGAAAAGAAGTCTACCAACAAAATTTGATTAAAAAGTCTTTTTAGACTTTTACTCAAAGTTATATGCTAGTGAAATTATACAAACTTCAGATATAGAAAAATATTTACAGGAAGCACATTTTCCTAGACTTACGAGTGATCAACGTGATGGGATTAATGGTTTAATTACTTCTGAAGAGATTATTTTTGCAATTAAACAATTGAAGGTTGGTAAGGCTCCAGGTACTGATGGGTTAACAGCAATTTATTATAAGATGCTATCTGAAGAAATGGTAGAACTATTAAAGGAACTCTTTAATGATATCTTGTCTGGAGCGGTGTTACCTCCATCTTGGAGAACGGCCTTTATATCATTGATTCCAAAGGAAGACCAGGATCTGTCCCAACCCAGAAATTACAGGCCTATATCTCTTTTAAATACAGATTATAATATTTTTGCAAAGATACTGGCAAATAGATTAATGCAGGTTTTGAAACAATTGATTCATACTGAGCAATCTGGATTTATAATGGGGAGATATATGAAAAACAATGTAAGACAAATGGTTAATTTAATAGAGTATTTGGATAAGAACAACCAAATCCCTGCTGCTTTAATATTTATAGACGCTGAGAAAGCTTTTGATCAATTAGATTGGAATTTTTTATTGAAAGTTGTAGAGGAAATGAATTTTGGAGATAAATTTTGTGTGATCTCAAGGCCATTTATCAACAACAATCGGCACAAATTATAGTTAATGGGGGATTAACAGACGTATTTAAAATAGGAAAAGGTACAAGACAGGGTTGTCCTTTATCCTCCTTGCTATTTGTATTAAAAATGGAGATTTTACTTATTAAAATTCGAGACTCATCTAGATTAAAAGTAATAAAAATAAGTAAGATTGATTATAGGCTGAGAGCTTTTGCTGATGATTTGGTTGTGACATTATCCCATCCAACAGATTCGGTCAAAGATTTGGTTGAAATTTTAGCACAGTATGGACAGGTCTCTGGTTTTAAGGTAAATAAGAATAAAACTAAAATATTATTGAAAAATATGTCTAGGAAGGGAAAAGATTTTATAGCTGAAACAACCGGTTATGAAATAGTTAATAAGGTTAAGTATTTAGGAGTTTATATTACAACATCTAATGGAAAATTGTATAAGAATAATTATGAACGCTTATGGGTTAAAGTTCAAAAAGTTTTAAATGATTGGCAAAAACTGCAACTATCGTTACTGGGGAGAATTTCAGTAGTAAAGATGAATGTTCTACCAAAGTTTCTTTTTTTGTTTCAGATGATACCTATTTTAAAAAACGATGTTAATTTGGATGAATGGCAGAAGGGTATCAATAAATTTATTTGGGGTGGGAAGAAAGCAAGGGTAAAGTTTAAGATTTTACAAGTCGCTCGAGAAAGAGGTGGACTTAAAGCACCTAATTTGAAATTATATTATGATGCGGCCACTTTAACTTTAGTAAGTGACTCGCTTAATTTAACAAATAAAAATATTCTTGCTCTTGAAGGTTGGGATTTATTATATGGTTGGCATGCATATTTAATTTTTGATAAGAAAGTAGATTGGGTTTTTAAGTCACATATTTTAAGAAATGCTTTACTTCGAGTATGGAAGAAGTATTATTGTAAATTAAACTATAAAATACCTATTTGGGGGATTCCTGGACAAGCAATTCAGGGGGTTTCTAAGGGGGTGAATTTTGATAATATTTCATATAAAGAGTTACTTATTTGGTCAGATACTGATTGGCAACTAAAGTCTTCAGATGTGCTAAGGCAAGAAAATATTTTACAATCGTGGTTTCAATATTTGCAAATAGTGGAGAGATGGACTTTTGATAAGAAAGTGGGAATTACATTAGTAGATGAAAATTTGGTAATTCAGATTAAAGATTAGAAACATGCCCACATTAAAAGAATTTATAATGAGTTAATAAAATTGGATTTGGAATCAGAATTGGTAAAAGATTGTATGATTAAATGGGCCCAGAACATTCAGGAACCGATTTCATTGGGCTTATTGGAGGTAATTTGGATTAGAAATGTTAAATTTACGCAGGCTCAAAATTTGAGGGAAAATTTTTATAAAATGTTTTATAGATGGCATCTGGATCCTAAAAAGTTTTCTTGTATGTACCCGAACATGCAACCTAAATGTTGGAAATGTGGTTGCTTGGATGCAACTTATTTTCAAGTTTGGTGGACTTGTAAAAATATTAAAGCCTTCTGGATTATGATTTGGTGGAACATTCAAAAGGTTTTTAAAAGAAAGATTAAGTTTACTCCCCAGTTATTTCTTTTGGGTATTTTTGTGGATTTTGATGTTAAAGAAACTATTTTAATGTTGAATTTAATAACAGCAGCAAGATTATTGGTGGGTCAATATTGGAAGAAGGATACTCTGCCTTCTTTAGAAGAATGGGTATTTAAGGTTTCTAATTTAGCAGAAATGGCCAAAATTTCTGCTTATTTAAAGGACCATTCACAAGAGAGATATTTCAATGTATGGAGAAGATGGATAGAATATGTTCAGAAAAAGTCTGGAACTACAAAGTTTCATTTATTTTATGAGTAATGAATTTGTTTATAAAATTATGATGTTAAAGTTTGAAGAGAGTTAAGGATTAGTATGATTTTGGTTATTGTATAATTAGTAAACTTAAATAGATCATGTTTAGTATATTTGTATAACCCTGTACTTAGCTCTGGGAAGTCAGGGGGAGGGGGGTTGGGGAGGGGGGTGGGGGAAGGATGGGTTGAAATTTTAGTAGTTCAGATAAGTAGAAATAGTTTTTATTGTATATAATATTGAGGTTTCAATTTGGAGAGAGGGATTGCTCGGGCATTTCCCCCGGATAGCATCCGGAGTGAGAGGATAGAAGAAGGTGAGAAGTAAGTAGGAAGGTGGAGGAGGGGGGGTGAGGGAGAAAGAGAAAGAAGAGGGAAAGAGGTAAGTTGGTTAGAGAGTGGATGCGGTTTGGGGGGAAATGGGTGAGCAATACCGAAAATGGTGTGTATTAATTTGTTTTATTTTTTATCTGAAGTATTTTTAAGATTGCAAAATTGAAAATAAATTTTTTTAACAAAAAAATAATAACAAGGTTATTAAATTAATCTGGATTCCCCATTGACTTTGCTTATCAGAAGGTCACAAAAGCTGATCACCTGATTCCTGGATACTACAACTGTCATAAATATGAACCAGATGCCCAGCATCCAAATTTTGATCACATGACATGGTCATAAATGTAAAAAATGGTCATAAGTCCCTTTTTCCAATGCCATTGTAACTTTGAATCATCACTAAATGAACAGTTGTAAGTTGAGGACTACCTGTATTGCCAGGAATATAAACTTTCTTGTATCACTTTGCTACAGGGCATAATGCAAGATGCGAAATTTCTTATCATGCCTCAAGGATTTATCTCTCAGTGCCCAGATCTTAATCGCAGTAAGTCCTCTAGTTTTTATGCCACAATATCCAGTATGATGGATCTTGTTTAATTTTTTATACATTAAGATTAGTTCTTAAAATGTATTGCTCTTCAGTACAACTTGAGATTGAAAGGACAATCTTATGAATGTCTATAGAGTTGCTGTTTGTATTAAGTTCAGTCAGCTTTGGTAGATATATAAGATTGCAATTTTTTTGCTTAAAGGAAGTACAATGGGATCAATGCAGTGTTTGTAATTTCAGCATGCCCAACGTGTAATGACTTCCATGGTCTTGTGCAGAAAATAATGGAGTTGCAGGATATTTTAGCCAAAACATCTGCAAAGGTAATAAGCTCCTCAGAAGCTTTTTAGTGAACTGAATAACACTAACGTATTTCACTTAAACAACAACAAAAATTGATTTGAAGTGCAGTTTTTACACAAATCTAACATTGAAAATCTAAATAAAGCTTCTTTATGAACTACTTATGTATATGTAATTATTATTGCATTCATTCATTGGAAGTATCAGGTAATTTACTCACATTGTAGTAACATTGTTGCTGTTAGTTTAAACTGATAAAATATAAGACATTTTTAATATCAGTGTTCTGAAAAATGATCCTAATTTTAAATATAATTGATTCAACAAATGAATATATGACGTTTTTAGCATTGTTATACCTAATAGCTTGGTCTTTGTGAATTAATTCTATATAATTAGATGATTATATTATTACCATTACTGTATTACTATATTAACTACCTGAAATGATAATTACATAGGCTCAATTATGCTAAGAAATTCCCTAAGTGCATGAAATTTTATTGTAAAATTGCCATTAAAAGCAAAGGAAAGAAGAAAAAACAGAGAGAGAGAATAAGTTAATAAAAGTTGTTTCTTATACTATGTTAATTAGTTGGGGATCTGTTTATTATTCCATAAAGAAGAAATAACATTCTTCCAAAATATTGTGTGAAATATAGTACTGTCTATAGTATACCTCTAAAGTAACAAAATACATTGGCACATAATTGTGCAATTTGATATTTGATTCTTAAAATATTAACAGTAATGTTTAGAACAATTTCACTCCCTCCTAATAGTCAATTGGACATGCTACAAAATTTAAAGTGTTGAATTAGGTACTTATCATAAGAGAAAATGTAGCATATTGAAATTAGTGGTCATAAGAAGTTAAGACCTTTCCTTAACTTTTTAGCTTCAAGCTAGGATCAAAATTTATGTTTTCATATTTAGCAATATTCTTCTGTAGATTGAGATGAATTACATAGTGAGCTTAATTTGTGAAGGCAAATCTTTCTGCAGTTAATAAATCTCTTTCTGTGACCTAGCTGTCCCGAGCTGAGCAAAGGATTAATAAGTTGAATCAGTGCTATTGTGAAAGAACCTGCACTATGAAGAGTATCAGCTACAGAGAATTTGAATCTTGGACAGATGGCTGTAAGAACTGCACTTGCATGGTATGAGTGTAAATTTGAAAAAATTCTAGGACCTAATTGTATATTAAAAATGCTTATGTGTTTTGATAAAAAAAAATATCAAACTAAATTACTTAAAAGCAAAAGAAATCCTAGTGGCCAAAAAATTGCAGAATCTGTAATTAGGCCAACCAATGTTATAAAATCATATGCATAATTTTTATAAATTTTATTTACATTATAATATGTTGTACTTCCTCTTTTAAAATGTTGCAACATGCTTTTAGACAAATATTTTTGATGAAATAGAGCTATTCTAATATTCTAATGCTGAGAAATATCAGAATCAGCAAAAGTATTGCCTTTTCAGCCTGTTCTCCCTGTGGCTGATGTTTGTTTATTTATAGCTTTTATATGGCTTTCCAATTCACAACATGAATTGGGTAGCACTAAAAGTACCAATAGAAAAAATAAGACAAAATAACAGTACTAGGTATAACGAAGGTATAACTATTAAAAAGCCAAAAGGGGCTCAAATTTGTTAAATGTCACCAGAAGGGAATTCATTGTAAACCAAATGCCTGAGGAAATAGCCTGATCTTCTCTGTTACAATGAATAATAGGATTTGTGGTCGGAATGTATTAAAATATGGCTAAAGCTTATAGAAAATAGAAACTTGAGTGAAAGCTTAATAAAGCAAAGAAATAAGTGTAACAAATTCAGTTCATTTCAGTGAAACTGGTATAAGGAGTACATTAAAAATAGCAGATGGCTTTAGGATCAGTTCACAATTATACTGTATTTTATGCTGTCGGAAATGTAGCTGCATTTAAAACATGTTAACCACAATTTAATGCTTCATGAAATACTCTTCCATTATTGGGACTGTCTATTTTGTGTTAGTGAAGCAATCTCAATGTTGTAAAAAATGTTAATTATTCATGTAGAACATACCCAATTCACTAGATTAGGAAGTTGGCTTATTGCATTTGATTTTATCAGAACTATGCAATTATTATTAATAATTTAAGAACAGGAAATTTCAAATGATGATGTTACTAAAGCATTCATTGGTTAGGGTGGCTAGTCTTGTCTACATTCTGCTCTGCTTGCGTTTCTCCAACAGATTTACATTTTAGAGCTGTGCTTTATCTTCTCAAATTATTAGGTGACTTCTTACCTAAAGGAATGTTTCATAAGAAATTTATAGCTGGGGACTTCCGATTTTGCCCAGTAGTACAAGGTCGTGCCCCTTTATGGATTACTGCCTTGTTGGGTAACTCAATGAAGCTATAAGCTATGCCGTGCAGGGCCACCCAAGACGGACAGGTCATAGCAGAGAGTTCTGACAAAATGTGATCCACTGGAGAAGGAAATGGCAAACCACTCCAGTATCTTTGCCATGAAAACCCCATGGACAGTACTAAAAGGAAAAAAGATATGATGCTGGAAGATGAGCCCCTCAGGTCGGAAGGTGTCCAATATGCTACTGGGGAAGAGCAGAGGGCTAGTACTAGTAGCGCCAGAAAGAATGAAGCGACTGGGCCAAAGCCGAAAGGACGCTCAGCTGTGGATATATCTGGTGGTGAAAGGAAAGTCCGATGCTGTAAAGATTTTTTCTCCATAGGAACCTGGAATGTAAGATCCATGAATCAAGGCAAGCTAGACGTAGTCAAAAAAGAGATGACAAGACTGAACATCGACATCTTAGGAATCAGCGAACTAAAATGGACAGGAATGGGTGAATTTAACTCAGATGACCATCAGGTATACTACTGTGGGCAAGAATCCCTCAGAAGAAATGGAGTAGCCTTCATAGTCAATAAAAGAATAGGAAAAGCAATACTGGGATACAATCCCCAAAATGACAGAATGATCTCAATTCGAATCCAAGGCAAACCATTCAATATCACAGTAGTCCAAATCTATGCCCCAACTACTGGTGCTGAAGAGGATGAAATTGACCGGTTCTATGAAACCCTACAGCACCTTATAGAATTAACACCAAAAAATGATGTCCTTATCATCATGGAGGATTGGAATGCTAAGGTAGGAAGCCAAAAGATAACCGGAATAACAGGCAAGTTTGGCCTTGCAGTACAAAATGAAGCAGGGCACAGGCTAATAGAATTTTGTCAAGAGAATACGATGGTCATAACAAACACTCTTTTCCAACAACCCGAGAGACGGCTCTACACATGGACATCACCAGATGGTCAACATAAAAATCAGATTGACTATGTGCTCTGCAGCCAAAGATGGAGAAGCTGTATACAGTCAGTAAAAACAAGACCAGGAGCTGACTGTGGCTCAGATCATGAGCTTCTCGTTGCAAAATTTAGGCTTAAATTGAAAAAAGTAGGGAAAAGCACTAGGCCACTCAGGTATGAATTAAATCATATTCCTGATGAATATGCAGTAGAGGTGACAGATTTAAGGAATTAGATCTGATAGACAGAGTGTCTGAAGAACTATGGATGGAAGTTTGCAACATTGTACAAGAGGTAGCAACTAAAACCATCCCAAAGAAAAAGAAATGCAAGAAAGCAAAATGGCTGTCTGAGGAAGCTTTGCAAATAGCTGAGGAAAGAAGGGAAGCGAAAGGCAAAGGAGAAAGAGAAAGATACACCCAATTGAATGCAGAATTCCAGAGAGTAGCTAGAAGAGATAAGAATGCCTTCTTAAATGAACAGTGCAAAGAAATAGAAGAAAACAACAGAATAGGGAGGACCAGAGATCTCTTCAAGAAAATTGGAGATATGAAGGGAACGTTTCATGCAAAGATGGGCATGATAAAGGACCAAAATGGCAGAGACCTAACAGAGGCAGAAGAGATTAAGAAGAGATGGCAAAACTACACAGAAGAACTATACAAGAATGAGCTTAACATCCCAGATAACCACAATGAGATGGTCACTGACCTCGAACCAGACATCCTAGAATGTGAAGTGAAATGGGCCTTAGAAAATCTGAGCAACAACAAAGCTAGTGGAGGTGACAGTATTCCAGCTGAGCTATTCAAAATCTTAAAAGACGATGCAGTAAAAGTGCTACACTCAATTTGCCAGCAAATTTGGAAAACTCAACAGTGGCCACAGGATTGGAAAAGGTCAGTTTACATTCCAATTCCAAAGAAAGGCAATGCCAAAGAATGTTCAAACTATCGCACCATTGCACTCATTTCACATGCTAGTAAAGTTATGCTTAAAATCCTACAAGCTAGACTCCAGCAGTATGTGGATCGAGAACTACCAGAAGTACAGGCAGGATTTCGAAGAGGCAGAGGAACTAGAGATCAAATTGCCAACATACGCTGGATCATGGAGAAAGCTAGGGAGTTCCAGAAAAACATCTACTTCTGCTTCATTGACTATGCAAAAGCCTTTGATTGTGTGGATCACAACAAATTGTGGCAAGTTCTTAAAGAGATGGGAGTACCAGACCATCTCATTTGTCTCTTGAGAAACCTATATGCGGGTCAAGAAGCAACAGTGAGAACTGGACACGGAACCACTGATTGGTTCAAAATTGGAAAAGGAGTCCGGCAAGGCTGTATACTGTCGCCCTGCCTATTTAACTTATATGCAGAGCACATCATGAGAAAGGCAGGGCTAGATGAATCAAAAGTTGGAATTAAGATTGCCGGGAGAAATATCAACAACCTAAGATATGCAGATGATACCACTCTAATGGCAGAAAGTGAAGAGGAACTAAAGAGCCTCTTGATGCGGGTGAAGAAGGAGAGTGCAAAAGTTGGCTTGAAACTCAACATTAAGAAAACCAAAATCATGGCATCCGGCCCTCTCAATTCCTGGCAAATAGATGGGGAAGAAATGGAGGTAGTGACAGATTTTATTTTTCTGGGCTCCAAGATCACCTCAGATGGGGACTGCAGCCAAGAAATTAAAAGACGCTTGCTCCTGGGGAGGAAAGCTATGGCAAATCTAGACAGCATACTAAAAAGCAGAGACATCACCCTGCCAACAAAAGTGCGTATAGTCCAGGCCATGGTTTTCCCAGTTGCAATGTATGGCTGTGAAAGTTGGACCATAAGAAAGGCTGAGCACCAAAGAATTGAGGCCTTTGAACTATGGTGCTGGAGAAGACTCCTGCGAGTCCCTTGGACTGCAAGGCGTTCAAACCGGTCAGTCCTAGAAGAGATCAACCCCGACTGCTCTTTAGAAGGCCAGATCCTGAAGTTGAAACTCAAATACTTTGGCCACCTAATGAGAAGGAAGGACTCACTGGAGAAGGGCCTAATGCTGGGAAAGATTGAGGGCAATAGAAGAAGGGGACGACAGAGAATGAGATGGCTGGATGGAGTCACTGAAGCAGTAGGTGTGAACTTAAATGGACTCCAGAAATGGTAGAGGACAGGAAGACCTGGAGGAACATTGTCCATGGGGTCGCGATGGGTCGGACATGACTTCGCAATTAACAACAACAACACGGTCATGGGATTGCGAAAGCTCCACTTCCCGCAGCTCTTTTCGCTCTGCCAGGGGACCCTAAATGGGTCTAAAGCTGCCCCGAAGAGGCAGTGAAGAAGAGGGGTGCCCCAGTGATTCAGGAATGATGGCGGTCATCCCATTCAATTGGGAAATTCCCTCTAACCCGATAGGAGAAAGGCTGGCCCCATCTCAGTAACCAGCCCAAGCTACTTGCAGCCGAAGTCCACAAGTACTCACCAGAACATCAGTGAACAGTGTGCTGAAACTGGGTGAGGAATTTGATCTTCTCTCTCCTACTCTATATCCTGAACTTTTGGAAAAGATACTCCAAGAAGCAAAAAAGACTCTGAAAGTGAAAGGAGGGGGAGCTTTGCCCTACCCTCACACAGAAGGAAGTGGTGAATTAAACTATTAAGGAGGACAAAACTTACTGTTGCTGACATCTAGTGGTGGAAGAGAATATATAACTTTAGCTGCTTTGTTATAAGTATTGGCAGGATGCCCAGAATGAGATAACACAGGGCTTTTCAACCAGTGGTACGGGTACCACCTGTACATTGGCACCTGGCAGGTGGTACGCGACCACCCTAGAAAAGTGGTAGTGGGGGAGGGGAATGAGCTGAACTGGTGGCAGCACCACCCAAGCCTGAGCGAAAGATGTCTGGAGCTACAGGGCTATCAGTGCTCCGTGGAAGCACCAGGATCAGTGCCAGGCTCCAGCTGGAGCTCAGAAGAAGCACTGATCAGCTGAAATGTTGCAGCATCTACAGGGTCTTGAGATAGGTCTTGAGCCCTGAGATAACATACTTCTTTGATCTTTAAAAAGAGCTAACAAAGATTCTGGGCCAGCCACAAGAAGCAAAGATTATAACTGAAAAAAACATAACTGACCTTCCTGGATGATAAACACCTATTGACTGTGACTTTAAAGCTGTTTTCAGAGAAAGAAAAATATTTGAATTCTAGTTATCATGGAATCTCAAGAGCTTGCAAAAAGAGCTTGTCAAGAAAAAACCAAATGCTTTCCAGGAGGACATGCTCGCTATGTTGCAACTAATCCAAACAACAATGGCTCTAAATCACAATGAAATTAAAAACAACTTTGATGACATAAATGGACATAACTTTACGTTAACCCCACAACATAAGAATTTTCAGAAAATGAAAGAATCTACCAATGGAAGGGATTATGATTTAATGCAGATGGAGGAAAACACACAAGACATGAGTGAAGCACCCGAATTGGAAGAGATAGTCCACACCCCAGAATCACAAAACAAAGCCAAAGATAAGAAGAAAAGCCTGACAAAATGGATTACAGAGATACCAAAAAATCTACGACTTAAGAGACAAAAAAAGATAAAAGAAATCTTACTTGGTTTGTTTCTCCCATCCTTAACAACATCCACAAGAAAATGGCAAGACTTTTTAACTAAATGGAATAGATGGACGAGAAAAGCTATTTGGCAAAAGAAAAAAGACTAAAATCAGATTCAAGGGATTAGAAGATTGGACCTATCAGAAGCAATTTTTAAAGATTAAGCATTTGTTTGAATATGGTTAAAATATAACATGGATTACTTAATTAGTAAATATCGAATGGAATAAAGTTAAAAAATGAAAAAATGGGGGATATAAATGCATTTTAGTTTTTCCTCTTTTGCTTTTTCTTCTTTCTTCTGAGTAGTATTGTATTTTTTTATGATATGAGAAATATAATTGTTGGGAGGATTATTGTGAGGGAAACAGCTTAGATATTTAACTGTAAATCAACTGAGAAAATCTTAACAGATAAAAATGATTTCAATTTTGTGGAGAAAAAGTCTAAATGAGAATGTTGAAAACAGGACATATAACGCAACCAAGAGGACTAACTAGAAAAGAAGTTCTATATTGATGCTATTATTAATTGGATAAATGTTAGAAAAATGTTTATATTTAACCTCTTTGTTACTAAAATACTAATGCTTGCAAAAGAGAACAATATGGGAAGAAGAGAAAATCAAGGAAAGCTGTTATGCAGAGTACTAATGCTTGCAAAAGAGAACAATATGGGAAGAAGAGAAAATCAAGGAAAGCTGTTATGCATAGTACGATATGATAGAAATTGACTATTATTGATTGTTGTGAAATGTGAATTCAGACAACATGCTGTTTACTAAGCACTAGGTTGTTAGTTTTTTAAAAAATCAATAAAATATATAATAATAAAAAAGAAATGTATAGCTGCACAATTATTCCTTAGCAGTTTACAGAGTAGAGAGATGTAAAGACAGAGATGCAGAATAAGATAAGAGAGATATAATAGTTGATTTGTGGAAGACACATCATAATTTGAAAGACTTTGATTTATGAAAAATCATACTGAAATGTAATAGTTGCTAGCCTTCCAAATTACAGTACAATACAGCATCTTGTTTGAAAATGACAGGATTTGGAACATTTTTAGGAATAATTGAAATGGTTTATCAGAAATCTAAATCATCTTAGAATGTTTTTCGCCTTCATAATTACTGTTATATAAGGTATGATATGTTTCAAAGAATTCATGTCTTCAACTGCCCAGTTTTATTTATTTGGAAAATTAATAGTCTAGGTCCTGGCAATGATTTTTAAAAGAAGCTTTTGTTTTTTAGAATGGTACTATCCAATGTGAAAGATTGATTTGCCCACTTTTTGATTGTCCTCATAATTCTGCGCCTGCGTACGTTGATGGCAAGTGCTGCAAGGACTGTCAACGTAAGTCTTTAGATTTTTATATATATAATATTCATTGTTCCTTATTAGAGTATATACAACCCTTCATTTCTGTGCATTTGTCTCAGGTTTTCACTTTTCATCATTGAAACAGAGTGTAATTTTATTGTTAATGAGATTGGTGCCAAGTGTTCACAATGAACATTTATAGATGTTGCATTAAGAGAAAATATAGGCAGTTCAGCCAAGCTTAAAGTTAAATGGAATAATTGTTATTTATCATTTCCAATGAGTTTCTGGATGTGACTGTTTAGTATGTGAACTGATCTATTGAATATCAGAATTTTCTTTTCTTTTTTTTAATTTTTTTTTTATTTTTCACCATACACCATACACCAAAACAAACTTAAAATACATAAACCTAAATCTTTTCTTTTAACAGAACAGTACTATACATTTTAAGCATTCTTTACATCTTATTTACATTTTATGTACATCAATAGTTATGTCTTTTCCTTTCTCTGTTCTAGCCAATTATAACATTTATTCCAAATTTCATAAAATTCTGTTGCCTCCTTGTCTTTTAATTCTTAAAGTAAGTTTGTTCATTTCTGTGCATTCCAAGATTTTGTACATAATCATATCATTTGTGGGAATATTTTCACTCTTCCAACATTGAGCATATGCTATACGAGCTGCAGTCAATATGTGTATAATGATGTGTTGGAGTTGTTTTTTTCATCTTTAAATTTATTATGCCCAAAAGAAATAATTCTGGTTTGAAATCCATTTGTATCTCAGTTATCTCCTGTATCCAATCTCTTATTCGTTCCCAATAATTTTTTGCTTTGGGGCACAGCCACCACATGAGAATATCTTTTCTTAAAGGAAATTGTCCAGAAGAAATCATGAAATTTAGATATCTAGCAGGTTCCATTCCTTGCAGTTCACAAAGCTTTGTGTTAGGTCTATTAGTCTTTAACATACACCATAATTTGCTAGTCTTTAAGATACCATAGCATTCTTTCTTGTAATTTATGTTACCTCTGTATGCATATGATTTAGGAATGGGTAATAATATTAGTTATTCTAGAAGAAAATTTTGCTCATGTTACTCTGCCTAATTGTTTTCTTTAAAATCAATCTGCACTTTAAAAATCATTCCAAATTTATGGAGTATAAAAATGCAGATGACTGCAACCCTATTTCTATCAAATTTAGATACATTGTAGAATTGTGCTTTTATTAGGATTGAATCCTCATTTTCTCAATGTTGTTTCTACTTAATTTCAGCAATGTGTATTACTTCTATGGTAATATTTAAATAGCATTATTTTCTATTGCATGTTATCATGGGACAAAATGATTTTTATATAGGTAGTCTTCAACGTATGACCAGTTGCTTACTGTCTCGCTGAACCTACAACAGATCCCCAAAAGATAACATCACAGTTCCAAAGTTCCAACAGCCCCTCCTCTGTCACATGACCACATATTTGTGTTTGTGTATTTGTGTGTGTGTGTGTGTGTGTATGTATGTATTCAAAAACTGGAATTTATTTCCATTATGGAAAGTAAAATTTCCATTATGGTCGTAAGTCAAGGATTTCCTGAAATATGTATTTATTTGTCATAACATTTTTCAGAATGTCAATTTTGAATGTAACATTACTACTTTCTTCCACTCCCCCTACCCACTTTCTTTATGAATATATATCACATATATGTATTAAACTTTATTCTTTATTTTTAGTTTATTTCTTGAATTAAATCAGGACAATATTTAATTACACTCTATTTTTTTCAAGTCATCAATATTTTTCCCATTAAAATGAATCCTATATTTGATTGAATCTGAAAAGACAACAGAAATCATGCCATTACACAAAAATTCTATGGCTCTTATAACTACTAAATCTTACAATATATAGGCTCAATTATCTTCTTTCTAAACTTATATAAATGTACAATATATCATATAGCTACTTGTATATAGTAGTTAAGGCACCAGGCTAGAAATTATGAGACTGTGAGTTATAGTTCTGCCTTAGGGAAGAAGCCAGCTTGGTGACTTTGGCCAATGACTCTCTTTTAGCCAGGCCTAAGAAGCAGGCAAAGGCAAACACTTTGGAAATCTTGCTTAAAAAAACTGCAAGGACTTGTCTATGTAATCATGAGGAGTCAACACTCCTTTGAAGGGACGAACATTATTTTTTTTAAAAAAAAATATAATAATAGTATATATCAAATTACATCTTTATAATCATGTTCTGTTCTAAGTTTTTTTATATTCAATAGCTTTTTTGCAGACTTGTACATATAAACACAAATATGATAATTATGATAACAAATCAAATCAGTTTATTACAGCCCTAAGTCCAAATACAATAAAATATATCATGGTAGAATATGAAACACAATAAATATAATAGGATATAAAAATAATTAAGAACAGATGAAATAAAATAGAATGAAAAAATAATGTTGTGGGTTTTGTATAGATGGTAGCACCAAATTGGGAAGCTTGGAAAAATATTTTTGACTTCTTGTGTGCATAAATGAAGGTCTCAATAAAGGAGAATATTTGTAGCTCATGGTTGAAATGAGGGATTCTTGGTGCTGTCTGAACTTGGTTGTTTTCTTGCACATGTATGATTACCCAAACTAGGTAACTTCATCAGTGCTAGTCATCACTGAAAACAACCAAGAAAACAACCAAGCTCAGAGCGCGCCAAGGGTCCCTCAAATGAAGGTCTACTTAGAGTTCTTATATAAGGAGTAGCATAGTAATATGAGTTTCTATTGAGCCATCACCATATGGACATAACTCAAGGTACCCAGAAGTACCCGCAAAAGATCCAGAAAGGACTAGTGAGGGTAATGCACCCAGCCTGCTAAAGTGAAGACCTGACAAAATTTCAGAATCATAATGGATGATAAAAAGGAGATTGCAGCAAACCATTTCTGCAGGAATATAATAAATATTGGGGTAGCACCTTGCTTGAATTTGTTTGAGATCTGCAGTATATACCAAATTTATTGTTTCAGAGCAGTTCTAGCATCATCAAAATATCTAAGAACAGAAGTTTCCATAGAGAAATCCAGTGAATAAATTTTATCTAGGACTTTTTGAAACCATGCTTATTTAAAATGATCTCTAAATACCAGTGGGGCCAAACCTATAGGAAGTAGCTTTACCTAGAAGGTAATAAGAAACGATGGTATAGTGTCCACTGAGACTATAACTACCTCTATATGTAAGATGGCATTTTGGGAACCATTGGCATAGCTTGAATAAACTTATTTTGGGGCTTCCGGCTGTGACGTCATCGTGCAGCGGGTGAAGAAACAGAGCTTTGTTTCTAAATCCCGAAAAATCTTCACTAAGAGCCCAGCAAGGGCTTTACCAATCCCGGAGAGATTGGTAAATTAAAGAGGAAGCTTCAGAGAAGCCGGGTGGAAAGCAAAAGGAGCAGCACTTTTAAAATTGGCGAAGAAGAAGCCGGTCTTTAAGGCTGGCCTGGAGCGATAGCAGCAGTCTGAGAGGGAGTGAAAAATAGAACTGACAGCTTTGTAACGGAGACGAGGAAAACCCCTGAAGGAGATGAGAACATTTGGCTGAGAGAAGATGCAGAAAAAGCAAAGCTATAAGGAGAGAGACACAGCGGCAACTGAATTGGAATAGAGCGGAGAAGGGAGCAATGGAGCAGAATGAGAGCAGCGTGAAGATGCAGTGAGTTCACAGTAAAGTTTATAAAATGTGAGAGACTGGAATTTAAGAACTGCAAGAAGTAGAGACTGAAACCAGAGAAAGGACTGGAGAAAGGACTGTTGGAGGCAATAAAGGGTGATTAAGAAGGACTTTGAAAAATTAACATAAGGATTGAAAGGTGAAGTGAGACAACGGAGAAATGTAATACTACTTAGTAGAACCTATTTTTGAAGAACAAACTGCATTGAAATTTGGACTTTAACTGACATATATCTGGGTAAAGTGACGAGTGGACGTTTTGGAAATATTGGATATATAGAAGAAGAAAGAGGTGACATTTGATGGATCGGTGGATATATTAAATTGAGACAGAGAGAAAAAAAAGGCTGATGCAATATTGTAGCACTCATATACAAGCAGTGACTAAGCTACAAGTAGAAAAGGGGCATCAGGCAATGTATTAAAAGTAATGAAGTAAATGAATTGTATTAACGAAATAGAAATAGGCATAATTGTGTAATTGAACTAAATAGAAGTGAGAAAGTAATTATAGTATTGTAAAGAAATATAGACAGGTGATTATTCAAATAAGAGTGATAGTGAATGAAATTAAGAGTGGTGATAATACATATACACATGATGCATATGTATATGCATCGTGTGTAGTGCTATAAAAATATATATAAGAGGTGTTTAGAGTATTATAAATTGTACTAGATAATACTGATATAAGGAAAGGTACAACTCTACTTGTAATTTTATTTTTCAACGTTAATCCTAAGAATAACGTTCTATAAAGGTATTATAGTCATATATATTGATACATAATTAGAAATATTATATATATATATATATATATATATATGTGTGTGTGTGTGTGTGTGTGTGTGTGTGTGTGTGTGTGTTCACTGATGCAATCTTCGATCTCCTGGAAGAGTATACTCCAGTTATTTATTGTTAAAACAACATTTAAAACAATAAAAACAGTTATATACAAGATTAAAACAACTTAGCTTTCGCTGGTCCTCTGCCAGAGTCCTCAGAGTGGGGCTTAGGGGGTGGGAAGTTCTTTTTATTCCCTTGCTGATCCAATTGCCTATTCTTTGCTAGCAATCCAAATTTTAGAAAAGTATATGATGTCACAGTTGTGACTGCTGCCTGTGGATGGCTCTAGTTTGAGCTGATACAAGGCAGGACATTAAAATCACAGGACATGAAATTGACTTTAAAAAGACCAGAACTATCGCCAAAACTGAACATTTTAATAACAGAATAATCAGAGAAGCCATCGAGATAGAAAAACGCCCACACAGCATGAACAAACGAGATGATACCTCCCGCCTACCAGCCATTTGAAAACCCGCCCGTATTGACAAACGACTCCCTAATACAAAAAATGACACCAGACCCACACTCACAAAAACTACACAGGCTGTCACCACCACACATCCACGCAAAAAGCAAACCCAAAGCCACACCAATGATGAAGCACGACCACAAACCAGAAGCCAGACCACAGCTGCATCATTAGCCACTTTAAACCCCTCCAATCCATACATGAAGCAAACTGACACCCACCATGAAGATGAGGCACGACCACGAACGCGAAGCCAAAAAATAGCAATGCAGCTCACCATTTTAAACACCCCTGCAACTCAGACTAACCTGAGCACAACAAAGCCCCCACCCAAACAGAACACTCCCCCAGCCAATCATAGCACAGCCAAGCTCCTAACCAATCAGAACACATCTCCATCCAATCAGAACACAGCCAAGCTCTCATCCAATCAGTTCATACCCCCACTGACAGTTAAAAGGAGGAAACAGCTACAATCACACATTACTCCTAGAAGCACGAAGCCGAAAGCACCAGCCTGAAGATGACGAATGAGACTTCATCGAAACGTCGCCAAGACACTTCCAATTTTATGTGGGAGAAAACCCGAATAACCAAAGACGTACATACAAACACCTGCAAAAACCTCAGAACACCAGGAGAGTATAAATATAAAAATATACTTTACTAAAAGCTGCCAAGCTTTCGTTTGGAAACTCCAAACATCATCAGGGCTAAGGAGCCAGTAAACAATGATGACTTAAATGGGTTTTGCCGGCATCTGCACCCGGTTCATGGACCGCGTCACTGGTCCCGGCCGGTTAATTAGTGTTCCAGATGTTTCTTTATTACTCTCCTTACGCTTCCTTCTATGGTTCTTCTGGATCATTCCTTCCACTATCTCATTACTGGTATTCATCTCCTCCACCACCCTTTTATCCTTATTTCCTTCCATAGCACTGACCCTCCTCCCCTTTTTGTTTTCATTCTCCACCCTGGGGGCATCTGTTTCTCCTCTATCAGTGTTACAAGCTTCCCTGGGCTCACAGACGCTCCCCCACACACACGCTTTTCCCAATCCCTGCTCCACACCCTTTCTTCTCACTCTTCCACTGTCATGAGTAACTTTCATACAGGTGTTACATATTTGGGGGTCTATGCTCTCCTCCTCCGTCCTGGTAATCTTCGTGTCGACAGTTCTCCACTGTTCCATTTGTTTGCTGCGTGATCGGGTGCTTACCCCGTCTCTCAATTCATCCCTCCTCCCTATCGCACGCTCTTCCCCATTGCTGATAGGAACGGTATTCAGGCGGACACCAGGTCTCCAGATCTCTGCATTCTGATTCCCCGTGTTCTCACTCCCCTCTTCTGTGCTCGTCTTTGGGGGGACTTCAAAGTGTTTGTCCCGGGAGGGGGCTGTATTGTTGGTGGGGGTATTCCTTGTCTGCAGGGAATCCAGGCAGAATTCCGTGTCTCTCCCTTTCACCGTATGCCTAGGCAATCGAGCCATGCTTTCGATCTTCTTCTCCCCCCTACCCACAGCGTCAGGCTGCAGGCTCCTCATGCTGGATCTTCCACACTCTCACAGTTGTTGTTAAGTTCTGGGGGTGGGGGTCTATCATGATGATATTGGGGAAGGGGGAGGTCTTCCATCGGTGGATGATTATGTGTGTTTGACAGTGGTAGCCTCCTCAGACGTTCATTAGAGCGGTATTGGTGTTGATCGGGCGAAACGGGGGTGCCCCTGGAGTGTAGAGGGTTGGCCAAAGTTCCATCTATCTGTTCAGGATGGAGGCCAGGTATCCCATCACGTTTACAGCTGTACAAGCATTGTTCAGGCCGCTTATAATGATTGGCATGGTGTTTAAAATCCCATTTCCTCAATGCTTGTTGCGCTGGATGTAAGTCAATGTGACGATTAACCGCATCTTTGTTGGAATACCACGCCTCTTTCAATAGCCGGCCTCCCTTAGTGGCATCCTCAGACATAACGCAAACATTCACAAAGTCAAACTGGTGGCCATGTTGTGCCATATGCATCCACAATTGAGAATGCTGCTCGCCCCTTCTTATAGCTAACGGATGTTCATGCAAGCGAGATCTTAAACGCTTAGCTGTTTCACCCACATAGTTGCCATCGCAGTTCTTGCAATTGATTTTATAGATTACTGCTGATCTATCCATGGCAGGGAGTGGGTCCTTGGGGAGAACGACTTTGGACCGTAATGTCTGATTGGGTCTGTGGGCCACTTCTATTCCATGGGGGGCCAGCAGTCTGGCTGTTGCTTCCGAGACGTTATTAATATATGGCAAAGAAACACGCATTCTTTGTAATAATGGTTCCTCTCTCTTTTGGTTGTTCCGGGACTGGGGTGTAAGACCGTACTGTCTGATAAACCTCAAAGGATACCCATTACATTGACAAATCCGGAAAAGGTATTGCCTTTCTTTCTTCTTAAACTCCTCAGTGTTGCAGTGGGAGTCCATGCGCTTAAACAATGCTTTAATGCAGCTAGCTTTATGAGATACGGGGTGGTTGCTCCTATAGTGGAGTATTCTGTCCATGTGGGTGGGTTTACGAAACACCCCTGTAAGTAACGTCCCATCCAACTGGCAGTATATTGACACGTCCAGGAAGGCTAGGTGACCTTGTTTTTCTTCCTCCACTGTAAACTGGATGTCGGAGCAGATCGAGTTGAGTACTCTCATAAAGTAGATGCAGATGCCGGCAAAACCCATTTAAGTCATCATTGTTTACTGGCTCCTTAGCCCTGATGATGTTTGGAGTTTCCAAATGAAAGCTTTTAGTAAAGTATATTTTTATATTTATACTCTCCTGGTGTTCGTATTTTATTTGTACCATAGACATGCCCAGGAGTCGTATTTTTATGCAAATTTTCCAGCATATATATATATATATATATATATATATATATATATATATATATATATATTCTTTACTATCTATATTATATATACATTTGCATATTTAAGCTTAGACTATATAGATTGAAAACTAACTTGATCAACAAAAATAACTTGCCATAAATTGGTATATGCAAAAGTGGAGAAATATTATTCAAATAATAAAAATGACAAGTACCGCAACAACAACTAAAGTTGGCAAAAAAACAGTTACAAATCCCACACCTATAATGGCCTCTCCTACAGGATAAAGAATAATAGCGACCATGTTGGGGAAAGAAAAAGAAAAAGCAATGAACCCACAGAGCATGCAGATAACTCTACAAATGATTCAGGAAACAATGATGATGACCCAAGAGGCAATAGCAAACAATCATGAAGAAATGAAAATATATCACAAAAAAATTAAGAATGATATTGGAGAAATGAGAGATGAAATTAAAAACATGAATGATAAGATAGGCAATATACAACAAACAATGATGGAAAATGAACAAAGAATCCAAACAGTTGAAACAAAAATGGAGCATGTTGACAGCAAAATAGAAAGGATGGAACAGAAATCTGAGCAGGTAAATAGGGAGTTGACTGATTTTTGGAAATGAATAAAGCTTTGTTCTTTCTAAGATTCCAAAATATTGTGGAGGAAAAGGAAGAAGATTTGGGAGAGAAGATGGTGGAGATGTTGGAGGAGATATTAGGCAAGGAAAAAGAGGAAGTAAGAAGAGACATAGACGAAATATATAGAGTATATACAAATTATGCACGAAGGCATAGATTGGCGAGAGAGGTCCATATAAGGTTTACTAGAAGATCAATAAGGGATGAAATCTATAAAAAAAACAAGAGACGAACCAATAATATATAAGGGTGAAGAAATAATTGTATTAAAACAAATACCACATAGTATACGAAATCAGAGACGAGAATACCAATTTCTAATGACCCAATTAATTAAATATAAAGTTATGTTTCGATGGTTAATACCTGAAGGCATATTTCTAACTTGGCAGGAAAAAAAATATAAGATAGATACACTTGAGAAAGTGCAGGACTGTTATGAATGTTACTTTACACAGGGAGAAGAACAAGAAAGTAGGGAAGAGTCAGAGAGTAAAAGTCAGGATGAAGAAGTATTAGAGGAAGTCGAACGAGAGAGAAAAACAAAAGATACAAGAAAGAGAAAGGTTAGAAAGAGAAGGAGCAAAAGGAAGAGTAATAGAGACAAGAAGCATAAAGAAAATAGATCAAATAAAAAATGGGAGACGCAATTAAGCTCTTCTCTGTAAACATTAATGGATTAAATATACCAAGAAAAAGAGCACAAACGTTTAACAAATTCAGGAAATTGGATGCAGATATGATATGTCTTCAGGAAGTTGATATAAAAAAGGATTATAGAAAATTACTAGAGAATGTAATATTAGGAACACTATACACAACATTAGCACAAAACAAGAAAGGAGGAATTGCTATATATGTCAAAGAAAAAATAAAATCAAAATCAATATACTCGGATGAAGAGGGGAGAATTTTAATGTTGGAAATAGAATTAGAGCAAAAACAAATCTTATTAACGGCAATATATGCACCAAATAATAATCAACAAGAATTTTTTTTAAAGGTACATAAGAAACTAGTGGATCTGGATTATGAAAATATTTGTATGATTGGGGATCTAAATGCAATAGTTGATGTTAGGAAAGATTATAAGAGTAGTAAAAATAACAAAAAGAAGAAAAATATATTACCAAAATCGTTCTTTGACATGGTAACAGAACTCAATCTTCAGGATATATGGAGAGAGACACACAGATCAGACAAACAATATATGTTCTATTCGTATCCACATCAGTCTTGGTCTAGGATCGATATGGCCTGAGCAACAACAGACGTACAAAAAGGGATAGAGGAAATTGAAATAGGGCTTAATAATTGGGCGGATCACAACCCAATAATTTATTTTATTTATTTATTAATAAAATTTATATGCCGCCCAATCCCTAGGGACTCAGGGCGGCGTACAAAATTAAAACAATAAATATAACAATAAAAATGAGTGCATTCATACAGCATGTCCCAATCGTATCCCGCCCCCCCCCCGGGGACATCAACCCCAGGCCTGCCGGAACAGGAGAGTTTTAATGGCTTTCTTGAAGGCTGGTAAGGTGGGAGTAGTTCGAATCTCGGGGGGAAGTTGATTCCACCACGTCGGATTCATCACAGAAAAGGCCCTTCCCTGAGGGCCTGCCAGTCGACATTGTCTGGCCGACGGGACCTGAAGGAGGCCCAATCTGTGGGACCTCACCGGTCTCTGGGAACTATGCGGCAGTATGCGATCCTGTAAGTAACCTGATCCTAAGCCATGAAGGGCTTTAAAGGTGATAACCAACACCTTGAATTGCATCCAGAGACCCACAGGAAGCCAGTGCAGCTCGCAGAGGATAGGTGACACGTGGGTGTACCTTGGTGCACCCACAATCGCTCTTGCGGCTGCATTCTGAACCAACTGCAGCCTCCGAACACTCTTCAAGGGTAGCCCCATGTAGAGCGCATTACAGTAATCCAGTCTTGAGGTGACAAGGGCATGAGTAACCGTGAGTAGAGCCTCCCGGTCCAAATAAGGCTGCAACTGGTGCACCAGGCGAACCTGAGTAAAGGTCCCCCTGGCCACAGCCGATAGATGTTCCAAATTTAGCTATGAGTCAAGGAGGACACCCAAGTTGCGTGCCTGCACTGAGGGAGGTAAATTTACCCCCCCCAGGACTAATGATGGACCATCAGGATGACTCTTGGGGGGCAAGACCCAGAGCCACTCGGTCTTGTCAGGGTTGAGTCTAAGCCTGTTCACCCCCATCCAGACCTCACATCTTCCAGGCACTGGCACATCACGTCAACTGCTTCACTGAAAGGACACGGGGTGGAGATATACAATTGGGTATCATCTGCATACTGATGATACCTCACCCCGTGTCACCGAATGATCTCACCCAGCGGTTTCATGTAGATGTTAAAAAGGAGGGGGTACAGGACCGAGCCCTGAGGCACCCCATAATCGATTTACCTAGGGGTCGATCTCTGTCCGCCCGCCAACACTGACTGCGACCTGTCAGAGAGGTAGGAGGAGAACCACCGCAATACAGTGCTGCCCACCCCCACCTCTCCGAGACGACGCAGAAGGATACCATGGTCGATGGTATCGAAAGCCGCTGAGAGGTCAAGGAGCACCAAGATAGAGGAATGACCCCTATCCCGGGCTCGCCAGAGGTCATCGGTCAGTGCGACCAAAGCAGACTCAGTGCTGTAGCCGGGCCTGAAACCAGATTGAAAAGGGTCCAGATAATTTGTTTCATCCAAGGATCGCAAGAGTTGGGACGCCACCACCTTCTCTACAACCTTCCCCACAAAGGGACGTTGGAGACAGGATGAAAGTTCTTCAAAACAGCTGGGTCCAGGGAAGGCTTCTTGAGGAGGGGCCTCACCACCGCTTCCTTCAAAGGTTTTGGGAAAGACCCCTCCATCAAGGAGGCGTTGATTATCGCCTGGAGCCAGCCTCGTGTCACCTCCCTACTGGTAGAAACCAGCCAGGAGGGGCACGGGTCCAATAAACAGGTGGTGGCATTCATCAGCCTCACGGCCTTGTCAACTTCATCAGGGGTCACAGGCTCAAACTCACTCCAGATAACATGACTAAGACCAGCCCCCGGCATCTCGGCTGGCACTGCCCAGTCAGAGTCCAGGTCCCTCTGAATCTGAGCGATTTTGTCCGAAAGAAACTGAACAAACTCCTCAGCTCTCCTCTGCAAGGGTTTCTCAGCCTCCTCCACTTTAAGAAGGGAGTGGGTCACCCTAAACAAGGCGGCCAGGTGAGATTCTGCAGATGCAATAAGTGCGGAAAAGTGAACACGCTTTGCCACCCTTATCGCCACTAAATAAGTCCTAAGATAAGCTCTTAATTGTGATCGGTCAGATTCAGAGTTACTGGCCCTCTAACGTCGCTCTAGACGTCTCTTGTGGTGCTTCATCTCCCGGAGCTCCTCAGTAAACCAAGGCGCCCTCCGGGGACCACTACCACAGAGAGGTCGCAAAGGCGCAATTCGATCCAGGGCCCCGGATGCCGCCTCATTCCAGGCCGCAACCAGGGACCTGGATGAGTTGTGGACAAGGGAGTCAGGTATTTCCCCAAGCTCCTCCTGGAACCGATCTGGGTCCATTAGGTCCCTGGGGCGGAATCACCTAGTTGGCTCCACCTCCCTGCGGTGGGGGAGTGATGATCTGAAGTCCAGACTCAATAGGAAATGATCTGTCCATGACAAGGGAGAGATCTCTATTCCCCTTAATTCCAGATCATGTCTCCATTGCCCCGAGAGAAACACAAGGTCGAGCATGTGACCACCCCTGGATTACCTGGGTCAGGTCCATGGTTGCCATGGAAGCCATGAACTCTTGCGCTGCCTCTGAGTGTTCGCCGAGTGATGGCAGGTTAAAGTCCCCCAGTACCATAAGTCTGGGAACTCCACTGCCAACCCGGCTACTGACTCCAGCAGCGCAGGCAGGGCTGTTGCAACGCAGCTGGGAGGTAGGTACGTCAGCAACAAGCCCAACTGAACCCGTGAACCCAACTTCAATAGGAGGGACTCACACCCAACAATCTCCGGGGCAGGAATCCCACGAGGACTCAGGGACCTCCGAGCGATGACTACCACTCCCCACCCGTGCCCTGATGTCGAGGCTGATGAAGCACCACAAACCCGTCTGGGCAGATCTCCGAGAGGGGAACACCCCCCTCAGGGCCCAGCCAGGTTTCAGTTATACATGCCAGGTCCGCTCCCCTGTCCAATATTAGATCACGGACAAGGGGGGCTTTGTTGACAATGGACCTGGCATTAAGCAACAGCAGCCTACAACTAGGGCCCTGTACTCCCCTGTCACCAGTACTACAGGATGGGACTTTTGAGGGGCCGGAACAAGGAGTCGCTCTAATATAGCGAGTCCTCGTTCCCCGAAAATGGCCTGCCCCTCGGCTCCCACCATAACTGCCCATCCCAGTCATAACCAGGATGCTCCGACCTTCTCCCATCCCCGGAGTACCCCCACGCTCACCAACCTTCTCCCTTCCCTACCGGACTAGCATTCCATGCACACCAAGCCCAAGGGTAAGTCCTGCCCCCCCGCTTTTGCTATTGCACTCAGCAGAGGGGGCACCAGGCTCCACCCCTGACTCTACCATTCTCCTACCACAGACACTCAATACACATACACATTCAGTTAATGTACATAAAAGATAATTCACATTCATATGCCCTTAAATACAATAATAAAATTTATAACTAACAGGGCAACCATTCATCTGCATACATACACATACTCACAACAAACATTCTCTAAAATGGCGGACAACAGTTGTTACAGTATAATAATAAAATGGAAAGGCCAGAAACAGAGAAAAAGATGGTCAATGAATCAAAGACTGTGTAAAAATAAACAATATATACAGATACTAGAAAAGGAGTTGACATTATTTTTTCAGGTAAATAAAAAGGAAGAGACATCAACACAAAATTTGTGGGATACTACAAAAACTTACATTCGGGGATTGACAATTGCATACAACTCTAAGAAAAACTAAGATAGGAGACGTCAACAAGGAAAATTACAAGAAGAATTAAAAAAAAAATAGAAGGTGATCTACAAAATAAAAAGATAAAAGAAAAATGGAATATTATAAAACACAAGATTAATCTGACAACACAAAAAGAAATGGCACAGAAAATCAGGATGGCAAAACAAAATTACTTTGAAAATGCAAATAAAACTGGTTGATGGTTGGCCTATAAATTAAAAAAAGAAAAAGGCAAAAGAACAATTCACCAACTACAAGATGAAAGTGGAACACTACAATATAGACAGGAAGAAAAAAAGAAAATAATACAAAATTTATTTTCAAAGCTATACCATCAGGAAGATATACCGGATGATAAAGTCAAACAATATATAGAGGCAGCAAAAATGAGCAAAATTACTGAAGAACAAAAGGAAATGTTGAATAGACCAATAACTGCAATAGAATTAGAAACAGCATTGAAAAAACAAAAAAACAACAACAAATCACCAGGCCCAGATGGAATTCCGGTCGAGTTTTATAAAAATACACAAGAGTCACTACAGTGGATAATGTTGGAGATTTATAATGAGGTGTTGGAAGAGGCGAAGATACCGACAACTTGGACTGAAGCAATCATCACCCTCATTCCTAAGGAAGACTCAGACCTACAACAAATTCAAAATTATAGACCAATTTCTTTACTGAATACAGCTTATAAGACATTTACAACAATAATAGCAGAAAGGATTAAAAAAAAATTTGAATAACTACATTCACCCAGATCAAAATGGATTTTTACCAGGACGATAAATAAAAAATAACATGAGGATAATACTGAATACTTTAGAACAGTGGTTCTCAACCTTTTTAATGCCGCAACCCCCAACTGGTCGTAAGTCGAGGACTACTCAACCGGTCGTAAGTTGAGGACTACTCAATTGGTGCAGCACCATTTGTAGAATGGGACTTTTGGTGGGCTCAGCAGGGCAGAGACAGCCTGGACAATTCCTATTGGCTTTTGAAAGCCAATAGAATTAGACTCTATTCAAGAGAGTCTATTCTATTGGCTTTCAAAAGCCAATAGAATAAAAGGGACTAGCACAGCTAAGGAAAAGGGGGAAAAAATGGCGGACTGCGTTGTTTGGCGACCCCCATGAAATGGTCGTTCGACCCCAAATGGGGTCCCGACCCACAGGTTGAGAACCACTGCTTTAGAATTTTACGAAGTTCATCCTGAAAGACAAGCTACACTGGTTTTTCTTGATGCCCAGAAGGCATTTGATAATTTGAATTGGAATTTTATTATAACACAATTCTACTATATGGAATTTGGGACAAAATTTGGAAAGATGGTTGAGAAAATATATACTAAACAAACAGCTAGGGTAATTATAAATGAGGAAATGACAGAAAAATTGATATAACCAAAGGAGTAAGACGAGGATGCCCCCTTTCCTCTCTTCTATTTATTTTATCATTAGAAATACTTCTTACAAAAATCAGAGAGGACCAAGAAATAAAGGGTTTAAAAATTAAAAAGGAAGAATATAAGGTCCAGGCCTTTGCTGATGATTTTGTATTTATTTTGGAAGATCCATTAGAAACTGGCTTTAAATTGATTCAAAAAATAGAAAAATTTGATGAGGTAGCCGGACTTAAGATTAATAAGAATAAATCCGAATTAATAACAAAAAATCTTACAAAGGCACAAGAAAGGGAATTGGAAGATAAAACAAAGATAAGTATAACCAAGAAAATAAAATATTTAGGGATTTGGCTTACAGCGAAATGTTCCTCGGTTAAGGAGGACAATTATGATAAAATACTACACCAGATAAAAAAAGATTTAGAAAATTGGGAAAATTTGCAAATTTCATTTTTAGGGAGGATCGCTATGGTCAAAATGAATGTATTGCCAAAATTATTATTTCTGTTCCAGGTTATTCCAATAAAATTAGGGAAAACATTCTTTCAAGAATTAAATAAATTGATCACTAAATTTATATGGCAAAGGAAAAAACCCAGGATTAAATTAAAACTCTTGCAAGATACGAAAGATAAAGCGGGATTGGCATTACCAGAGTGGGAAATATACTACCAAGCATCGAGCTTAACTTGGCTAAAAGATTGGATGGATTTGAAAAATACTAGAGTTTTAACAATAGAAGGACGTGACTTGAAAGCAGGGTGGCATGCATTCCTATGGGACGAAAAACATAAAATACACAGATACTTTCAAAGACACATAGTTAGGAATGCATTGCTACAGACTTGGGAAAAAATAAAACAAAAACATTATATAAGAATTCCAATGTGGTTATCCCCAACAGAAGCTCTGAAATACCCAAACCTATTGGATATAAATAAGATAATTAGATACAAGGAATTAGTAACAGGGAAATTTGAAAACAAAACAAGAATTGGAACAAGACATTGGCAGAGAGATTGATTGGTGGACATTTACACAAATTCAATCTAAATATACAAAGGACAAAAAATTATATGAAATCCAAAAAGAGCCGCAAGAATTGGATAAAATTATACATGGAACAGAAATAAAATTAATTAGCAATTTATACAAATACCTATTGAGATATAAAATGGAAGACGAGGTTGTCAAAGACACAATGATTAGATGGGCAAAAAATTTCAGATATAATATAGAAATGGAGAAATGGGAAAAATATGGGAAATAAATATAAAATTGACTATGTCGGCAGCATTCAAGGAAAACCAGTTGAAGATGTTTTACAGATGGCATCTTCCACCAGCAAAGCTTGCAAGATGTTCCAGAATAATTCACCAACATGCTGGAAATGTAAAAAAGTACATGGAACATATTATCATTTATGGTGGACATGCCCAGTTGCAAAAAAATACTGGTCTACAATAAGAAAATGGATCCAAGAAATAATAAACCAACCCGTAGACTGGAAACCAGAGATCTTTTTGTTGGGTATTTTAAATAGAAAATATAGTAAAGAAATATGGTACTTAATTTTATATATAATAATGGCGGCAAGAATAGCATATGCACAGTGCTGGAAAAATGAGAATATACCATCAGAGGAAGAAGTTATAAGAAAAATCCTGGACTGTGCTGAGATGGACAAATTAACAAAAGAGATAAAAGAAAAGGAAGACACAGAGTATTATATAATATGGAACAAGTTGTATGTCTGATTGGAGACTAGAAATAATAGAGGAGAATAAATATGGAAAGGTCAAAAGTGAAAATATGTGTATAATAATGTATAATAATAATAATTTGAATTATTCTTAGTAAGAAGTAGAACATGAAGGAAGAAAAATGTAAATAAGAAATAACGGGGCTATAAGGACAAATATTCTAAAGAAGAATAAGGGGGAAATGTAAATAATAGATTACTGTCACGCAATTGCTGTAAAAAAAAGGAGGAGTATATATTGTGTGTGTATGTGTGTTATGTTTTGCTTTGTTTTGTTTTGTCTTGTTGGTTAAAAATATTTTTTTTAAAAAAAAGAATAAACTTATTTTGAATAGTTTCAAGAATGTGAAGCTTTGCAAAAATAAATTTGAGTCATAAAGAAGCCAGGGATGTAATGAGCTCCTGTTGAATAATAAAAGTAATTTTAAAAAAATGTACAACTTATAATAGTTGTAGAAGTAACCTATGCAACACTTGCCCAACAAAGAAAAAAAAGAGCATTCCAGATCAGAAGAATACAGAACTGCACTCCAAAATATTTATAGATATACACCTGTTCAATTTGAATCCCATTTACTTAACATTTGTGAATTTGATGATAATGTCAGACAAACACTGAACCTTACTTCTGTTGGTTTAGTAATAGTTTTTGTTCAGAAATCAAATTATGCAGAATAAAACTAGTGCCTTTTTGTCAGGTCTGCCCCAGTCAGGTCCCTTAGGAAAGAAAGATCCTCGACTCCATGTGGGTGGAGTATAGGTTCTTTTATTAAAGTTGCTGGCTGCAGGAAAACCAGGCTAGAACAAAATTTCTCACACAAAAAGTTATACATTTTTCCCCTCATCCCAGCCCTCCCCCATGACCAATTTCTCTTAAGTCAATGAAGAGCCGAATAAGTGTTTTGAGAATGCTGAGATGTTTGAAGTAGTCCACATTCCAGGGTATGTTGCCTTGAGTGCTGGCACAAACTGGTTCCGGGCTTCCCTGGTCTTCGTCAAGCTATTATCCCCCTCCCTATTTCCCATCACATCCCCATATGCATTTATTGCCCATTTATCATCCTCCCCTCCACTCTGTCCCTCCTAGCTTTTGATGACAGAATGCCAGTGAGGTGCCAAACTGAAGATGACAGACCTGAGATACTGCCCCCCCTTAACAGAGATGTTAGTTCTCCAGAGGAAACAAGGAGGGGAAGACACACATGAAAACACATAATTAATTAAAACAGTCATCGAGATTTATCTCGGTATTCATGGAACTTTTTAAGCAGTTTAGATGCTTTAATGTATTCTGAATTCTTCCTTTAGTTTCAGAGGGACAGAAGTACATGCCTAAGGGTTTTTGTTAATTCGAGTTCCACAGTCACTGGGTTACTAACTTTTAGGATAGGGAAAGGACCAACATACTTCAGACCCAGTTTTTTGTAAGGTTGTCTAGATTGCAGGTATTTAGTGGATAAATAGACCTTGTCCCTGATTTTGGTCTTTCGGCTTCATGCGCCTTTTGACACCTTGTTTTTTATTTTCTTCCCTCACCTCCTCCAGCGCTTTTCTCACTACCAGCCAGGTATTTTATAGTTGGGTAATGCATTCTTTTAAGGAGATAGTCAAGGGGGTGGCCTGGGGCCACTTAGGGATAGATACAAAATCCTGCCCCCTGGCCACCTTAAAAGGAGTGAATCCAGTGCTATTGTGCATTGAGTTATTGTAAGCACCTTCAGTGAAAGGAAGAAGATCCGCCCAATTGTCCTGTTGATAATTAATATAACAGCTGAGGTACTGCTCCAGGACCCCATTCATATGTTCACAGGCTCCATGCATTTTCAGATGATATGAAGAACTAAGCCCCTGAGTGGTCCCCAAAAGTTTTAAAACCTCTTGCCAAAATTGCAAAGTGAATTGAACTCTGTGATCCAAGATTATTCTTTCTCAGGCTCCATGCAGTCTATAGATGTGCTGCATGAACAATTTGGCTAAAGTGCGAGTGGAGGGGATTTTTTGACAGGGCACAATATACACTTGTTTGGAAAATAAATCAGTTTTCATCAAAATCACAGTGTTTTCTGAACTCTTGGGTAGTCCATTGAGATCTCTTTCCATGGGACTTTGGGTTCCACTACCGGCTGGAGGAGTCCTGGTGTTTTCCTTTGTTGCCTTTTGGCGGAGGCACAGAAAGGTAGCTAGCTATACAGCTCTCTCTGTCTTTCTTTAGTGATGGCCACCAAAACTGGCACTTAACCAAGTGCAAGGTTTTGACAAAGCCAAAATGCCCCCATTACTTTTGAATCATGGCTTTTCTACAAGACCGCTTGTTGCTGACTTTCAGGAATGTAAAATTTGGCCCCCACCCAAGCTAAGACATCCTGCATCGTATATTCGCTCTTATGGGTTTGGAACCACTTGTCTTTCTCCAGTGCCAACTGGATTTTTAGCTTTCACTCTGGTGATGACTGGAGCTGCTAATTGCCAGGATGGGATAACTGATGTAATTACCTCCAGCTTTGAATTGTTATATTGTGGCAATCTGGGATATCTGCTAGGAAGTTCTTTCCCCCTTGGAAGATACCGCAGCATGAAATTGAATCAGTTAAAGTACTGAGTCTAGCGGACTTGCTTGGGTGACAATTTCTGGGGAGTCTTTAAGGCTTGTAAGTTTTTTATGGTCAGTTCACATTTCAGAAGGGGTTTCTTTTTCACCCTTCCAAGAAGTGCCTCCAGGTTAAGAGCGTTCAGTATACTGCATACACTTCCTTTTCCCAACCTACCCACCTACATTCAATTTCGGTAAACTTTTTTGATGTATAGGCACAGGGTTACAGGACCCCCTGCTCATTTTGTGGCAGGAATACTACCCCCACCACCACTACCCCCACATCATTAGCATCTGCTTGAATGACAAAGGAGCCATTGGGGTCTGTGTGTTTCAGTACCAATTCTGCTATGAAAGGTGCTTGAGTTTTTTTGAATGCTGCTTGGCATTCCATTGTCCATTTCAACAGCTGGCTAGGCTTAGGCTTCCCCTCCCTTTTCATCTTGAGTAGGTTGGTGATGGGGAGGGCTATCTGGACAAATAATGGGGTGAATTGGCAGAAAGGTTTGTGAACTTTTTGTGAGCTTTATAGTTGTTTCCAGGTGTCCACTAAAGCATTGACAGCACTTTCTTAGGGTTCATTTCTATTCTTTCTGGAAAATGTGGTATCCCAGATAGTCAATTTTACTTTGGTGGAATTCGCATTTGGACTGTTTGGCATACAATTGCACTGCTCGGAGCTTTTTGAGCACAGCTCTGACTAATATTACATGCTCCACCATAGTCTTGATATAGCTTAAAATATCATCCAAATAGAATCAGAATAGAATAGAGCTGGAAGGGATCTTCGAGGTCTTCTAGTCTAACTGCCTGCTCAAGCAGGAAACCCTATACCATTTCAGACAAATGATTGTCCAGTCTTTTCTTAAAAACCTCCAGTAATGAAGCACCCACAACTTCTGATGGTAAGATGTTCCAATGGTTAATTGTTCTCACTGTTAGGAAGTTTCTCCTTAATTCCAGATTGATTCTTTCCTTGATTAGTTTCCATCCATTGTTTCTTGTCCTGCCCTCTGGTGCTTTGGAAAATAAATTGATTCCCTCCTCTTTGGGGCAACCTCTGTAATATTGGAATACTGCTATCATGTTCCCCCAGTCCTCCTTATCTCTAGACTAGCCAAACCCAAATCCTACAACCGTTCATCATATGTTTTTGTCTCCAGGCCTTTAATCATCTTACTCTTCTTTGAACTTTTTCCAAAGTCTCAACATCTTTTTTGTAAGATGGTGACAAAAACTGGATGCAGTATTTCAGGTGTGGTCTTACTAAGGCTTTATAAAGTGGTACTAATACTTCACATGATTTATATAACCAAGGATTGTGTTAGCTTTTTTTGGCTGCCACCGCACACTGCTGGCTTATATTTAAGTGATTGTCCATTACAACTCAAAGGCCCCTCTCACAGTTACTGTTTTTGAGCCAGGTTTCACCTAATCTGTACTTGTACAGGTTTTTACTGCCTACGTATAAAACCTTGCTTTTCTCCACATTAAATTTCATTTTGTTGGATAGGGCCCATTGTTCAAGTCTGTCATGATATTTTTGGATCCTGAGCTTGACTTCTGGGGTGTTGGCTATTCCTGCCAGTTTAGTGTCATCTACAAATTTGATTAGTTCCCTTTCTATTCCCTCATCTAAGGCATTTATAAAGATATTGAAGAGTACTGGGCCTAAGATGGAACTTTATGGTACCCTACTGCTTACTTCCCTCCATATAGATGTAGTACCATTAAGAACTACTCATTGAGTATGGTTTTTGTCAGCCAATAATAAATGCATCTGGTGGTGATGCTGTCTATTCCACATTTTTCTAGCTTACCAAGAAGTAGGCTGTGGTCTGCTTTGTCAAATGCCTTGCTGAAGTCTAAATATACTATTTACATAGCATTCACTAGTCTACTAATTTAGTCACTCTGTCAAAGAATGAAATAAGATGGTTTAGGCATTATCTGTTTTTAACAAACCCATGCCGGGTACTAGTAATAACTTATTTGTTTCTAGATGTTTTTTTATTATTTTTTCCAGTATCATCCCAGGTATTGATGTTAGGCTGATTGTTCTGTAGTTTCCTGACTCTGTTTTTTTCCTTTTTTGAAGGCTTAAAAACTGGTGTTGTCAACAGAAGTTCAGCTTCCTAGACCATGGTCTGCATTCCCTACATGAAGGGCTACTGGCAAGAGATGGACTGTACCTCACAAGAACTGGAAACAATATATTCAGAAAATGACTGGCTTATCTTATCAAAAGGGCTTTAAACTAAAAATGAGGGAGGAGGAGGGCCAAATTTCATGATCTATAGAATCTGTTGTTGTTAATTGCGAAGTCGTGTCCGACCCGTCGCGACCCCATGGACAATGTTCCTCCAGGTCTTCCTGTCCTCTACCATCTTCTGGAGTCCATTTAAATTCACACCTACTGCTTCAGTGACTCCATCCAGCCATCTCATTCTCTGTCGTCCCCTTCTTCTATTGCCCTCAATCTTTCCCAGCATTAGGCTCTTCTCCAGTGAATCCTTCCTTCTCATTAGGTGGCCAAAGTACTTGAGTTTCAACTTCAGGATCTGGCCTTCTAAAGAGCAGTCGGGGTTGATCTCTTCTAGGACTGACCGGTTTGAACGCCTTGCAGTCCAAGGGACTCGCAGGAGTCTTCTCCAGCACCATAGTTCAAAGGCCTCAATTCTTTTGCGCTCAGCCTTTCTTATGGTCCAACTTTCACAGCCATACATTGCAACTGGGAAAACCATGGCCTGGACTATACGCACTTTTGTTGGCAGGGTGATGTCTCTGCTTTTTAGAATGCTGTCTAGATTTGCCATAGCTTTCCTCCCCAGGAGCAAGCGTCTTTTAATTTCTTGGCTGCAGTCCCCATCTGAGGTGATCTTTGAGCCCAGAAAAATAAAATCTGTCACTACCTCCATTTCTTCCCCATCTATTTGCCAGGAATTGAGAGGGCCGGATGCCATGATTTTGGTTTTCTTAATGTTGAGTTTCAAGCCAACTTTTGCACTCTCCTTCTTCACCCGCATCAAGAGGCTCTTTAGTTCCTCTTCACTTTCTGCCATTAGAGTGGTATCATCTGCATATCTTAGGTTGTTGATATTTCTCCCGGCAATCTTAATTCCAACTTTTGATTCATCTAGCCCTGCCTTTCTCATGATGTGCTCTGCATATAAGTTAAATAGGCAGGGCGACAGTATACAGCCTTGCCGGACTCCTTTTCCAATTTTGAACCAATCAGTGGTTCCGTGTTCGGTTCTCACTGTTGCTTCTTGACCCGCATATAGGTTTCTCAGGAGACAAATGAGATGGTCTGGTACTCCCATCTCTTTAAGAACTTTCCACAATTTGTTGTGATCCACACAATCAAAGGCTTTTGCATAGTCAATGAAGCAGAAGTAGATGTTTTTCTGGAACTCCCTAGCTTTCTCCATGATCCAGCGTATGTTGGCAATTTGATCTCTAGTTCCTCTGCCTCTTCGAAATCCTGCCTGTACTTCTGGTAGTTCTCGATCCACATACTGCTGGAGTCTAGCTTGTAGGATTTTAAGCATAACTTTACTAGCATGTGAAATGAGTGCAATGGTGCGATAGTTTGAACATTCTTTGGCATTGCCTTTCTTTGGAATTGGAATGTAAACTGACCTTTTCCAATCCTGTGGCCACTGTTGAGTTTTCCAAATTTGCTGGCAAATTGAGTGTAGCACTTTTACTGCATCGTCTTTTAAGATTTTGAATAGCTCAGCTGGAATACTGTCACCTCCACTAGCTTTGTTGTTGCTCAGATTTTCTAAGGCCCATTTCACTTCACATTCTAGGATGTCTGGTTCGAGGTCAGTGACCATCTCATTGTGGTTATCTGGGATGTTAAGCTCATTCTTGTATAGTTCTTCTGTGTAGTTTTGCCATCTCTTCTTAATCTCTTCTGCCTCTGTTAGGTCTCTGCCATTTTGGTCCTTTATCATGCCCATCTTTGCATGAAACGTTCCCTTCATATCTCCAATTTTCTTGAAGAGATCTCTGGTCCTCCCTATTCTGTTGTTTTCTTCTATTTCTTTGCACTGTTCATTTAAGAAGGTATTCTTATCTCTTCTAGCTATTCTCTGGAATTCTGTATTCAATTGGGTGTATCTTTCTCTTTCTCCTTTGCCTTTCGCTTCCCTTCTTTCCTCAGCTATTTGCAAAGCTTCCTCAGACAGCCATTTTGCTTTCTTGCATTTCTTTTTCTTTGGGATGGTTTTAGTTGCTACCTCTTGTACAATGTTGCGAACTTCCATCCATAGTTCTTCAGGCACTCTGTCTATCAGATCCAGTTCCTTAAATCTATTTGTCACCTCTACTGTATATTCATCAGGAATATGATTTAGTTCATACCTGAGTGGCCTAGTGCTTTTCCCTACTTTTTTCAATTTAAGCCTAAATTTTGCAACGAGAAGCTCATGATCTGAGCCACAGTCAGCTCCTGGTCTTGTTTTTACTGACTGTATAGAGCTTCTCCATCTTTGGCTGCAGAGCACATAGTCAATCTGATTTCTATGTTGACCGTCTGGTGATGTCCATGTGTAGAGCCGTCTCTTGGGTTGTTGGAAAAGAGTGTTTGTTATGACCATCGTATTCTCTTGACAAAATTCTATTAGCCTGTGCCCTGCTTCATTTTGTACTCCAAGGCCAAACTTGCCTGTTATTCCGGTTATCTTTTGGCTTCCTACCTTAGCATTCCAATCCCCCATGATGATAAGGACATCATTTTTTGGTGTTAATTCTATAAGGTGCTGTAGGGCTTCATAGAACTGGTCAATTTCATCCTCTTCAGCACCAGTAGTTGGGGCATAGATTTGGACTACTGTGATATTGAATGGTTTGCCTTGGATTCGAATTGAGATCATTCTGTCATTTTGAGGATTGTATCCCAGTATTGCTTTTCCTATTCTTTTATTGACTATGAAGGCTACTCCATTTCTTCTGAGGGATTCTTGCCCACAGTAGTATACCTGATGGTCATCTGAGTTAAATTCACCCATTCCTGTCCATTTTAGTTCGCTGATTCCTAAGATGTCGATGTTCAGTCTTGTCATCTCTTTTTTGACTACGTCTAGCTTGCCTTGATTCATGGATCTTACATTCCAGGTTCCTATGGAGAAAAAATCTTTACAGCATCGGACTTTCCTTTCACCACCAGATATATCCACAGCTGAGCGTCCTTTCGGCTTTGGCCCAGTCGCTTCATTCTTTCTGGCGCTACTAGTACTAGCCCTCTGCTCTTCCCCAGTAGCATATTGGACACCTTCCGACCTGAGGGGCTCATCTTCCAGCGTCATATCTTTTTTCCTTTTAGTACTGTCCATGGGGTTTTCATGGCAAAGATACTGGAGTGGTTTGCCATTTCCTTCTCCAGTGGATCACATTTTGTCATATAGAAGCTAGTTCCAAGCAAAAACCATTACATAACCGATCACATAAGGAGGAAGGGAATAGAGAAAAAAGAAATAAAAAGAAAAACATAATGAAATAGTAATGGAAAGGATGGAAATCCCAGTTACAAAGTAGGAAATACAAGAAACATATCCAAGACCAATAAAGGACTCAAATGACTATATATTAAGGCTCAACGTTTAGGGCACAAACAGGGTGAACTTGAAGTATTAGTACATGAAGGCAGATATGATATAGTTGCCATTACTGAAACTTGGTGAAATGAAACTCATGAATGGAAGGATATAAACTATTCAAAAGAAACAGACCCAACAAAAAAAGAGATAAGAGTTGCATTATATATAAAAGATCACTACATCTCTACCGAAAAACACAAAGCCAAGGATGAAAACCTCCTAGAATCCATATGGGTAAATATAAAAAGAAAAAAAAAAGAATGACATTGCTATAGGCATATACTACAGGCCACCCAACCAAGCAGAAGAAATAGATGAACTTTTTGCTAAATAATTAACAAATGTAAGTAGTAAATATACCACAGTAGTAATGGAAGACTTTAACTACCCTGATATCAACTGGGACATAAACTTTACAGTAAGTGGGAGATCAGATTTCTAACCAACGTAGCTGACAACTTTGTCATCCAAAAGGTAGAGGAGGGGACTAGAGGAAAAGCTATACTAGACCTAATTCTTACTAATAGAGAAATTTGTTAACTGGCTGACAAAGAATTCATCTATTTCTTCTGATTGGTTGGATGGCCTGTAATACACACCCTTGGCAATGTCACTTTTTCCCTTTTATATTGACTCATATACATTCTGGAGGGATTTTATCTTTGATCATGTGCATTTCTGTAGATATGTAGTGTTCTCTTACATATAGTGCAACTCCCCCTACTCTTTTTGTAGATCTATTTATTAATTTATATCTTTCCATCAATACATTCCAGTCATGGGTTTAATCCCACCAGGTTTTTGTTATGCCAACTATATCATATCCACTCTCATGTACTATTGCTTCCAGTTCACCTGTTTGTTCCCCAAGCTTTGAGCATTTGCCATATTTATGACTTTTATGCCTGTCCGTGGATATGTCTCCTGCATGTCCTGATTGTTGTTTGAATTTTTCTTTTTTTCTCATCACTCCCTACCTCATTGTTTGATTTGTTTTCTTGGGATTTATGATTGGTTTTGTGTTCTAGAGATTCTATAGATTGGTCACCCTTCCCCATCAATTTTAGTTTAAAGCCCTCCTGATGAATTGGGCCAGTCTTTTTCCAAGTACATTTCCCCTGTTTTCATGATGTGCAGTCCATCTCTTGCCAAGAGTCCTTCACGTAGGAAATGCAGTCCATGGTCCAGGAAACCAAAGTTTTCTTGGTGGCACCAACCCTGTAGCCAGTGGTTTATTTCTACAATTCTTTTTCCCCTCAATGGGTGTTGGCCTTTCGTTGGGAGTACTGATGAGAACACTACTTGTGCTCCTAGCTCCTTAACATTATTGCCTGGCTGCTTATAATCTCTCAATATTACACTCAGGTTCTTTGGTGTGTCATTCGTCCCAATATGAAGGAGAAGAAAAGGGTAGTAATCTATGGGTCTAATTATTTTGGTTAGGTTCTTAGCCACATCTTTGATTTTTGCTCCAGGGAGACAACATACCTCCTTGGATTGTATGTCCAGTCTGCAGATGGCTGATTCTGTTCCTTTGAGGATAGAATCTGCTATTACCAACACTTACCTTCCTTTTTTGGTGGGTGCAGTCTGGGGTGCTTTTTTGTTTATCTGAGGTGTGTTTGATGATGTGACCTTTTTAGGGATATTTTATGTGGCTTCTTTGCTAGGTGTCCACATGTTGTCTTTGAGGGGGAGGTGGTGGGTCTACATATTTCCATCTAGGGAGGGAAATAAATTGCTCAGTTTTAATGGAGATGCTTTTGTTGGGATAGATTGGGTAGTAGTTTGTTAGATATATGCTGCTTCTTTCTTTGATTATTGTGTTTCCTTCTGTGTGTGACATACCTCCATTTGTCTTCCTCCAAGAGTTTATTAGTAGGGTCAAATCATCTGGGGGTTATTCATTCATTATTTGGTTTGGTTTGGGTATAGCTTTCTTTTTTTTTTAATTGAAAAGTTTTATAAAAGTTACAATATACACCCCAAAACTCACCCACCCTAAACCCCCCTCTCCCTCCCCCACTTCCCAGAGCTGAGTGCAGGGTAACAAATATAATAAGCATAATCTAACTAACATTAACCAATTATATAAATAACCAAGTCCATAATGCGCTTTAACTCCCCTTTAACATAAAAATAAACAAATTGAAAATAAACATAATAATATAAACAAGTTAATATCGACTTCCGGTGGTTAAAGCGGTGGAGATGGCGGCTACTTTGTAGCCGTCCTCCTGAGAAGGTGTCAGATCCGCGGAGCACAGCGTTTACCAGCTGGCCCGCGGCTCGCAATCCCCTTCCCGGGCGAAGGGAAGGGGTAGAGATCGCATGAATAGAGGTAGAACCTCTTAACTCTCCCTGGATTTTTATTTTTAGGGGGGTAGAAAGAGGGTTCCCTCGGAGTTCATTGCCTTCTCCGCCTCTCAGCTGTCTTTGTTTCTTCGGAAACAAAGCGAGACGCCGCTACCATCTCCGTACTTAAAGAAACCGTGAGTAATCTTAAACCGGACAGAACTGTTTAAAGGATTTTATTTATAGTTTAGCTTTATTTTATTTTTTTTTAGTTTATTTAGTTTATTTAGTATGTGCTGATTTTTTTTTATTTTTTTGAGCTTTCTCTTTTTTTTTTTTGGGCGGAAAAGTGAGAGTGAAAGTAAAATGGCGTTTTGAAAGTTTTTTCCTTTAAAAGACGGATCGGCTGAATTGTTGTTTAATACTGCTTTTTTTTTACTTTTCTACTTTTTTATTCTTGGTGACTTTTAGATTGATCTTATTTTATTCTATTTTATCTTATTTTTAATTTTTTTTTTTTGGATTACTTATTTTTATCGGTATTTTTAAGAAGAAAGGAAGATAAATTAAAATGGCTTCAAAACGACAACCAGCTACTGCAGCTTCTAAAGTAACTTCTTCTCCTGCTACTTCTACTGTGCAACAACAACTTAAAATAATACCCTCAGTGCAGCAACCTAAATCCACTCCACCTTCACCTCCCCCATCTGGCACATCAGCACAAGACATTAAAGAAATAATGGTAAGTGCTGTCTCACAGTTTAGGGAGGAAATGAAACAACTTTTGGACCAGAATAAATCTGAAACTAAGGAGGAAATGAAGAAAGAGATGAAGGAGCTTTTAGAACAGAATAATGCTATTTTGAGGGATGATATACTTCTAGCTCTATCTGGAATGGCCTCAGTGGTTGTGAAGCTGGACTCCAGAGTAGAGGAAATTGAAGAAACAGTTGAACTTTTGGATTATAAATTTCAAGATATGGAGAAAAAAGTGGAGACTTCACAAGATGATATTCTTATGTTCCAGTATAGACAGATGGAATATGCTTTGAGAATAAGGGGTCTGAAAGAAGATAAAACTCAAGATTTGATGGAAATGGTGATTAATGACTTGGCTGTTATTTTGAATATTGATAAAGAAGAGTTACGTGGGGATGTGGAAAGAATTTATAGAGTTAATTCTTGGATTGCAAAACAGAGGAATTTGCCTAGAGATGTGGTGATATATTTTGCTAAGAAGTCTTTGCGAAATCAGATTCTACAAACTTTTTATAATAAAAGATTTCAGATTGCTGCCCAAGATATTATTATTTTAAAGGAAATTCCACCTAAAATTTTAAGAAGCAGAAAAGATTTTGCTTTTTTGTAAATGAACTTAAAGCAAGACAAATGCCATTTAGATGGGAGATTCCGATGGGCATTGTTTTGAGCCATGCGGGGACACGTTATAGACTTAATACAGTTGCTAAAGCTAAGGAATTTTATAAAACGGTCCTGGGAGCAGGCTCTCCTTTGCCCATGATGCATAAAGTCTTGAGTGACAAAGAGATGGAACAGAAATCTGAAGGTACAGGGATGATGACTGCTGGACAGGTGGTATGGATGTCTCAACCAGAAGTTAAAGAACAGAGAATGACCCGTGCAGCACATAAACGTAAAGAAAAAGAACAACAGAAAAAAGAAAAAGAAAAAGAAATTGAAGAATCTACTCAGCAAATTGCTTCAGTGCCGGTGGGAGGAGCAAGACCCAAAAGCTCTGCTACATATTCATCAGCAGCAGAATTTGAGCGGATCTTCTCCAGGCTGAAGGCCAAGGGAGATGGCAAAGCTCCTGTCCTGGAATGTTAATGGATTAAACATTCCTCAAAAGAGAAAAAAAATTTACCACTATTTGAAACAACATAACAATGATATTATTTGCTTGCAAGAAACTCATATTACAGCTAAAGATCAAAAATATTTAAATAATCCTCGCTTGGGATCTCATTTTGTATCTCCCGCCCCTGGGAAGAAAGGGGGTGTGGTAATCTATGTTAAACAGAATTTATCTGCTACCTTGTTAGAATCAGATCCTTACGGAAGATATGTTATGCTTGAACTTGGTTTATATGGCAAGAAAATTCTTATTGTGGGGTTGTATGCACCAAACCAGCAACAGGAGCAATTTTATAGGTTACTACATCAGAAAATAACTTTGTTGGACTATAGATCTGTGATTTTAATGGGAGACTGGAATGGTGTCTTAGATATACAAATGGACAAAAAAGGCTCTTCTACCTTTTTTAAACAGGCTAAATTACCTAAAGCCTTTTTTGATATGAAAGAAGATTGGGAATTGAGAGACTATTGGCGTGAACGTAATCAAGAAGAAAAGGATTTTACGTTTTTTTCAGATAGACACCAATCTTTCTCAAGAATTGATTTCTTTTTGATCACAACAGATTTATACAACAGGGTGAAGAATGTAAAAATTTTTCCTAGGACATTGTCCGATCATAGTCCAGTTTGGATGGAACTGTTTGTAGAGAAAGAAGATAGGAGATCCTGGAGGGTGAATGAGAATTTATTTAAACAAGAAAAAAATGTTCATAAATTAAAGGAATGTTTAAAGGAATATTTTACTCTAAATATGAACAAGGGAACATCAATGTCAATGGTCTGGGATGCAAGTAAAGCTTTCATGCGTGGTATTTTGATAAAAATGAATAATTTGCATAGACAGAAACAGACTCAGAAACGGAAAGACTTGGAAGAGGAGATTAAATTAAAAGAGAAACTTTTAATTTTAAATCCCTTAGATGAAAAGGTTAAAGGAGCTTTAAAATTGTTAAAAACACAATTTAACATGCTGATGGCTGATCAAGCTGCAACTAATTTGCTATTTATGAAACAAAATACATTTTGTAATGCTAATAAACCAGGGAGATGGTTGGCTTATCAGTTAAGAAAAAAACAGAAACAGAGGAACATAGATAAAATAAATTATAATGGTAAATTGGTTTATCAGAAAGAATTGATTAAGAAATCTTTTTTAGAATACTATCAAAAATTATATAAGGGTACTAATATTCAAATTACAGATATAAATAATTATTTAGGCAAAGTTAACTTTCCTAAATTAACAGAAGATCAGGAAAAAAAGATTAACGGTTTAATTACTAAGGAAGAAATTGTTACAGCTATTAAACAATTGAAATTGGGCAAAGCGCCGGGTACGGATGGGTTGACATCTATTTATTATAAAGCTTTAGTAGAAGAGATGATTCAACCGTTGTGTGAACTGTTTAATAATTTATTACAGGGGTTAGAGATCCCTCCATCCTGGCGTAATGCATTTATATCATTGATTCCAAAAGATAGTCAAGATCTTACTTTGCCTAAAAATTATAGGCCTATATCTCTTTTAAATGTGGATTATAAAATTTTTGCAAAAATTTTAGCTAACAGGCTTATGGGGATCTTGCAGCAGTTTATACATAGGGATCAATCGGGTTTTATAACTGGAAGGTATATGAAGAATAACGTTAGACAAATTATTAATTTATTAGAGTATTTAGAAAAGAATAACCAAGTCTCTGCAGGCCTGATATTTTTGGATGCTGAAAAAGCCTTTGACCAAGTGAATTGGCAGTTTATGCTGTGTTTAATCAAGGAGATGAATTTTGGACAAAATATATTACAAGTATTATCCAATATATATCAAAAACAGACTGCTCAAATTATTGTAAATGGGGGTTTGTCAGAGGCTTTTGTAATAGAAAAAGGAACAAGACAGGGATGCCCGTTGTCTCCGTTATTGTTTGTTTTAACACTGGAAATTTTGTTGATTAAAATTCGGGAGTCTCAAGAAATAAAAGGAATAGAAATTAATAAAAAAGAATATAAATTAAGAGCCTTTGCAGATGACTTGGTTGTTACTTTGTCTCAACCTGTTTCTTCGGTGGTGAAATTATTACAATTGATTCAACAATATGGACGTGTTTCTGGCTTTAAAATTAATAATAATAAGACCAAAATATTAGCCAAAAACATGACTAATGGTGATAAACAGGCTCTAGTTAACTTAACAGACTTTGAAATTGTTGATAAGGTAAAATATTTGGGGGTTACATTATCTGCTTCTAATGTAAAATTGTATAAAAATAATTATGAAAAGCTGTGGATGGAGGTACAGAAGGATTTAAAAAACTGGAATAATTTACAGTTATCCCTTATGGGCAGAATTGCAGTTATTAAAATGAATGTCCTGCCAAAGTTTATTTTTTTGTTTCAAATGTTACCTATTTTAAAGAACGAACGTAATTTAGATGAATGGCAAAAAGGTATTAATAAATTTGTTTGGGCAGGGAAAAAACCAAGGGTGAAACTTAAAATAATGCAAGATTTTCGTGAGAGAGGTGGACTCAAGGTACCAAATATGAAATTGTATTATGATGCTGTAGTATTGACATTGATTAGCGACTGGGTGAATTTAACAAATACAGAAATACTTCATTTGGAAGGCTGGGACCTACTTTTTGGATGGCATGCCTATTTAATATTTAATAAAAAAGTGGATTGGGTTTTTAAGTCTCATATTATAAGAAACTCTTTGCTAAGAGTGTGGAGAAAGTATTATAAAAGTGACTTCAAAATACCATTATGGGCTATACCTCGGCATGCCATAGAAGGTATAAGGAAAGGGGTAAATATGGACAAGGTCTCTTACGTACAGTTACTAAGATGGGATGGCCAAGACTGGCAGTTAAAATCTTTGGAAGAATTAACACATGAAAACTTAACTTATTCATGGTTCCAATATAGACAAATAGTGGATAGATGGAAGATGGATTGTAAAATGGGCTGGCTTAGAGAAGATGAAATTTTTTTAAAACAAGTAAGAGATCAAAGGCCAACCCATATTAAGAGAGTTTATGGGGTTTTAGTGGAATTAGATTCAGAACTTGAACTAGTTAAAGATTGTATGATTAAATGGGCACAGAATATTGGTGAAACGATTTCAATGGATACTTGGGAACTTATTTGGATAAGAAATGTTAAATTCACACAAGCGCAAAATTTAAGAGAGAATTTTTATAAGATGTTTTATAGATGGCACCTTGACCCAAAGAAAATGTCCATTATGTACCCTAATCTACAGCCGAAATGCTGGAGATGTGGATATTTGGATGCTACCTATTACCATATTTGGTGGACGTGTAAGCATATAAAAGCTTTTTGGATTAAGATATGGTGGAATATTCAAAGAATTTTTAAAAGGAGGGTAAAATTTACTCCGCAATTATTTTTACTAGGTATTGTTATTGACTGTGATGCTAAGGAGGTTATATTGATGTTAAATTTGATTACAGCCGCTAGGTTGTTAATAGGACAATATTGGAAGAAGGAATCTTTGCCTACTTTACAAGAATGGTTTCATAAAGTTTCGTATTTGGCAGAAATGGCAAAGATTTCGGCTTTCTTAAAGGAGCAATCTCAAGAAAAATTTTTTGCGGTATGGGAAAAATGGATAAATTTTATACAACATAATTTGGATATGGAAAAATATTATTTAGCCTTTTTATAATTTGTAATGATTGTTTTTTCTTTCTTTCTTTCTTCTTTTTCTTTTTTATATATATACATTTTTTTATGTATTATTATTCATATATTTTTTTCCCTTTTTTTTTTTTTTTATATATATATGCTTTATTCTTCGTCTACTTTCTTCTTTCTTCTTTCTCTCTCTCTCTTCTTTTTTTATTTTTTTTTTAGTATATATTATTCATTTTAAAGTTCATGTTATGTATATTATTATTATATATATTATTACTGTGATTTTTATTATTATTATTAATTATTTTATAAGTTGCAAATGTTATTTTTAAAATATTTGTTAAATAATCCTATATTCAGTTCTGGGAAGTCGGGGGGGGGTGGGGTGGTTGGGGAGGGGGGGGTGGATTCTTACTTGTAAAACTTTTGAAAAATTTCAATAAAAAAAAAAATATATATAAACAAGTTAATATCCTAATTCTTGAACAATACAATATCCAAATTGTTAAACAATACTAATACTAAAAATAATAATAAAACTAATAAAAATTCCACTATAATAAACTATTAATAATAATAATACTCTAAAATTTACTCATAAGGTAAATGGAACTTTTTAGTCCCATATTTATTCTGAATATAATCTATCCATCTTCTCCAAACCGAAATGTATCTTTTTTGTGAATGATCCTTCAAATAAGCAGAAATCTTAGCCATTTCTGCTAAATTTGATACTTTAAGCGTCCATTCTTCTATAGTAGGCAAACAATCCTTCCAATATTGCCCTATCAATAACATTGCAGCTGTTATCAAATTCAACATTAAATTAATTTCTTTAACATCACAATCTACAATTACACCCAATAAAAATAATTGTGGAGTAAACTTTATCTTTCTCCTAAAAATCTTTTGAATGTTCCACCAAATCTTAATCCAAAAAGCTTTTATATTTCTGCAAGTCCACCAGATATGAAAATAAGTAGCATCCAAACCACCACATCTCCAACATTTAGGCTGTAAATTAGGATACATACAAGACAACTTTTTAGGATCCAGATGCCATCTATAAAACATTTTATAAAAATTTTCTCTTAAATTTTGGGCCTGGGTAAATTTTACATTTCTAACCCAAATTACCTCCCATATATCCAATGGAATCAATTCCTGAATATTTTGGGCCCATTTTACCATACAATCTTTAACTAATTCCATTTCCGAATCCAATTCTATTAAAGCATTATAAATTCTCTTTATATGCACTTGGCTTTGATCTTTAATCTGTTTTACCAAATTCTCATCCATTGAAGTAATACCAACCTTTTGATCTAACTTCCACCTAGCCAACAATTGATTATACTGAAACCAAGATTGTACAATATTTTCTTGCTTTAACTCAACTAACGGTTTTAATTGCCAATCATTCCCTACCAATTTAAGTAATTCCGTATAAGAAATCCTATCCAAATTCACATCCATAGATACCCCCTCTATCGCATGTCCAGGAATCCCCCAGATTGGTATTTTGTAATTTAACTTATAATAATACTTCTTCCAGACACGTAATAAAGCACTTCTTAAAATATGAGATTTAAAAGCTTGGTCAACTTTTTTGTTATAAATTAGGTATGCATGCCACCCATATAATAAATCCCATCCCTCAAGATAAAGTATACCTTTATTTGTTAAATTAAGCCAATCACTAACCAGTGTTAAAACCACCGCATCATAGTATAATTTCAAGTCCTCCTTTTTCCCGTACATCTTGTAAGATCTAAAGTTTAATTCTTGGTTTTTTCCCCGCCCAAATAAATTTATTAATACCCTTCTGCCATTCATCCAAATTGGCATCTTTTTTCAAAATTGGTATCATTTGAAACAAGAAAAGAAACTTTGGTAGAAAAGTGGCAAGATAATTGCACTTTTTTCCAATTGTTTAAGTCCTTTTGAATTTTTACCCATAATATCTCATAATTATTTTTATATAATTTTGCATTAGAAGCTGTAATATATACTCCCAGATAGTTAACCTTTTTCACTATTTCAAAACCTGTCAATTTAACTAACATTTCCTTTTCCTTCATAGTCATATTTTTAGATAATATTTTAGTCTTATTATTATTTACCTTAAAACCAGAAACTTTCCCATACTGAGTTATAATTTCCATCAAGTCTATAACCGATTGAATCGGTTGAGATAATGTCACAACCAAGTCATCCGCAAAAGCTCTCAACCTGTAATCATTCTTTTTTATTTTTATTCCCTTTATTATAGTTGATTCACGAATTTTAATCAGTAAAATCTCCAATGTTAAAACAAACAACAATGGCGACAACGGGCATCCCTGTCTTGTACCTTTTTCAATTTTAAATGTCTCTGTTAATCCCCCATTAATTATGCTTTGTGCCGATTGTTGTTGATATATAGCCCTAAGAGAAAATCAAAATTTATCCCCAAAATTCATTTTATCAACAACTTTCAATAAAAATTGCCAATTCAACTGATCAAAAGCTTTTTCAGCATCCAAAAATATCAATGCCGCAGGGGGGTTGGGTATAGCTTTCTTGTGTAGGTTGGAGTTTGGCTAGAGTTGCCTTTAAGTCCCTTATATTTTCCTCTTGTAGTTCATGTAGTTTACATTTAATGCATCTATAATTTGGGTATTTTTTGGGCATAAGCACATACATGGAACATGTATTGCATACCACAATAGTATCAGTCACTTGTTTGTTGTTTGAAAATCCCCCTTTTTTGGTGGATGGATGTGCTTTGTTGTTAGCCTTGTTCCTTCCTTCTCTGTTCTAGGTAATTATTCCTTTATTTAATCCTTTTTTCTGCCTGTTTGTGCTCATTTTTCTACCTTGTTATTTATTTAACTTTCTTACTATTATGTTAGTTTTATTTATCCTTTTCTTCCTTATATTTTTTAAAGTTTTTGAGCTCCAATTCCTCCCTACCTTATTATTTAAGATTTGCCTTGTTAAGATTTGCCTCTTCATTAATCCTATTATTCCTTGATTTCTAATGTTCCACTCTTGTTCTTATTATTTGCCTATTTATTTAACTTTTATTTTCTGTCCTATATTTATTTTTATTCTCTACTGGGGTCTTCCCTGCATTTCTATTGGGACTTCAAACTTAATTGTTGCCTTCACTTCTGTTGCTCGCTGCTCTGGCCTCTTGTTGTCTCTGTTCTGATAAGGCCTCTGTTCAGCTTTCTGATCGGCTCAGCTCCCCTGTCTGGTCTGCTCTACTCAGCTAACCACTCAATTTTAGAGATCAGAGCTCTCTAACTTGATGTGCCTCTGCTGCTGCTTCTGCGTTTCTCCCCTCCACAAATTTTGCCACCATCAATTTCTCACAATCACCAGTTCCCTTTGTTGTTGCTCCAGGCCCTTTTTCCTCTGCCAGATGGGCTGCCAGGCTAATAGAAGGCGGTGGGGGGGGGCTTGCTGATCTCTCTGGGGAGAGAATGTTGATCAAGTCCTCCACCTGGGGAGGTCACTGGGATGGGCTGAGGGGCGGGAAGGAGGCAGGGAGAGGGCTGTGGTAGTCAGGCTGCCTCTAGTTTGCTGGGCCCTGGGTCAGGATGCCTGGTTGCCCCTGGACCCGAGCTGCCTAGATTGGAGTATGGGTCTAGGCTATTCCTGAATATACTGTGACCCACTGGTTTGCTGCCTCCAACAGTCTCCCTTCTTGTTTGTTGTTCAGTTGCCGGGTCTGCTGTTCTTAGTTGCCTCTTTTTCAGTGTTGGGCTGCTTAGTTGGGCTCCTGAGCTGGATCTGTCATTCTCTACTGCCAGTTGCCCCCAACTCCATGTGCATCCATTTGTTCATTGCACTGTTATTTGCTGGTGTTTTCCTCCTTACTCCAGTTTCTTCTTTTCCTTTATCTTTTCTATCTTCCTTATCTAACTTTCTGCTTCTTTTTCCTCCCTTTTTCCATCTCTTTGTATCTTCCTAGTTTAGTAACTTCTCTCCCTGTGATCTGATATTGCTTCTTACGCTGCTGCCATCTTGAATCACAGGTGAACAGCAAGGTCAGCACTGCTTCTATAATTGCAGGGCTATGGGGGGGTGCGGCAGATGAACAGAGGGGACACGCAAACTGCCCATTCAGTGTCCAGGAGCAGAGGCAATGGAGAGGAGGGTGGAAAAAAAAGGAAGCCACTGCTCCACAGGTTTTTTTTTAAGCTATCAAAGGCTCCAGGCAGAGGGAGCAACAGGCAGGCAGCAGTGGGTGGAGGCTTCCCATTTTATTACCCTTGCCTCCATTGCCTCTGCACTTGGGCTCCAGTGTGACAACAAATGGACAGTTTGCGTTCCACCTCTGTTCACCTATAGCACCTGTCCATGCCCCCCTGCAATTGCAGAAACTGTGCTGGCCTTGCTGTTCACCTGCACACACACTCCCATGCCCCCCGCAATTGCAGAAGTCGGGCTGGCCTTACCGCCCCAATTTAGAAGCTATGATGGCTTTGCCATTCGCCTACGTGTCCCCCCCAACCCCAATTGCAGAAGCTCTGCCAACCTTGTTCCTCCTTCCCCCTTTCTTTTTTTTTAAAATATATTTTACTGATTTTTTTTAACATAAACACCTTAATATTTGGTAAACAGTGTTTTGTCTGGGCTTATATTTGCAAAGTAATCACTAACAATCAGTTTCTATATTCCAAAGTTCACATAATAGCTTTGCTTAATTTCTCTTCTTCCAATAATATTCTCTTTGCCAACCTTGAATTGATACAATTCTTATTAGTTTGATAGGTAACAATTAAATATAAAGATGTTTCTAAAATTTCTACAAATAATAATCACATCAATATCATGTTTCTTTTCTATCTGGTCATCTTGGTTGCCTCATCATAAATCCTGTTTACAATTCTTATTTAAATTTGTTTTCCCTACAATGTTCGAAACATTCTTACTGGTTAAGATTTTTTCAAGGTTAATTACATTTAAGTATTTAAATCTATTTTCCCCGTACAGGCCATCCCAACACTTTTAGATTTCTCATGTCTTAAAAAGTAAAAAAAAGGCAAAAAAGAGAGAAGAGAGAAAAAAGAGAGAAAAGAATAAGAAAATAATATACTATTTAAAATACATATCCCTCTTAAACTAATATACATTTATTTCCAATTTTTTTCTGTTCTTTTTATCCATAATTAAACATATGTTTAATGTTTAGATGTTTTACAAGGATAAGGAAAGGGTGAGATCGATATGGGTATTAGGTAGGGTTCGGGAGTGGGATTAGGGTAAGGGTAGATATAAAAATGGGGTTGCCCCCAACAATAATTCCACACTTTAGCAAGCAGACTGTCATCCGGATACAAATATTAAATAACAGCAATTTATATAATGGTAAATAGTTATAATCAATAAGAATAGCAGTAATCATGAAAATATTAGTCAGTAAATATCACTCATCCTATTAAATTTCACAATCCTTTCTCGCTAGATCAATGCTAAGCATTGATAAAAATTTTCCCATGAGTCTTCTTTCTCTTTAATCTCTAGGGTTAATCTGTCCATTTCTGCACATTCTAAAATTTTTGTAATTATAATCTGGTCAGATGGTAAATTTTCATTTTTCCAGAATTGGGCAAATGCATTCTCGCAGCTGTCAATACATGTAATGTTAAATATTCATTCTCTTTTCCATAATTAAGTCCTAGTATTCCCAACAAAAAACAGTTCTGCCTTAAATTCTATCTGTATTTTAGTCATCTTTTCCAGCCATATATGACTCTTAAACCAAAATTTCTTTGCACTAGGACATACCCACCAAATATGATAGTAGGTACCTGGTTTTTGTTTACATTTCCAACAATTATTCGAAACATTTTTAAACATTTTCACTAAGCTAACTGGTGTCATATACCATCTATAAAACATTTTATATAAATTTTCTTTGTATGAGGCTGCTTTAGTAAGTTTGATGTTTCTGTCCCAGAGCTTTCGCCAGTCTTCTGAATCTATAGAATATCCAAAGTTTTTTGCCCAAATTATCATTGTTTCTTTTATTTGTCCTTCTTCCATCTTCCAGTTTAGGAGGAATTTATAAAGTTTCTTGATCAAATTTTTGTCTGTTTTCAAAAGTAATAATAATAATAATAATAATAATAATAATAATAATAATAATAATAATAATAATAATAATAATAATAATAATAATAATAGTGCCATACCGGCTCGGATGTCGCCCGGGTTAACAAGGTCCGCGCTAGATATTGGAGTTCCTGGATATCTGGTGAAAAATGGGTTACAGGACTCAGGACTGTTGGCTGAGCAACCAGGGCCAGCAGCTGCAGAACTACTGGAAGAAAAGGTGTTTACCCGTCGCAGATACACAGTGATGGAAAACAAAGAAATAATGATCTGTTACTACAGATCAAGTCCAACAAGAAGAGGATATCTAAAACGAATGCACCAGTTCTGGAAAGAACAACATCCAGAATCAGAAATAACAGAACAGAGACTAGCAGATCAACGCCAATTTATAACACGAAATAAAGTATTCACAGAAACAGAATTGGACGAACTGCAAAGGTTTACCCAGGGCAAAGAAATCAAAGCCTTACAAGAAGTAATTCAGAATGTAGAGGCAAACCAGGGGGAGTTGGCAGTGAAAGAATCCAGTAGAGATATACAACTGTTCTCATTTGGAAACCAGGCACCTCTTCCTCAGGAAGAACAAAACCCTCTAACTAAAGAAATAAAAGAATTGAAACAAAGAATAACTGAGCATCTAGAAAAGCACAAAAACAACAGAATAAGGCTGCCTGCATTGAAGCTTGTTTCAAAGAAACAGCTAGCACAAGCATTAAAAGATGCAAATACTGCAATAGCAAGTATAAGCACCAATTCACTGCAAGAAACAAACCAATTAATGTACAGCACAGCTGCAGTTATAACTGAATACCTGGGATGCAAAATCAACAAAGAAGAAAAACAAACAAACAGTGCATCACAAAAATGGAAGGTTAGACTAGAAAATAAGATCAGCAAGTTAAGATCACATGCAAGCAAGCTAGAAAAGATGAAAGAAAAGAAGCTGAAGAACAAGAAGACCAAAGAATACCTAATCAAGAAATACCACTTAGAAACAAGGAAGATCAAGGAAGCACTGGAAATAATAAAGCAACAAATAACAGCTATAGCCAGGAAAATCAGTAGATATGAAGCTCGAATTGCAAACTATAGGCAGAACCTCCAATTTCAATCCAATCAGAAACGTTTCTACCAATCCATCAATGGAGAAACTGCAAGGAATCAGTCAGTACCTGACAAGGAAGAAACAGTGCAGTTCTGGAAGCAGATATGGGATAACCCAAAGAAATACAACAAGGATGCGGCTTGGTTAAAAGAGGTGGATGCAAATAAAACAGAAGTTGAAATGAAAGAACTAGTAATAACAACAAAAATGGTAGAAAAAAGAGCAAAGAAAATCAAAAATTGGTCAGCACCAGGTGAAGATGAACTGCATGGGTTTTGGTTGAAACATCTAACTGTTATACACCCACTCATTGCCAAGCAGTTCAACAATATACTACAAGGAGGAGAAATTGAAAAGTGGCTAACAACTGGGAAAACCTACCTAATAATGAAAAATCCAGCAAAAGGGGCAACACCAGGTAACTACAGGCCAATTACCTGCTTACCAACAACTTTCAAATTACTAACTGGTGTGGTAGCTGATGCAGTACAACAGCATCTAGTTGAAAACAATCTCTTTCCACCTGAGCAGAAAGGAAACCGCCCCAATAGCAGAGGAACAAAAGATCAACTCCTAATAGACAAAATGATCTTGGAAAACTGCAAGAGAAGGAAGACCAACCTGAATGTGGCATGGATTGACTACAAAAAGGCATTTGACTCTCTGCCACATGATTGGATAATCAAGTGCCTAGAAATAACAGGAGTCAGTAGAAACATCAGAAAATTTGTGCAAAGATCGATGGCACAATGGAAGACACAGTTGCAGATCAATGGTGAGAAGCTGGGAGAGGTTAATATCAAGAGAGGGATATTTCAAGGAGATTCATTATCACCATTACTATTTGTTATTGCACTGTTTCCTCTGTCAACAATACTGAATAACTCAGGACATGGCTATCAAACATCAAAAACATCTGCTAGATTATCCCACCTCCTTTACATGGATGATCTGAAGCTGTATGGAAAAACATCATCTGAAATAGAATCGCTGCTCAACACTGTCCGTATATATAGCCAAGATATTGTAATGGAGTTTGGCTTGGACAAATGTGCCACACTTACTATCAAACAAGGAAAAATAGTGAAAACTGAAGGAATCAAGATGCCCCACGAAAATAACATTAAGAGTCTGGATGAGGAAGAGTACTACAAATACTTGGGTATCCTTCAAGCTGACAACATCAAGCACACTGAAGTCAAGAAAAAGATTAGAGGTGAATACATCAAGAGAGTGAAGAAGATCTTAAAGTCCAAACTCAATGGAGGAAATACCATAAAGGCAATCAACACCTGGGCAATCCCAGTCATTAGGTACACAGCTGGAATAGTGGACTGGACTCAAGCAGAACTAAAAGCAATGGATAGGCAGACCAGAAAAATAATGACAATGAATCATGCCCTTCATCCACGCAGTGACATTGATAGACTTTATCTACCAAGGCAAATAGGTGGGCGTGGAATGCTACAAGTACATCAGATGGTTGAAGAAGAAAAAATGGCTTTGGAAGAATATCTGAAGAACAATGATGAAGATGCACTGAAATTAGTATATCAGGAAGGTTTACTAACTACTGGAGAGACCAAAGTGGCCTACAAGAAAGACCAAATGAAGAACAGAATAGAGGCATGGGAAGACAAAGCACTACATGGCCAATACATGAAAAAAATAGCTGGGAAAGCAGATAATAATAAAACCTGGCAATGGCTAAGAGCAGGAAAATTGAAGAAAGAGACCGAGGGACTAATTCTGGCTGCACAAGACCAAGCCTTAAGGACAAATGCATACAAAGTCAAAATTGAGAAGACAGCAACAGACAGTAAGTGCCGCCTATGCAAAGAAGCTGAAGAAACAGTGGACCACTTGGTAAGCTGTTGCAAGAAGATTGCACAGACTGATTACAAGCAGCGGCATGACAAAGTAGCAACAATGGTGCATTGGAAGATCTGCAAAAAATATCATTTGCCTGTAAGCAAAAACTGGTGGGATCATAAAATAGAGAAAGTCATAGAAAATGATAAAATTAAACTGCTCTGGGACTTCAGAATTCAAACAGACAAGCACCTGCAACATAACACCCCAGACTTAACAATTGTCGATAAGAAAGACAAAAAAGTCTGGATAGTGGACGTGGCAGTGCCTGGAGATAGCAGAATAGAAGAGAAAGAACTGGAGAAGATAACAAAATACAAAGACCTACAAATAGAAATAGAAAGACTGTGGCAAAAGCAAGCAAGGGTAGTACCAATAGTAATAGGCTCCTTGGGTGCAATCCCAAAACAACTGGAGCACCACTTGAACACCATTGGCATTGACAAATTCGCTATTAGTCAATTGCAAAAGGCGGCCTTATTAGGAACTGCTTCCATCCTGCGACGATACCTGTAATACCATCAAACATCCACATCTGCCTATCCCAGGTCCTGTAAGGACTCGATAGGTAGACAAAATGCCAAATCCAGTTTGAACATCTGGCTGACTGTGTGATGATCCATATATAATAATAATAATAATAATAATAATAATAATAATAATAATAATAATAATAATAATAATAATAATAATAATATAAAAAGTTGGAAGGGACCTTAGAGGTCATCGAGTCCAACCCCCTGCATAGGCAGGAACCCTACACCATTTCGGATAAATGGCTGTCCAGTCTCTTCTTAAAAACTTCCAGTGTTGGAGCATTCACTGCTTCTGGAGGCAGGTTGTTCCATTGGTTAATTGTTCTAACTGCCAGGAAGTTTCTCCTTAGTTCTAAATTGCTTCTCTCCTTGATCAGTTTCCACCTGTTGCTTCTTGTTCTGCCTTCAGGCACCTTGGAGAATAGCTTGACTCCCTCTTCTTTGTGGCAGTTGTATTTTTTATCTAGTTGTATTTGTTCTTTATAAAATCCCATTGACTTTGCATCTTTTTCATATCTTGTTTGAATTTTTAAATAGGGCCACCATGCTAAGTCAACACCTTGTTGTTGAAGGTCTTGCCTGTCTTTAAGTTTTCTGTCCTTATCCAAAATGTCTTTATAAGTAACGAGTTTATCATAATTAATTAGATTTGGGTAAGCAAACGCTTTCATTGTTGAAAGCCACTCAGGTATTTTAGGATAATTTTTTGGTTTAATTCTCTCCCATTCTAGCAAAAGTACATTCCTTATAGCATGGATTTGGAAATATTTGTTGTTGGAATATTCATGAGCAGGAAGAGTCATGTGGTAACTCAGTCAGCCAATGTGAAGAAAGTGCTACTGGGAACTTCCTGTGGCTGCGCTGTGCCGATGGCTGCTGTTTAACAGCTGCCCGTCCTGGGAAATAGTAAAAGCTGGCAAAACCAGCAATGATCAGCTGTTTTACGGCTTGAAACTTTCCTCCTGGGTGAAGGGAGGGAGGTGAGCTTCTGCCTGGATAGAGGTGAAGCCTCACAACTTTCCCAGTTTTTTTTTTCTGGGAGATGAAGTGAGAGCTCCCTCGGAGTCTGGGTGTTTGCTCCGTTTCCTTGGATGCCTTTGTTCTCCGAAGAGAATGAAGCTAGACGCTGCCTCCACTGCTGCTATCGGATGGGAACAGTAAGTTAACTCAAAAGCAGACAGAGCGGTCAGGAAGAGAAGAATTGATGATTTTACTTTAAACCTAACTCAGTTTGAATTAACATCTACTCCTGTTACTATTCTAATTGGAGTGAAGAAATATGGCGGAGGAATCCTCCTTCTTTGTCACTTTCTTTGTTTGAGAACTTTTACTTTCTATTTTTTACTAACTATCTTTAAACTGGCAACAAAGTTTTAACAATGTAATAGACTTGGTTCATTTTAAAGGGGAAAAATTCTTATTCCCTTTTTTTTAAGGGGGAATTGCTTTTTCTTCTCCTTTGTTCTTATATTATTATTTTTTGAAAAAGGGAAGGGGGAAAACCCCTCCCTTTTAAAAAAAATGGCTTCAAAATGTCCTGGACTTTCTTCTCTTTCTAAAACTTCAACTGCCACTCCAGTAACTCAGACTGTACAACAACCCAAACCTAAACTTCTCCACCTTCGCCCCCACCTCAGGCACTTACACTTCAGGATTTACAAGATGCTTTAGATAAGACTTTGGAAAAATCACTAGAAAAAACAGCAGAGCTTCTGGCTCAAGAAAGCAATGAGCTCAGGAAAGATATTGTTTTGGCACTCCAAGGGCTTGCTGGCCTTGTGGAAAAGATTGACGACAGGGTGGATGAAGTGGTCGGGAATGTTGAAATATTACAAGATAGAGTTGAAAAAATAGAAGAAAATGTGGATGTTACACAGAATGAAATTATAATGTCACAATACAGAGAAATGGAGTATGCTTTGAGAATAAGGGGCCTGAAGGAAAATATTAAGGAGAATTTGAGAGAAGAAATTGCAGCAGAACTGGCCTCTATTTTGGAAATTGATCCTGAAGAAATGTTGAAAGATATAGAAAAGATTTTTAGAGTTAATTCGTGGATTGCAAAACAGAGGAAATTATCAAGAGATATGGTGGTCTATTTTGTGAGAAAATCACTTCGTAATGAAATGATACAGGCCTTCTATAAACAAAGATTTCAGATTGCAGCTCAGTGATAGTTTTAAAGGAAATACCTTCTAAAATTCTTAGAAAAAGAAAAGACTTTGCTTTTTTGGCTGAAGAACTTAAGAAGCGACAAATTCAATTTAGATGGGACATACCTATGGGGATATTAGTGACTTACGCTGGTACACGATACCGTCTTAATACAGTTTTAAAAGCAAGAGATTTTTATGTTATTATTTTAAAAGCAAGTCCACCACCATCTCCAAGATTAAAGAAAGATGAGAGCAAGGCAGAAGCACAGTTGTCTGTAGGTTCAATGCCATCTTTGGGAGAAGAATTGTTGGTTGAAGTTATGCAACAGAATTTGCAAATAACAGAAGACCCAAGGGAACAGAGAATTACACACGCTGCTTATAAACGTAGAGAAAGACAACAACAACAACAACAACAGCAACAACAACAAAAGGCAGATGATGGAAGTTTACCACAGTTTATTTCAGAGCCGGTGGGAGGAGCAAGGCCAAAGAGATCATCGACTGTAAATCTAGAGGCTTTGTTCCAAAGGCTTCATCCTGCCAAGGATGGCAAAGCTTCTAACCTGGAATGTTAATGGGCTTAACTCACCACAGAAGAGAAAGAAAATCTTTCATTATTTGAAACAACACAGAAATGATATTATTTGTTTACAAGAGACTCATATTATTTCTAAAGATCAAAAATATTTGTTTAATCCCTGGCTGGGGATATATTTTATAGTTCCTGCTTTGCAGAAAAAAGGAGGAGTAGTTATCTATGTGAGAAAGGAGCTTTCACCGAAGTTAATTGATTTTGACTTACGAAGAAGATATGTTATTATCGATTTACTAATAAATGATAAGAGAACTCTTCTTGTTGGTTTATATGCTCCCAATCAACAACAAAAACATTTTTATAAGTTGATTCATCAGAAATTAACTTCTTTGGATTATAAGTCAGTTATTATGATGGGAGATTGGAATGGTGTTTTAGACTCAAGTAAAGATAAGAAGGGTCCCTTTAAAGTTTCTAACCATGCAAGACTTCCTAAAGTTTTTTTTGACTTAAAGGATGATTTGGAACTTAGAGATATTTGGAGAGAACGGAATCCTGAGGAAAAAGACTTTACTTTTTTTTCAGATAGACACCAATCTTATTTTAAAATTGATTTTTTCTTGGTTACTAGTGATTTCCTTTCTAGGGTGAAGAATACCAAGATATTTCCTAGAATAATTTCAGACCACAGTCCGGTATGGTTGGAAATTTCATCGGAAGAAAGAACTAGAAGATCTTGGAGGTTGAATGAGAATTTATTTAGATATGAAGAGAATATAAAGCGATGTAAAGGTTATTTAAAGGAATTTTTTGCTTGGAATATGAATAAGGGTACTTCGATGCCAATGGTATGGGATTCTTGTAAAGCATATATGAGAGGGGTTTTGATTTCTATGAACAATGCTCACAGATGTAAACAGACCCAGAAACGTAAAGATCTTGAAGATGAGATAAATGTAAGGAAAAGATTTTAATATCAAATCCAATGGACAATAAGTTAAAAGTTTCTATTACTTTGCTGAAGGAGCAATTTAATATGTTATTAGCAGATCAAATGGCAACTAATTTGAGGTATGTGAGACATAATACATTTTGTAATGCAAATAAACCTGGTAGATGGTTGGCTTATCAATTACGTAAGAAACAGAAATTGAGGATTATAGATAAAATAATTTATAAAGATAAAGAAGTCTACCAACAAAATTTGATTAAAAAGTATTTTTTAGATTTTTATTCTAAATTATACGCTAGTGAAAGTATACAAACTTCAGATATAGAAAAATATTTACAGGGAGCACATTTTCCTAGACTTACGAGTGATCAATGTGATGGGATTAATGGTTTAATTATTTCTGAAGAGATTATTTTTGCAATTAAACAATTGAAGGTTGGTAAGACTCCAGGTACTGATGGGTTAACAGCGATTTATTACAAGATGTTATCTGAAGAAATGATAGAACCATTAAAGGTACTTTTTAATGATATTTTATCTGGAGCAGAATTACCTCCATCTTGGAGAACGGCCTTCATATCATTAATTCCAAAGGATGACCAGGATCTGTCCCAACCTAGAAATTACAGGCCTATATCTCTTTTAAATACAGATTATAATATTTTTGCAAAGATACTGGCAAATAGATTAATGCAGGTTTTGAAACAATTGATTCATACTGAGCAATCTGGATTTATAATGGGGAGATATATGAAAAACAATGTAAGACAAATGGTTAATTTAATAGAGTATTTGGATAAGAACAACCAAATCCCTGCTGCTTTAATATTTATAGACGCTGAGAAAGCTTTTGATCAATTAGATTGGAATTTTTTATTGAAAGTTGTAGAGGAAATGAATTTTGGAGATAAATTTTGTGTGATCTCAAGGCCATTTATTAACAACAATCGGCACAAATTATAGTTAATGGGGGATTAACAGACGTATTTAAAATAGGAAAAGGTACAAGACAGGGTTGTCCTTTATCCTCCTTGCTATTTGTATTAAAAATGGAGATTTTACTTATTAAAATTCGAGACTCATCTAGATTAAAAGGAATAAAAATAAGTAAGATTGATTATAGGCTGAGAGCTTTTGCTGATGATTTGGTTGTGACATTTTCCCATCCAACAGATTCGGTCAAAGATTTGGTTGAAATTTTAGCACAGTATGGACAGGTCTCTGGTTTTAAGGTAAATAAGAATAAAACTAAAATATTATTGAAAAATATGTCTAGGAAGGGAAAAGATTTTATAGCTGAAACAACCGGTTATGAAATAGTTAATAAGGTTAAGTATTTAGGAGTTTATATTACAACATCTAATGGAAAATTGTATAAGAATAATTATGAAGGCTTATGGGTTAAAGTTCAAAAAGATTTAAATGATTGGCAAAAGCTACAACTATCGTTATTGGGGAGAATTTCAGTAGTGAAGATGTTCGAGAAAGAGGTGGACTTAAAGCACCCAATTTGAAATTATATTATGAGGCGGCCACTTTAACTTTAGTAAGTGACTGGCTTAATTTAACAAATAGAGATATTCTTGTTCTTGAAGGATTGGATTTATTACATGGTTGGCATGCATATTTAATTTTTGATAAGAAAGTAGATTCGGTCTTTAAGTCACATATTTTAAGATATGCTTTACTTCGAGTTTGGAAAAATATTATTATAAGTTAAATTATAAAATACCTATTTGGGGGATTCCTGGACAATCAATCCAGGGGTTTTCTAAGGAGGTGAATTTTGACAACATTTCGTATAAAGAGTTACTTATTTGGTCGGGCACTGATTGGCAATTAAAGTCTTCTGATGTGTTAAGGCAAGAAAACATTTTACAATCGTGGTTTCAATATTTGCAAATCGTGCAGAGATGGACTTTGGATAAGAAAGTGGGAATTACTTTAGTAGATGAAAATTTGGTAATTCAGTTCAAGGATCAGAAATGTGCCCATATTAAAAGAATTTATAATGAGTTAATAAAATTGGATTCAGAAACAGAGTTAGTTAAAGATTGTATGATTAAATGGGCCCAGAATATTCAAGAACCGATCTTGTTGGACCTATGGGAAGTAATTTGGACTAGAAATGTTAAATTTACACAGGCCCAGAATTTGAGGGAAAATTTTTATAAAATGTTTTATAGATGGCCTCTGGATCCTAAAAAGCTATCCTGTATCTACCCGAACCTGCAACCTAAATGTTGGAGATGTGGTTGCTTGGATGCAACCTATTTTCATGTTTGGTGGACCTGTAAAGTTATTAAAGCCTTCTGCATTATGATTTGGTGGAACATTCAAAAGGTTTTTAAAAGGAAGATTAAGTTTACTCCCCAACTGTTTATTTTGGGAATTTTCGTGGACTTTAATGTTAAAGAAACTATCTTAATGTTGAATTTAATAAAAGCAGCAAGATTACTGGTGGGTCAATATTGGAAGCAGGATACTCTGCCTTCTTTAGAAGAATGGGTATTTAAGGTTTCTAATTTAGCAGAAATGGCTAAAATTTCTGCTTATTTAAAGGACCATTCACAAGAGAGATATTTTAACGTATGGAGAAGATGGATAGAATCTGTTCAGAAGAAATATGGAACTACAAAGTTTCACTTATTCTATGAGTAATGATTTTGTTTATAAACTTATGTTAAAGTTTGAAGAGAGTTAAGGGTTTTTATGATTTTGTGCATTGTATAATTAGTAAACTTAAATAGATTATGTTTAATATGTTTGCATAATCCTGTATTTTGTTCTGGGAAGTCGGGGGGGGAGAAGGGGGGGAGCGGGTGGGGGTGGATGGGTTGAAGTTTAAGTAGTTCAGATAAAGTAGAAATAGTCTTATTGTATATAATATTAATGTTTTAATTTTGAGAGAGGTACTGCTCGGGCATTTCCCCTGGACCACATCAAGAGGCAGAAGAAGAAGGTGAGAAGTAAGTAGGAAGGTTGAGGTGAAGGAGGAGAGGGGGTGAGTGAAGAAAAAGAGGGAAAGAAATAAGTTGGTTTGAGGTGGGATGCGGTTTGGGGGGAAATGGGCGGGCAAGACCGAATGTGGTGTGTTTCAATTTGTTTTATTTTTTATCTGAAGTATTTGTAAGATTGTTATGTATTGTAAAATTGAAAATAAAAATTTTTACAAAAAAAAAAAAAAAGAAAGTGCTACTGAGTCTGTGGAAAAAGGTATTGAGTTAGGAACTGGATTTCCAGTCTCAGGTTTGTCTCTGTATCTCTCTGTAAGAAGTCTTCAATTGAGCTATGTTGCTGTAAAGAAGAATGTATGGTATTGTAAATATTTTGATATAAATATAAAGAAGTTATTTTGAATCAGCTAAATGCAGTCAACTGTGAGAGCTTCTGATTTATTTTTTCACCAATAGAGAAATTAAAATTCTCTAACAGGTTATGGGCCCAGAGCTTACTAAGGACTGCATTGTAATTTAAAGCTGGACGAAATTGCCTGTGTTTAGAAAGTATAAGAACAAGGCAGAATTAGCAGAATGGCTGCAATGGAATTTAAGGAAAGCTCTGTGCCTCGTTTGGGCCAGAAGAATTACATTATATGGGCTGAAAAAATGGAATGTTTGCTGAAAGCTAAAGAGCTGTGGTATATTGTAGAAAATCCACCACAAGTATTTGCAGCTGTTGATCAGAAAAGTCATGATCAAGCAATGGCTTATCTCATCTTGAATTTAGATGATGAACAATTTCTAGATGTTGCAAATTTAAAGACTGCAAAGGAGATTTGGTTGAAGTTGAGAGCTGTGTACGTGAATGTTTCTGCATGCAATATAGTGCAATTGTCAAGAAAACTCTACAGGGCCTGTTTGCAACCAGGTGAATCTGTGGAACAGCATTTAAATAAAATGCAAAGTTTATTTTTGGACTTAGAACAATGTGGGATTAAATTCCCTGCGTCCCAGAAGGTTTTATTGATGTTGAACAGTTTAGATCAGTGGTTCTCAACCTGTGGGTCAGGACCCCATTTGGGGTCGAACGACCATTTCACGGGGGTCGCCAAACAATGCAGTCCGCCATTTTTTCTGCCTTTTCCTTAGCTGTGCTACTCCCTTTTATTCTACTGGCTTTTGAAAGCCAATAGAACAGACTCTCTTGAATAGAGTCTAATTCTATTGGCTTTCAAAAGCCAATAGGAATTGTCCAGGCTGTCTCTGCCCTGCTGAGCCCGCCAAAAGTCCCATTCTGTAAACAGTGGTGCACCAGTTGAGTAGTCCTCGACTTACGACCAGTTGAGTAGTCCTCGACTTACGACCGGTTGGGGATTGCGGCATTAAAAAGGTTGAGAACCACTGGTTTAGATAAAACCTGGGACAGTTTCTGCCATATTTGAGTGTAAAGAAGAGCAAGACTTAAATTTTGAGACTTTAAAGGCATGTTTGCTTAATGAAAAAAAAGCACCATTTTAGAAGCAGCCACGAGGAGGTGAAATTCCTGAGGAGGGGGTCCAGACTGCAAGTCTCCGAAGAAGAAACCTTTTGCAGGCAGAGAGCTAAGCAAGGAAATAATTGCTACATTTGTGGAGCAAACAACCATCTGAAAAGGAACTGTTTCCAAAGGAACAATTTGCAGTAAAGGACATTTGTGCAACCAAAAAGGACTGATTTGCAAAAGGAACATTTTGGTGTTGCAAAAGTTTGCTATAGCAACAACAGAGACAAGTGGCTAATAGATAGTGGGGCAAGTCAAACAATTGTTAATGACTCTGAATTATTTTGCAGGTTTGTTCCAGTAGCACAAGAAGCTGTGGCTTTGGCAAATGGCCAGAAAGCAAAAGTCATCGGAAAAGGCGATGTAAAAATTCCATATTTGGAATCAAAGTTTACCAATGTGCTTTGTGTACCTGAGATAGAAGATAATTTGTTAAGTGTGTCTAATTTAGACAAACAAGGTTTTGAGATCATTTTTGTAAATGGGAAGTGTCTCATCAAAAGGAATGGGAATATTTGTGCAGAAGGCATAAAGGAAGATAATCTATATGTATTGCAGGGACAAAAGGTTCAATGTTCCCATATATTTAAGAATGTTGCAGAGCATGATTCATGTGTTCATCTTCTACATAGAAGACTTGGCCATGCAAGCTTTAAAGTTTTGCAGCAAATGCAAGATTTTGCAGAAGGGCTAAATTTGAAGGGATGCAAAACATATTTGGACTGTGCAGTATGAAAAGCATCAAAGTCAAAGGCATTCCCAGTTAGTAAATGTAGCACAAGACAAACAAAAAGAGTTCTAGAGCTGGTTCATGCAGATCTGGTGGGACCTATGCAAGCCAGTTTGGGAGGAGCAAAATATGCACTGGTAATTGTTGATGATTATATCAGGTACTCATTTTGCTATTTGCTTAGAACAAAGACAGAGGTGCTACAACAATTCAAACAGTGGGTAAGTTTTGTAGAGAGAAGGTACAGACAACAAGTGTGTCAGTTGCAAACTGAATTTATGTCAACTAAATTCCAAGAATGGTTGGGGCAGTTGGGGATAAGACACAGACATACAAATCCTTACACAGCAGCAGAGAATGGTGTAGCTGAAAGAAGGAATGGTGTTTTGCAAACAATGAAAGATTCATTATTGGAGGATTGAAGAAGATGCTGAAGGAACATTTCCAGCCTAAATTATCTGTCACACGTTCAAGCAGAGAGACCAGAGGCCGGGTGAATCTGCTGCGGACTTCATTGCTGCCTTAAGACAAGCGGCCAGGCCTTGTGAGTTCAAGGATCTGGAAGAGAGGCTGCGAGATCGCTTTGTTTGTGGCTTACGAAGTAGATACCTGCAACAGAAGATCTTTGCGAAAGAAGAGGTATCGTTCCAAGATGCTTTGAAAGAGGCTGCAGCTGAGGAAGCAGCAGGTGGTGCTGTGAAGGCTTTGTGGCTCACCAGGAATCCTCCAGCCACCGTGACCGTCCATCAAGAGGATGCTTGAGAAGATTCAGAAGTGGATCCTGAAGAGGAGGTGGACAGACTTCACCAGCCAGCAGAAAGAAGGCCAAAGGGGCATCCAGACAAGGCCCCAGCATCTCTTCAGTGCTTCAGGTGCGTAGGACGCCACAAGCGAGCTGACTGCAGATTTCGCTCCGCCATTTGCCAGGCATGTGGCAGGCAAGGCCACATTGCCTCCATCTGTTTGGGTCGCCAGAAGGTCCAACCTTGGGAAGAATTGCTTCAGAAAGGTACCAGGGTCCCCAGCCAATACAGGGTGGGTTTCTGCGCATTGCGCAGGAGTATCCTGAGGACAGGGACACACAAGCCCCTCAAGAAAAAACTTCGCATTGACGTGAAGTTGCAAGGGGTTCCCATTGATGGAGTTGAACACAGGGTCCACTCTATCAATCATTTCACTTGACATCTTCAAAAGGATTTGCAGCAATAGTGGCCTTAAAGTTAAACTCAGGCCATCGAATTTAATACTCACTGATTTTCAGAATTCCAAAGTCAGTGTGAAGGGGAAGGCCACACTCAAGGTGCAGCATAAGGATTTTGAGGGTTTCTTAGATGTGGTGGTAATTGGGGGTGAATGCATTAATCTTATTGGACTCAATTGGTTCGAGGCTCTGGGAATCCAAGTGACTGGGCTTCACAACTTGCAAGCGTTGGGCCTTGCAGAAGTCTGCAAGGAGTTTGCTGATGTGTTCAGTTCAGAGCTAGGATCCTACAAGGGGCCTCCCATTGCATTACGTTTAGACCCAACTATCATGCCCATCAGGGTCAAGCCTAGAAGGGTGCCTTTTGCCCTCAAAAGCAAGATAGATGCAGAGCTGGACAAATTGCTCCAGCAGGGCATCTTAGAACCTGTGGACTCTAGTCCATGAGAAACCCCCTTAGTAACGCCTCTAAAGGCTAATGGAGAAGTCCGCATATGCGCAGACTATAAGTGCACATTGAATAAAGTGTTGCAACAGCACACATATCTGTTGCAAGCCAAGGGAGGCGCATTTTTGCGAAACTTGATTTGGCACAGGCCTACCAACAGCTATCTGTTGACAAGGCAACTGCAGAGGCCCAGATGATTGTAACTCACAGGGGGGCCTTCAAGGTCAAGAGACTGCAATTTGGGGTTAATGTAGCCCCTGCATATTCCAAGGTATCATGGAGTGCACACTTCGTGGTATTCCTGGAGTCTGTCCCTACTTCGATGACGTCCTCATTGCTGGGGAATCATCTCAAAATCTAGCAGAAAGGTTAAGGGCTGTCTTGCTTCATTTCCGCAAAGCAGGCCTTAAATTGAAGCAGGATAAATGCAAGATAGAAGTTACTTCCACTGACTTCTTAGGTTTCAGGATTGATGCCCAAGGCATTCACCATGCTGAATCCAAGCTTCAAGCGATTCAGCAGGCACCAAGCTCCAAGTCCAAGAGTGAGCTGCAAGCTTTCTTGGGGCTCTTAAATTTCTATCATACATTCCTCCCACATAAGGCTGCAGTGGCAGAGCCATTACACTGACTCTTAGATAAGCAGGCTCTATGGCAGTGGATTAAAGTTTCAATGAAAGGAGTTTCAATGAGGTTAAAGCCTTGCTCTCTTCAAATGCTGTGTTAGCACATTTCAATGAGCAACTGCCTATATGTATCGCATGCGATGCTTCTCCTTATGGGGTGGGAGCAGTACTTAGCCACCTGAAGGCTGATGGGACACAGATCCCTGTAGCATATTATTCAAGGACTCTGTCATCTGCAGAGCGGAATTACACTCAGATTGACAGAGAAGCCTTGGCCATAGTGGCTGGCATAAAGAAATTCCATGATTTCTTATATGGCCGCCATTTCACAGTCTATACAGACCATAAGCCTTTGAAGGGATGCTAAAATGCCTCAGGCCCCAGTACATAGGTGGGAGGAAACTCAAACCCCGTGGTCACGGGTACATATAGAGTATGCTGGGCCTTTTCAGGGGCAATTCTTCCTTCTCCTCGTTGACAGCCATTCCAAGTGGCTAGAAGTTGTTCCTGTTTCCTTCACTACTACTGCCAGGACCATCCAGGTGTTGAGAGAAATTTTTGCCTCACATGGACTTCCAGATGTCCTGGTTTCAGATAATGGCCCCCAATTTACCTCTTTTGAGTTCCAGGCTTTTCTTCAGACCAACTTGATCCAGCATGTGACTTCTTCTCCCTTCCACTCATTGTCCAACGGTCAAGCAGAGAGGATGGTTTGTACTACCAAAGATGCTCTCAAGAAACTGATTTACGGTAACTGGCATCACAGGTTAGCAGATTTCCTTCTTGCACACTGCACCACACCTTGCACAGCCACAGGGAAGAGCTCACCAGAACTCCACTGGGGTTGCCACCTTATCACCAAACTGGACAGGCTGCACCCAGACCGGGTGGCTTCACAGGTGTCACAACCGCGGGCACCTAGGAGACTTCAGGTGGGCGATTCGGTCTGGGCACGGAACTATGGGCCTCACATCTCTGGGTCACAGCAGTAGTATGCAAGGTCTCTGGGCTGCTGTCATATGAAGTAGCCTTGGAGGATGGAGGTATTCTTCGCAGACACATAGATCAACTGTGCTGGAGGCTTCACAGCCATGTTTCTGCTCCTGGCTCTGGTCGGGGGGGGGATGAGGACCATAATATGCATGCTGGGTCACAGGTTCCCAGGCCTAACGGCCTCACAAGTTGCTGAGGCTGCTTGGGGGTCATCTCAAGTTTCCGCAAGTGCACCAAACAGGAATTCCCAGGAAGAGGGGTCACCCCACACATCCGTTATTGCTCCAGACAGGGAGTTATACTGGGGGTATCCACATTATCCAAACACTTCAGACAGTGCTCCAGACAGGGAGATGCACCGGGGGTATCCACACAATTCAAACACAGCCATAGACAGGGAATTCCATCAGGGGCCATCTCACAATTCAGCTATTGCTCCGAAAAGGAAGTCTTTAGCAAGGGGGTTTGCCATGGAGGTGGCTTCTGACTCTGGCACCTCCGGCACGTGCAAGGGGCTTCAGAGTACTGGGGCACTTCTGCCACTCAGGCCACTCCAACTGCTGGCCTTGGGTTTGAGGGACAGAGTTCCCAAGAGGAGTCCATTGTGGACTCAGGGACTGCCACCCCTCCAAGGTACACTGGCTTGGACTCAGAGGGTCCAGTCAGTCAGCAGCTGGGTGGGGCACCTGGGTATTTGGGGCATTAAAGTCCTGGCCTGCCTAGCCTGGCAGGCGAGCAGGTAGGCCAGGCACACTCACTGGCCATTAGAAGGTCATAGTGGGCCAAGTGCCCACCCAAACATCTAGGAGATTATGTGAGGTTTCTGTCAATACATGGGGAATCTTGCTAATTGGTCGCTGGATGGGGGTTAACACTCAGTAAAGAGTATCATATACTATTATGATTTTGGGTGCGTTTTGTTTAATTTAATAATTATTTTGTCAAAGTGTATTGTCTCTGTGCAGGCCAGAGTGACTCCACTCTCCTTGCCTTGAACAATGTACCTGTGCGTAAAGCTAGGTGTGTTTTATCTAGGGGGGAGGGGTGTTGTGTCCTGAGCCTGCTAGAGCAGAAAGCAGGCTCAGAATTGTTGCAAATGGTCCCAGGCAAGCCAAAAGCTACCCGAGATCAGACAGGGTGGCGCCAGCATTATGCTCATGCGCAAGGCGTGAAAATGGTCAGTTCCTATTGGTTCACACTGTCTGGTCTCAGGTCCTATAAAAGGCCTGCATGCCTTTTGCTGTTTGCTTGGTTGTAGGAGAAGAGTAATAAAGAACTTGTTGTTTCACTATGTGTCTTCGTTAACTGCCAATGAACGGAAAACACAACAGGCTTATTTTCTGGTTGGGTTTTATTTTCAGGAAAACACAGTACTTGCTCTTCTTTGCACTTTTTTCAAAGTCTCAACCTCTTGTTTATAATATGGTAACCAAAACTGGATGCAGTATTCCAGGTGTGGTCTTACTAAGGTTTTATAAAGCGGTACTAATAGTTGACATGATTTTGATTCTATACCTCTTTTTGTATAACCAAGGATTGTGTTAGCTTTTTTGGCTGCCACCGCACACTGCTGGCTCATATTTAAGTGATTGTCCACTACAACTCCAAGGCCCCTCTCACAGTTACTGTTTTTGAGCCAGGTTTCACTTGTACCATTGGTTTTTACTGCCTACATATAAAACCTTACTTTTCTCCACATTAAATTTAATTTTGTTGGATAGAGCCCATTGTTCAAGTCTGTCACAATATTTTCGGATCCTGAGCTTGTCTTCTGGGGTGTTGGCTATTCCTGCCAGATTATTGTTATCTGCAAATTTGATGAGTTCCCCTTGTATTCCCAAATCTGTCATTTATGAAGATATTGAAGAGTACTGGACCTAAGATGAAACCTTATGGTACTCTACTGCTTACTTCCCTCTATATAGATGTAGTACCATTAAGAACTACTCATTGAGTACAGTTTTGTCAGCCAATAATAAATGCATCTGGTAGTGATGCTGTCTATTCCACATTTTTCTAGCTTACCATGACCTGGTCTACTTTGTCAAATGCCTTGCTGAAGTCTAAGTATACTATGTCCACAGGATTTAGCCTACTAATTTAGTCACTTTATCAAAGAATAAAATAAGAATGGTTTGGAATGATCTATTTTTAACAAGCCCATGCTGGCTTTTAGTTATAACTTTATGTTTTTCTAGATGTTCGCAAATCTGTTTTTTAATCAGTTTTTTAATTAGTAAAACTAATCATGTAACTCATATGTATCAGATCCATTATTGTTTTTCCTACATATGTGCTTTTGTTTGGGGCCTGCCATTCTTTGGGCTTTCACTTGGGATAACTTTCGCTTTCTAATTTTGTTCTCCCGCCTCCATCCACTTGAGAGAAGAATAAGAAGAGAGAAACAAAACTGGAGAAGATCATGAGATGCGCGCCAACTGTGCCAGTTAACCAAACATCATGCCACCTAACCCTAACCCTAACTCCATGATCAACTGGAGTGAAGGACGGTTAAAATTCCCACAGGGGGAAGCCCTGTCTGTCTCAAAAAATGGCAGGAGATATGGATTATAATTTTGCCTCCGCCTTCAGTGAATCAGATCTGCAAAGCCTTCCAATAGAATACTGAGATTTGGCTGAGGCATTCAACGAACAGAGAGCAGACGAACTCCCCCCTCACTGGCCCACAGACTGTGATTGAAACCATTCCAGGCATGAAACTGCTCAAGCCAAAAATGTACTCTATGACTCCCAAGGAATTAGATGAACTGGGAAAGTTTATCAAAAAGCCCCTATTAAGAGAATTTATGGGGTGCTAGTTGAATTGGACTCAGAAACGGAATTAATTAAAGATTGTATGATTAGATGGGCCCAAAATTTTGGCGAATCAGTCCCACTGGATATATGGGAAACCATTTGGGTAAGAAATGTCAAATTTACACAGGCACAGAACTTAAGGGAGAATTTTTATAAAATGTTTTATAGATGGCACCTTGACCCACAAAAAATGTCTTTCATGTACCCGGACTTACAGCCTAAATGTTGGAGATGTGGTTGCTTGGATGCCACCTATTACCACATTTGGTGGTCGTGCAGAGAGATAAAAGCATTTTGGATTAAGATATGGTGGAATATTCAGAGAATTTTCAGAAGGAGGGTAAAATTTACTCCGCAGTTATTTTTGTTGGGTATAGTTACTGATTGTGATACAAAGGAGGTTATATTGATGTTAAATTTGATTACAGCCGCAAGGCTGTTAGTAGGACAATATTGGAAGAAGGAATCCTTGCCTACACTGCAGGAATGGTTTTTTAAAGTGTCCCATTTGGCGGAAATGGCAAAGATTTCGGCTTTCTTAAAGGAACAAACGCAAGAGAAATTTCTTGCTGTTTGGGATAAATGGATAGAATTTATACAATTTAAATTGGATATAAAAATATTATATTGCTTTTTCATAATTTTTATTTCTATATACATATACATATATTTCAGTCTTAATTTTTTTTATATATATATAATTTTTTTTAATTCTTTTTTAATTAAGCCTATATTCTGCTCTGGGAAGCTCAGGGGGGGAAGGGGGGGTGTTTTTTTGGGGGGGATGGGGAAGGGGATGTTATGTTTAGTTTTTTGTATATGTTGTTTTCTGTTTTTGTATTGTATTGTTGTATTTTTTTCTGTTTTTTTGTAAAAACTTATAAAAATTTTCAATTAAAAAAAAAAAAAAGAATTCAGAGCAGGGTTTTATAGAGTCGGCTAGACCCGGGTAGCAGCCCCTGTATTATTCAGAGAAGAGAAAGATGACTCTCTTCGTCTATGCATAGATTATAGGAGTCTGAATGCTATGTGCATGGAAAACATGTACCCACTATATTTAATGAAAGACATGTTAGCGCACTTGTCAAAAGAGATTTTTTTCCCAAGCTAGACTTGAGAGAAGCTTATTATCGCATATGAATAAAGAAAGGGAATGAATGGAAAACTGCCTTCAACTGCCCATTGGGTTGCTTCCAATTTAAAGTTCTCCTTTTGCAGTGTTCATGCAATTGATCAACGAAGTTCTACGTGAGCACCTGTATGAAGGAGTTTTTGTTTACTTAGATGATATCCTTATTGACACCAAAACCAAAGATGAACACATTAAGCTAGTCACAGCGGTACTCAAAAAAGCTGCGCTCTGCCAAACTGTATGCCAAACTGTCAAAGTGTGAATTCCACAAAGATCATATTGATTACTTGGGCTATGGTATATCCAATGAGGGGGTAGAGATGGACCCAGAGAAAGTGAGAGCAGTCTTGGACTGGGCTCCTCCAAAAACCAGGAAACAACTCCAAAGTTTCTTAGGATTTGTGAACTTTTATAGACAATTCATCCCATCTTTTGCACAGATTGCTCTCCCAATCACAAACTTGTTAAAAACCCGAGGGGGGGGGGAATAAGCCAAAGCCCAGTCAACCATTAAAATGGACAGGAGAGTATGAAGCAGCTTTTGAAAAACTAAAGAGACTTTTTTCTGTGGAGCCGGTTTTGAAACATCCAGACCTAGAACAACCATTTATAATCCAAGCTGATGCCAGCAATGTGGCTGTGGGAGCAGTTTTACTACAGAGAAATAATGAAGGATAGTTGCAACTTTGTGCTTACACCTCTAGGAAATTATTAGAAACTGAGCAAAGGTGGGCAGCTTGGAAGGAGGCCTATGCTGTAAGATGGGCCCTCCTTACTTGGAGGCATTTCCTGGAAGGGAGTAAAATACCATTGGTATTCTTATGGACTGATCATAAGAATCTTGAAGTGATGAAAACTCCCAGGAAACTCTCGCCCAAACAGGCAAGATGGTCCCAACATTTCCATCATTTTGATTTCACTATCCATTACCTCCCTGGGGGAAAGAATTTTTTGGCTGATGCATTGTCCAGACTACCACAATGTAACAGCAAGAAAGCAGAAGTGACTAAACCATTTTTACATCTTCGTCAATTAGCAGCCATGGCAACCACCAGGGCCCAGTCGAGACCTGTGGCCCTTGTGGAAAAATTTTTGTTACAGAATTTTAAAAGTTCGTTAGAAACCAATGACTGGTTTTGAAATCATAGTAACCTATGTCTGGTAAAAGATGGATTAGCCTGGATTGGAGAAAAACATTATGTCCCAGCAGCCTTAAGACTTAAAGTAATGCAAGCAGGGCATGACTCGAAAACTGCTGGACATTTTGGATTTGTAAAAACTTTACATCTCATTAAGAGGCAATTGAAAAAGGACATAGAAAGCTATGTAGCCAGCTGCCCCACATGCACAGCAGCTAAATGGCAACAAGGGAAATATCCAGGACTGCTTCAACTGGTAGTCAATCCGTCAGCACCCTGGAGAGAGATCTCTATGGATTTTATTGTGGAACTGCCTGAAAGTGCTGGAAACACTGTAATTTTGGTCATAATGGATTTGTTCTCTAGACAAGTTCACTTCATTCCATGTCCCAAGATCCCAACTGCAAAGAATTTAGCTAAACTCTTTGTGCAAAACATATATCAATTTCATGGGGCCCCACAACACATAATCTCAGACAGAGGGCTTCAATTCACCTCTAGGTTCTGGAAAGCCTTTCTGGACTTGATGGGTTTTAGTCAAGGCTTGTCATCTTCCCACCATCCTCAAACGAATGGGGGGACAGAGAGACTGAACTCAGTTCTAGAACAATACCTGAGATGTTTTATTAATTATCAGCAGGACAATTGATCAGACTTATTGCTATTTGTTGAAGTTGCTTATAATAATGCTGTGCACTCCAGTACAGATTTCACTCCATTTCAAGTAGCTAATGGTCAAACATTCATGGCTATGCCTGAACTCCCTACTAAGGAGCCTGAAATCCTCTCTCTGCAGGAATGGATTAAACAGTTACAGAATACCTGGCCAGTAGTCTGGAAAGCTCTAGGTAAAGCTAGGGAAGCCTATAAAACTCAAGCTGATAAACAAAGGGAGGAACAAAACCCATATAAAGTTGGAGACAGAGTAAACCTCTCCACTAAATATTTGCAATCTTTACAACCTTCAAAGAAATTAGGCCCTAAGTTTGTAGGACCTTTTCCTGACAAATGCATCATCAATCCTTGTGACGGTTGAATTGGACTTGCCAAAGAACCTACGGAAAATCCACCCTGTTTTCCACTGCAGCTTACTCAACCCGGAGGTTACTTCTAGCCTTAGGCCTCCTGCACCTCAGGTGCCCATGCCTATCGTGGTTGAGGGTGAACAGCACTTTGAAATCAAAGACATTTTGCCCTCTCATACACATCATGGGGTAACAAAATATCTAGTAGCATGGAAGAATCTCTCTTCCACCCAGAATGAATGGGTGTACAAGAAACATGTTAGGGCCCCTAGACTTCTCAAATTTTTAGACTTTAGACTTCTCAAAGTTTTCATACTAAATATCCTGATAAACCTCATTGAAATGTCTATATTGTTTGTTTTCCCCTTCCTTTTTCTGTTTTCTATGTGGATTTCCCATTCTTCTAGGGGGACTATATGTCAGATCCCCAAACCATTATTGTTTTCCTATATGTGTGCTTTTATTTGGGGCCTGCCATTCTTCTGGGAGGGTGGGGGATTTGCTTTCCCTTGGGATAACTTTCACTTTCTATTTTTTTTCTCCTGCCTCCACCCGCTTGAGAGAAGAATGTGTCTCCTTTATCAGGGGGACAGTTATGGAGAAACAAAACTGGAGAAGACCTTGAGATGTGTGCCAACTGTGCCAACTACCCAAACATCATGCCACCTGTGGATTGGCTGGATTTCAAATGGACATTATGACTTCGGTGGGAGGAGGAAAATTGCTAGTTTAACTATACCGTTTAAGCAGGATTTTCCCCAGATCTCGCCTTGACTTCCCTACTGCCACTAACCCTTAATAAAAGTTTCTTTTGAGACAATGTCTGTTTCAAGAGTTCTGCTTTCTTGGAGTGTTAGCTGAGGTGGTTCCTTACAATAAGATTATGGTTAATTCCCGGGCTTCTGGTTCCGGTTTTGTGGCGGTGCGGTCAAGTGAAGGGCATCGTCCCTTTGCCAATTGAGTTTCCCCTGCTGGTAGACCCCTTAGAGGGTCGAAAAGACTCTCTGGAGGAGCATCTACCATTGAGGAGGCTTCTTGTATAGTTGCAGAGGAGCGGCAGCATCCTCTGTGCACCGAGTATCTCCTTTGGGCTGACAGGGTAAAGATTGGCCAGTAAAATGGCCGATCATTTAGCTGTGTCAACCGTAAACCATAAGATCATCTAAGCAAGCAGACCCACCATGGAAGATTTGGTGAGATTTTTTTTACCTCTATTTTCTTTTCTTTTTTTCCTGTGAAAATTTTTTTTTCTGGAATTATTTCCATTTTTGTTGAAGCAGCATTTTAAATGGGGGGAGGAGAAGCTTAAGAAAAGAATGAAACCTATTTTTGTTTTAATGGCTGATTCTATTTTTGAATACATTGGAGCCCCCCCCCCAATTTTTCTTTTAGAGAGACTTAAGAGGCTATGCATTTGGAGAGTATTATTTTTTCTTATTTTTTTATATTTTCTGAAAAGACTGATTATTTGATTAACTTTGAGTACTCATTGGGGGACATCTTCTGCTGAAACTACATATCGCTCTTGCTATTTTTTTTTTGTTGTTCTTTTCTCTTGGAATTTGCATAAAGGAAATAGACTAAGAAACTTGGGAGGAGATGGATATTGATGTGTTTAAATATAGTCTCCCCCCAAAAAGAGAATGTCTTCAAATACGATAAAAATGGAGGAAACCTGTTCAGACTCTATTTATAAATATATTCTGGATAAAATCTTAGAAAACATGGAGATGATAATTGCTTGTAAAAAGGAGATTTCTTTACATTGACAAAGTCAAGCACAAGCTTTAAATGAAACTGTAGTTTGTATTCAAAAGACTTGCTCTCAGCTTACTGAGACGGAAGAAGCAAATGTACAGTTGGATTTGCAGTCAATACCAGGAATAAGCCTTGATATAAATGGTCAGATGTCCTATAATATGGAAATGGAGGAGCTTAATTCGAAAGGTCAAGCTGATTTGCAGATACCATTTGACTTTCTGAGAGAGGAAAAACTATTGGAAGAAGAGCAAAACTTTACTAAAGGGGACCATACCAAAAAAAGGATTCCAACTAAAATTTATGCAACACTGAAAAAGATGGGAAATTAAGTTTTGGCACGAGCTTTTCAGAATGACTATATACCAGCCTAAGAAAATGGATAATGGGAGATCTCTTGCTCTTATGTACAGTGTGGCAGGAGACAATGGGAGAGCTATTTGCGGAACTAGAGACTCGACTTATGGAAACCTATTTGGAATAGAAGGAAACCCAGAATAAGATATAAATATTAAATTTGAGATGATAATTATGGATGGTAAAGGTTTTACAGCGACTTGGACTATTTTGGATTTGGTTTGTGCTAAATGGGAGGTTATTATGAAATGATTTAGAATTTAATATTGAAGTATAGCATGAATATGTGTTCTTTTTTCTGTGTGTATATTTTTCTTTTTTTCTTTTCCCATTTGTGGATTTTGTTTTGGAATGAGATGGAATTAATAATTGGAGAATTATTGAAAAAGAATAGAAATATAGTTGAGAAATGTAGGAATTTAGTTTTGGAGCTAATATGTTTGAATAAGAGAAATTTGGGAGCCCTGAAATACTTAAGTAATTAGGTTAGCTTAAATTTAAATATTTGGAAAAATTAATAAAATTTAAAACAGGATATTTGGGCTAGATAAGGAGCTTTTGTAAAAGATTATTGACTAATGAAATTTATATTTGGCAATATACTTAATGAAAATATATGTTAGAAATGTACTAATGAAATTCCAATAATTTAAATAGATAGAGAGCGTTGGTTCTGATTTAAGCATTTAATTTATATATAGCAACATATTAAAGAATGAATTGGCTATAGGAGTGTATTAATTTGATTATTATATTGATATTGAGCAGTTGAAAGTTTTTATTGATTAAGGAAATTTATATTTAGATATATTAATGAATGAATTTATTTGAATTTAATTGATTATAATTTCTACATAGATAGAGAGGGAAGTTTTAAGAAATATTGTGTGAATTATATATATATAATGTTATTGTTTTCTCTTTGTAATTGACCACCATATCTCCACGCTGGATCTTAAGCTTCTATTGATGTAAAATGGAAAAATAATAAAAATTGTTTTTTAAAAAAAGATTATGGTTATGAGTAATGCTCAGAGACTATTTAATTATATGTTGCAAATCAGATTTGCTGCTTTTCTTCCTATCACCTAATTTTATGGATTACTTTAAAACATATCTAAGTAGGATTTTTTAATTTTTAATTGAAGGATCAAGGTTTATGTAATCTCAGGGTATTTTCTCAGGAGTGATTTAAGACATGATCTTATTAGAATATTAATTATATTACTTGGTAAGCGGGGTGGAGGGAATAAACATGTATTGTACACTTCGTAGCCATCTTGTTCTGTTGCTTATTAAATCATATGCTTATTATGTATATATGTATACATAAATAGAATACATAATACTATTTATATTTCAAAAGTGTTTTGCAAACTTTAAAATAAAATGAAGTATATACTGCCTACATTTTCATTAAGACACCAATAATAACTTGCTTATAGATTCAGGTTTAACAGGTTCTTGTTTAAATATAAGTTGTAAAAGTAAATATTTATTTCTATTTAAGTAAATAAATTTACTGTCTCTTTTGCTTGGCAACAAGAGGAAAACAGAATGATCCTAGCCTGAATAATCATTCCCTCACATAAAAATGCAATAGTGATTAACGAATTCTAGCTGCTAGTAAGAATTACTATATTTCTAAGTGATATTTAAATGATTAATACCTAGAGTTTTCTGTTATGTGGTGTAAACATACCTTGGAGCATCGTATAATTATATAGAATCTAAGTACCAGAGTATTGTTCTGTTTTTTTTTAACTTTATAGCAATCTGTGTATTTGAAGGCAAAACCTATTTTGAAGGAGAAAGAAAATCGGTATATTTAGGCTCAGAGGTCTGTTTTCTGTTTGAATGCAAGGTAAGATTACTTTTAATTTCTCTTTCCCCTGTAATTTGTTCCAACTTTGTAAATAAACTTTAGAAGATGTTATAAAAGTGACAATTATGGCTTTTCAAATTGATGTACATTTTTCCATATCATTTTCAAGTGGAACATCCTTCTTAAAAATTGCATACAATATTTAATAAGGGTAACTCCACTGAAATAAACTTAAGTATCCTAAGTGCCATTAATTTTGATGCACATCCTATACAAAGTAGAGCTGCATTCTTTCAGAACAGTTTTAGATCTCTTTTAAAAGATGAGGGGAATATATTTTGAATGTTACATAAAGAAAATATTTGCTACATTAATGAATTATTGAGTTCACTCTTAGAGGATAATGAGATTTGTGTTATCACTCTAGCAACTTCCTTTATACTAATGAAAGGCAATGTTTTGGGAATATTTAAAGAGAAATATGTTCCAGGAAGTTTGGTCTGGAAATACAGCTACACTTATTTTCATGAAAACTTTTTTGATGCACTATTGTTGGCTAGAAGAACTGTAGATTTTCCTAGAAGGTCCAATCTGACAGTCTCCCCCATTTTCCGAATGCAATAACTATTAGTTTTGTAACACAAATTTCACAGTCCAAACCATTTTTTCTTGGCAGCTGTCAAGTTCCGGCTGAGAAGCCCAACAAAGCAAAACACCAGAGGCATTGTGTTCTCTAATGTATTCTTTATTAGGCATTAGCAAACTGGTATGTTGGAAATAAAGCTAGCTCTGAGAAAATGGCAGGAAGCAGTTAATTAAAAGAATGAAACTTTCCTTCCCTTCTCTGACAGTTCAGGTCACACTGTCCAATATATCTTCCAGTAATTATTACGAGAAGAAACTTTAGTCTGACAAAACAACTCTTCAACAGCTTCGACTCTCACGTTGATAAGGAACACCTGTGGACTCAAAACTCTCCCCTCTTTCTCTCCCACACTGTTGGCAAGTTAGAAGCATGCAGCAGTCCTAAAGACAGTCGGTTTCATAGCTTGACATGTTGCCCCCCCTAAGAAGGAAAGGGAACCTGGAAAACAAAAAGAATACACATCAATGCTTGCTAATCTCTCCCTTGTAGTAGTCCCAGCTTCCAGGGGTATTTTATGTGGAATCATTTTACCAAATGATCCGCTTTTACGTGCTGGGTTTTTACCCATCTAGATTCTGACATTGGATAACCCTCCCATTGATTAAGTACTGCAATTTCCCCTGGTGGATTCTGGAATTGAGGATTCGCTTAACTTCATAATGCATTTCCTGTTCTACCACTATTGGGGCAGGAGCCGTCATCCCTACTGATCTCAGTGTGGATTCCTTGAATGGCTTCAGTAAGCTGCAATGGAATACCAGGTGCACTTTACCCAACAACCTTGGTAGTCTTAGCTCTACTGTCACTGGATTGACTACTTTCACTATTGGGAAAGGACCTATGTACTCCAGCCCTAACTTCTTGCAACTTTGTATCAGCTTAAGATACTTTGTAGACAGATACACTTTATCCCCTACATGGAACGTCTCCTGCAGAGCTCATTTCTTATCTGCCTGTTTTTTCTGACTTTCGGCTGCCTTAGCTAAAGCTTTCTTCACATTGCTCCAGACCCTTTGGAATGAACCCACCCAATCGCTTAGAGTGCTCAAAGAGGGAGGCTTCTATGGGCACTTTGGTATTGGCATGAACTCCACCCCTGTTGTAACTTAAATGGAGTGAAACCAGTATTGCTGTGCACTGTGTTGTTATACACCACCTCTGCAAATAGGAACAACTCTGCCCAATTTGTTTGTTGATAGTTGACATAGCAGCACAGGTACTGCTCTGCTATGGTGTTAGCTTGTTCTACGGATCCATTCCTACTCAGATGAAAAGCAGAACTGATCCTCTGAGAGGACCCAATCATTCTCACAAACTCCTTCCAGAACTTAAGAGTAAAGTGAACCCCACTGTCAACTGTCCAGTAGGCATTTCCAGAAAAAGAAACTCCTGGGACATGATTTTATCAAGATTATAATATTTTACTGAAAAATCCACATTGGCACAGAAGAAAGTGAAACCAGCTCTGGGGTTGCTGCTTGGAAACATACTTAGTTAAATGATAGACTCCCTCACCCCCACCCACCGTGTGTTCACATTGTCCAATAGTAATAATTTTTTTTGTTATGGATACAGTCCATTTCTCCTTTGAGACCTGGCCTTGGGCTCCTGGTTGCTTAGCTACCACACCTCCCCCTGCATATCATTGTCAAGTTATGAGAAAAGAGAAAATCTAGGTGAAAGGCGAATCAGTCTTGACACTCACGATCTAAAATGATGCATTTAGGTGTTCCACGCAGTTGGTAGATATGTTGCAAAAACATCTTTGCTAATTTCTGGGCTGAGGGGAGGCCACTACAGACAATGAAGTGTGCCTGTTTGAAAAATAGGTCTATTACAGTCCAAATCACAGTGCTCTCTCCACTCTCAGGTAGCTCCACTATAAAGTCCATGGCTATCTCTTCCCAGGGTCTGGTCGGGTCAGCCACTTTCTGCCGCAGCCCCGGACTCTTCTCTGATAGTCTTTTGCTAGCCTGCACAAACAGCACAGCTTCCCACATAGTTCTCAATGTCTTTCTTCATCTTTGGCTATCAGAACTGAAATTTGCGAAATGCAATGTCTTCAGGAACCAAAAGTGGCCTGCCTACTTAGCATTATGGCTGCATTGCAGGACTTGTAGTTACAGGTGGTGTGGGACATATAATTTGTCCCCCTTCCACACCAACCCCTCCCTCGTGGTTAGCTTTTTCTGATAAGCCACAAACCATGCATCTGTTTCCAGCTCTTGCTTCAGTTGTTATGCAAATGTATCAGTGTGGGGGGGGGCTGAGCTCCCCTTTTTCTACTGCCATCTGGTTGTCACTTGTGCTGCTTCCTGCCTATTAGGAATGACAGAGCTCACCACCTCCTGCTGGGTGCTTTTGTATTGGGGCATGCAGGAAATTCTTCCCTCATGGGATGTATTTTAGTTCAAAATCAAATCTTTTGAAATACTGTGCCCATCTGACTTGCTTAGGAGAAAGTTTGTGGGGGGTTTTCAGGGCTTCTAAGTTCTTTAATCAGTCTACACTTCAAAGGGGGCTTTGCTTTCTTCCAGGAATTGCCTCAAAGTTAGTAGCACCCACCGTACTGCCAAAGCCTCTTTCTCCCACACAGTCCACTGCAGTTCCATTTCATTTAGTTTACAAGATGTGTACGTGCACAGCTATAAGTTTCCCTCCCCACTGTATTGGAGGAGGATGGCTCCCACAGCCATATCACTGGCATTTGCCTGGATCACGAAAGACTCTTTGGGGTTTGGGTGTTTTAGCACTGGTTCAGTGGCGAATAACCCGTTCAATCTTTCAAATGCCATTTGGCATTCCATCAACTAGTTCAAGGGCTGATTTGGCTGGGGCTTATCCCCCCTTTTTCCAGTCTTTAACAACTCCATGATCAGCAGGGCAATCTTGGTGAAAGAGGGGATGAATTGCCTGTAAAAATTGGCAAACCCCAGGAAACTTTGCAGTTGCTTGCGGGTGTGAGGGGCTTGCCACTCCAAGATGGACTTAACTTTTCCCGGGTCCATCTCTATTCCCTTGCACGACACACAGTAGTCCAAGTCTAGATTTGTGAAACTCGCATTTTGACAGCATGGTGTACAATTTAGCATTCAATAGTTTTTTAGCACTTGTTGCACAAGCTTCACATGCTCATTCATGGTTTCACTGTAAATGAGGATATCTTCAAGATGCACTAGAACCCTGTTATAAAGATGCTCATGCAGCACCTCGTTTATGAGTTGCATGAACACAGCAAGGGTTCCTTGTAGTCCAAATGGCATCACTTTGAATTGATAGCTACCAAGGAGGCAGTTGAAGGCTGTTTTCCACTCATCACCTTCCTTAATTCTCTCTTGGTAGTATGCCTCGCTGATGTCTAATTTCATGAAGACTTTCTCTTTGGCTAAATGTCCTAGCATGTACTTCATGAGAGGGAGGGGGTACATATTCTCCACACACACACCATTGATCCCATGGAAATCCACACATAGTCTCAGCGACCCATCTTTCTTTTACTTAAAGAGTGCTGGTACTGCTACTTGAGATTTCGCTGCCTGAATAAACCCTCTCGCTAGGTTCCTATCAATGTAGTCCCTCAGCTTCTTCATCTCCTTCAGAGTCATGGAATACATCTTTGGCTTAGAGAATTTCGCCTCAGGCAGGATCTTGATGGCACAGTCTGTGGGATGTTGAGGGTGGAGGACATTGCATTTTTTCTCGCTGAATGTCTCCATGAGGCCTCAGTACTCCTTCAGGATGGATTTCTGTGCTCAGGGATTTTCTCCCCCCCTTCTCGGGCTGCCCCTTTCCCTTGTTAGGGGGGCTCGGGGCCTGCTTCCTCATAATCATATGCTTTGAGGCTTTCTCCCAAGCCAGGTCCAGAATCATGTCCTCTGCCATCTTTGTGGCAACCATAAAATGAATAGTCTCTTGGTGGTCTTCCAACTCTAGTTGTATCTGCTCTGTTAGATGGGAAGTGGCCTTGCCTCCTATCAACGTGCCATCAGCCTGTTTGAATTTCATAGGTTTCCTCATGTGTAATCCTAGTCTCTGCACTGCAGGTTCACTAATTAGGCAATGGGAGCAGCTAGAGTCTATGAGGGTCTTTACCATCCCCCTCGCCCTTGAGCGGGGTGCCTTGATGTCTACCCTAACTTCAAGGTGGTTGATAGATCCACTCACCTTTGGGTCATCCATGCCCTTGCTCTTGCTATCATAAAGGATCATCAGTGGTCTCTCTTTGGTCAGAGTTCCATCCCCTTTGCTCTCCTTCCCCTTCTTCAGTGGCTTCTTTGGCTTTAAAAGAATTGGGGCTGCGGGAGCCACCCGAGGGGCTGGTGCCAGGCACATCACGGTCATGTGACCCTCCTGGCCACAGCAAAAGCACTTTATGGAGGTGCAGTCAGACAGTCCTGCAGGAACAAGGGATGCTGCTGCTGGTGGCATTCTCCCTAAAGCACGCCTCTCTTGCTTTTCTTAAGCTGCGATCCAAAGCCCCCATGGTCCTTGAAGACCACCAGGTCTAATTCCACAGTGATGACTAGCTGGTACCAGTCACCAAGTCGTTTTGGGATTCCTCAGGCCAGACACACGTGGAACAGGTTGCAGCTAAGCCCCTCTCAGAAATATAGGGTGAAGAGCTGCTCTGGCCAGTACCTAGCCTCCCACAATCCTCCTGAAATCTTTAATGTACTCAGTCATGGGTCTACTCCCGATTGACCTTGCAGACCTCTACCTCCACTTGTTGGATCTGCACAGGGTCCCTGAATTGGGCTCTGAGACCGCAAAGAAATGAGCCCAGATCTGCCAATTTGGGGGTGCCTTTATCATGGAGAATTGTCACCCATTCTGCCACCTCCCCTTCGAGGTTGACCACCATGACATCCACCTGGGCCTCATCATCAGGGTAATCTTCTCCATGTCGGTTGAGGTGGGTCCAGACTTGATTGAGGAAGAATGCCAGCTTCTCAGGGTTCCCATAAAAGGTTGCCTTCAGTGGTGGGGGTGTAGGTGGGCTTGGTGCTGGCCAGGGTCCAGGCATCCAGACCCCACCATATGGGTACATCCATGGACAAACCCCATACCTGGGGTTGGTAGTGGCCACCAATCTGCCCCCCTCAGGCTGAGGAGGAGGCATCAGTGGCAGGCTATAGGCTCTTTGTCCTGGACTGGGAGGTAACCCTGGCTGTGGGCTAACTGCTCTCCCAGCCCCATGGCTGCTGCTCCTGTTGAGTGCCAGGGCAAAGGGGCTGGTGCTGGTGCCAGGAACAGAGCTGAGACCTTTTGGGGGACCGGCTCTCTTCCATGGACCTCTAGGCTGCTAAACCTCTGCCTCAGTTGCTCCACCGACTGACTGCCACACCTTGGCAAGTAGCGCTCCCTGGGTCTGTCTCCTCTAAAGCTCCTCACTCCCACCATTCCAGCTCTCTGCCCCATTTGGGCTGAGGGCAGTACAATGAGAATTTGGCTGCAGCGGCTTTCCATAACTCCTCTCACCATTTCTCCAACTCGGCTGGTTGAACGCTCCACTCGTCCATTCCAGGCTTGGGGTTGGGTCCTTACGTTCAACTTGCTACTTAGGACATTATGAAGATGAGGTTACGAAGCAGCTTTCGGGCCCAGCTGGAGTCTCACTGGTTGATCCCAATCTGGCTCCAGCCGGCTTCTCTGTTTCAGGCATCAGGAGTCTTCACTAACTCTCTGGAGGCTACCAGAGGGTGTAGGGACTCAGGACCCCTTAGTGCAATTGGAATTGTTTAGAGAGCTAGCTTAGTGTCAAGTTGTGACTGAAAAGCCAAACAAAGCAAAACACCAGAGACATTGCATTGTCTAATGTATTCTTTATTAGGCATTAGCAAACTGGTATGATGGAAATAAAGCTAGCTCTGAGAAAATGGTGGGAAGCACTTAATTGAAAGAATGAAACTTTTCCTCCCCTCTCTGACAGTTCAGGTCACATTGTCTAATATATCTTCCAGTAATTATTATGAGAAGAAACTTTAGTTTGCCAAAACAACTCTTCAACTGGCTACTGCTCTCACATTGATAAGGAACACCTGTAGACTCAAAATTCTTCCCCTCTTTCTCTCCCGCACTGTTGTCAAGCTAGAAGTATGTAGTGGCCCTAAAGACAGTAGGTTTCATAGTTTGATAGCAGCATTCTGAAGAATATACTATTTTTTTCCCTAACCCTCTATTGAAAGGTTTTTTATCAATTTTAGATCTGGGTTCATAATTTGTCCAACTTCACTCTTGAATTGGAGAGGGGTTAGAACTGTTGTCCTATTCTTTTCTCAAGCCATAATTTTTGGTGCTGCAGAGTTGTATCTTTACAGCTATTTTATGTTTAGTTAATGACAAAAGGAGAATCCTAAAGAACTAAGTTAATGCATGAGAATAGCAGAGTTAACAGAGACTCCTCTTCAATATAATTTATCTTTCTCAATTCTTTTTAATGACTTCAGTTATGCACTCAACCAACCGTAGAGTTATTCACTCAGAGCAACAGTTATTAAAAGGAGACTGCAACAATACATGGCAGAAGTTTCAGTAGCATAGCTCATAGAAAAATTAGCTATTGTTACATTCTTTATCAAAGCAGAATTAGGAAACTTTAGGAATAGGGTTCTGAACAGATGAGGCATTAGACCTTAACAGCTAGAATAGTTAGAACATTTGTGTGTGTGTGTTGTACAATTCAATTTGAGGGTGCCTAAACTGAATAGTCTCTAATATGCTCTGAGAAATTAACCTAGTACTAGTAGTAAGCTAATAGTGAATGAATGCTGTTATGCTGAGTGAATGAAGTAGGAGAATTAATTTATTGTGTTTGTGCCCGTTGTCAATGGAAGATAAGACCTCCCTCTGGATTGCCAGGCACTGAGCCATTTAAGATTTATAGATCATTTTTTAATAATCAATTAGACCAACCTCTATCTCCTTTTCTTGGTGGCTTTATACTGTGGAACAAGCTTAAAACATCAAAGTTAAAATGTAAAGAAAAAATGGCTTATCATCAGAACCCATCCTTGCATTAAAATTACCAGTTACAATCAACTCAGAGTTTGGATATAGAGACAATGATTTCTTTAATTACAACTCAGCAAGGTGCCTTTTTTGTGACAGACATTTAGAGGGAAGGAAATAAACATTTGCTAATAAATAGCTGGGGCTTCCAATTTTCAGTTTGAGGGAGATGCCTTGGGCAGCCAAATTAGAATGTGGTTTTATAGAGATACACAGTTTGATTAGTTGAATTTAAAAAAGAACCCTGAAATAATCAGGGAACTCCCAATTCTCTTTCAGTTAGCTAGGCATATGGCTTTATATACTTAAGATAAGCAGACATACTAAAACTCTATCAGCCTTCAGAACTTTCTACTTCTGTCAAAATCACACAAATATGTTAGGTATGACATTTGAATATATGACAAACAGCGTGATGAACTAGATGACATCTGACTAACAAATCCATGTGAATCAATAAAAATAAATAGCACAAAAATGATTTATAACCAAGAGATTCCAAATAGTTCTGTATAAATGATTAATGTGAATACAACTGGTTATTAATTATGTACTTGTATTTTTATTGAATGATATAATTATGCCAAAAATATAGTTCATAGCCAACACAAATAATGATCTTGATTCAACAGAATTACAAAATGCAACGTACAATGGAGTTGAATTGTCCTGCTTTGAACTGTCCTGAGTCTCAACAAATATCCTTATCTAAAAGATGTTGCAAAGTTTGTAAAGGTAAGATAAAAGAAAAAAACTAAAAAAATGCCTGCCATATTCATATAATTTTATCTTACAGTAGGTATTTTAAGCTTTTTAATACCATATTTGCTGTTTTATTGTAATATGCTAACAGCAAACTTTTTAAAAAATACTTGCCAGTATACAATATATGTGAAATAGATGCAACACAAATAGATTCAAAAATTTCTTAAAAATGAATGCTGTTCTGTATATAATTTACTACAGAACCATTATTGTATGGTTGGCATAAAATAATTGTTCAGTTGGCATAGGTGTCAATTCCATGTGTCAGTTCCACTTCATTAATTATTGTGAAGTTGCTGAAGAGGTAGAAATCTGATGGAATAATCTTGAAGTACCCCTTATGTGGTAAGGCATATTTTTACCAAGTTTTATTTGCCAAACATTTGCATAACCATTTCATTTTTTAAAAAAATACAGTTCTGATTATGAAAATAATCATGTAATTCATGCTCATAACTGAGCAACATTTTTGAGGTATCTGAGGATTTATCAGTTTCTTTAAAGTATTCTGTAAATTCTCAACATACCATTACGTTATATAGTTGGAATGGTTTATAAGAAGCAATATTAATTCTGAGTGACACTATAGTACAATGGGTAGCTGAGCGGAGTCTGAGATACTGATTGAACACTTATGCCCTTCTTCAGATAAGGACCAATCCAGTCCTGGAAGGCAAGGTTGCTATATCTTCCTGCTAGACCGTGATGATCATGCATTAACCATGATGATGCTTATAATGATGATGGTCATGCTAGAGTAAAAGCCCTTGTATGAGGGACAAAGACAAAATGTATAAATAATTAGGGTTAGGTAAAAACCTGTTAACAATGGTCAGTTTTACAATGCCAAGTGCTTCTCCTCCTCTTGTTCTGCAGGTCTAGATCTACATTGTTTGATCTCTTATAGGGCACTTTCAGAATCTTGTGTAATCAATGATTAGGTTAAGAATTTGTAGTAAGTATAAGTTTGAAGTAATGCTTTTTCCCCTGAGAAGTCAGACGTCTACAAGAATTACCTGAAATAGGGTCCTCTTCCCTCAAATTAGTTTTACGCAGTATTTCAATCACAAATCCTCATATGTAACTCAATTGTTACCAATTTGAAGGCTCTTTTCCACTCAGATAGTGGTTATTGTCCTCCTATTGCAAGATTAGCTTTTGATTCTGTGGGAAATAGACAGGAGAATGAGGATAATATAACTACCCACAACAGTTTTCAAATAAGATGGTCAAAAAAGTGTTACTTTTCTTTTTTTTCTTTGGTTTCTATTGTTTTCCCAACTAAAACAATCTTTATCTAATCCAGGGTCTCAGTACAAATTTCTAAACATATTTCATCACTTGATTACTACTATTCCAAGGTCTTTAAAAGTGAAGTCTCTAATTACTCAGAGTATTATCTTAGGGGCATAAACCTTGGCTTGACAAAAAAAATCTGTAAAATCTTAAGTTCACTTAGTTACATGCAACAGAGCTTATAGGGAAGGTGGCAGTGGTGGAATTCAAATATGTGAACAACTGGTTCTCTGTGTGAATGCTGCTTCCAGAAGTCCCTCCTGGGCCTGGGCAACAAAAAATTAGCTGCCGGTTCTGCCGTAGTGGTGCAAACTGGCTGAATCCCACCACTGGAAGGCGGCCCCTTTCTTCAAAATGAACTTTACAACTTAAAGATATCAAGTCTTTATGAAATTAATAAAACAACAAATGGAAATGGAAAAATGATGTAAACTGTAAAAGAAAAAAAATCCTCTGCTAATTGATATTCTAGCACAGACGAAAGCCAGGATGCACCATATAATTCCTCTTCCCAGATGAATGAGTATTTAAATGTCCTTTATGATGCTGGTTTAAATGAATTTGCCCCTCCAAATTAACTACCTGTTCTGTTTTAGAATCAGAGACATTGAAGCAAGGCAGGAGTAACAAAACATAACTTCTTTATTGAGATCACAAACAGAACAGAACAGCAAACAAAATGGCGCTGGCCCTTTTATACTCCCTTTTGCAGGGACAGCATCAGCCTATCAATGCAAGGCTAGTCTCCTACCTTGTACATGCTCATAAGGCTGGAGACAGCCTGTCTGGTCCCAGGCAACCACATGGTCTGCCTGGGCCTTCTACAGCCTCCTGAGCCTGCTGAGTCATTCAGCAGGCCCAGAACATAACACCTCTCCCCCCTTGGATAAAACAATAAGTGAATACTTACTGTTTTTATAGCAGCATACATATACATGTGTTCAGTTAAGCATGTTGTTATTTCTAACACAGTGATGCCTGCACGCAGGCAGACCCAGTCATGATATTTCTCATATTTACAAAAATATCACATATTGTTTAATTCTATCAAACAAAACACCCCAACTCTGAGTGTGCCCTTAGTTCAAGAGAACTATTAAGCCTCCCTTACATACATTCTATTTTTTCACAAGACTATTAGGCCTGTCCTGGAATTGACAAGAACCTTACATAGTCTTGTAAATGCTTGGGGGGACCCCTTGCTCGCTCTGATCTTCTTAGGGCTGTTGTGGGCACCTGGCCTGCGAGCTCGCCTGCCAGGCTTGGAAGACCAGGATGTAGATGCCCCCTTGAATCCGGTGACCCTCCATCGTACTGACTGGCCGGAGCCTAGGAGCTTGCATAATAGCCTCTAATTTAGACTCAGCAGGATGAATGCCAGTGGCATCAATTTTGAATCCCAGAAAATCTGTAGAAGGCACCCCAATTTTACATTTGTCTTTTTTAAGCTTGAGGCCTGTTTTCCTGAACCGCAGCAAGACAGCCCTCAATCTCTCAGCTAAATTTTGAGTGGAATCTCCAGCAATTAAGACATCATCAAAATAGGGGCAAACCCCTGGTATACCCCTCAAGGTATTTTCCATTACTCTTTGGAAAATTCCAGGAGCCACATTTACTCCAAATTGTAGTCTTTTGACTTTGAATGCCCCCCTGTGTGTTACAATGGTTTGTGCTACAGCAGCAGCTTCATCAACAGGTAACTGTTGATAAGCCTGTGCAAAATCTAGCTTTGCAAAAACATGCCCCCCCCCCTTGAGGGAGGCCAGAATATGGCTGACTACAGGTACAGGATATGCATGTTGTTGCAATGCCTTGTTTAGAGTGCATTTGTAATCTGCACAGATGCAAATGTCCCTATTAGCCTTAAGAGGCGTGACTATGGGAGTTTCCCAAGGACTGGAGTCAACAGGTTCTAAGACTCCTTGCTGATTCAATTTGTCCAATTCAGTATCAATTTTTCCTTTTAAAGCAAAAGGTACTCTCCTTGCTTTTACTCTGATAGGAGTGACAGTGGGGTCCAACTTTAAGGAAACTGGGGCAGCGTACAAAATTAAAACAATAAATATAACAATAAAAATAAATGCATTCATACAGCATGTCCCAATCGTATCCCAGCACCCCCGGGGACATCAACCCCAGGCCTGCCGGAACAGGAGAGTTTTAATGGCTTTCTTGAAGGCCAGCAAGGTGGGAGTAGTTCGAATCTCGGGGGGAAGTTGATTCCATCATGTCGGAGCCACCACAGAAAAGGCCCTTCCCCAAGGGCCCGCCAGCCAACATTGTCTGGCCGACGGGACCTGAAGGAGGCCCAATCTGTGGGACCTCACCGGTCTCTGAGAATTATGCGGCAGTATGCGGTCCTATAAGTAACCTGGTCCTAAGCCATGAAGGGCTTTAAAGGTGATAACCAACACCTTGAATTGCGTCTGGAGACCCACAGAAAGCCAGTGCAGCTCGCGGAGGATAGGTGACACGTGGGTGTACCTTAGTGCACCCACAATCGCTCTCGCGGCTACATTCTGAACCAACTGCAGCCTCCAAACGCTCTTCAAGGGTAGCCTCATGTAGAGCGCATTACAGTAATCCAGTCTTTTTTTTTTTTTTATTGAGAATTTTTAACATTTTACAAAATAAATCCCCTCCCCAAACCCGCCCACCTACCCATACCCTCCCCCAACTCCCCAAACCTCCCTAACCCTCCCCTGAACCTCCCAGAGTTGATTACAGGCTTATCCAAAATGTTTCAAAAGAAAAAAAAGAAAAAGAACTTAAAACACATATAAAACTTAAGACACCTATAAATCCTAAACAATCCTAAGAACCTTAAATTAAATGAATTATTTCTAGAAAATAATAATAAACACATTATAATATACTCTAAAAATCTTCTAATCTTACTTATAATATTATCCATCCTTCTAGATAAGTTTCTTCCAAGACACAATTTTAAGCACTGCTTTCTTTAAACATCTATAACTACAATATAAAGTCAGCATAAATCATAAGCAAATCTAAATACATTTAGTTAAACGAGTTATAGTCCCTCCAAAACACAAATTTAAACAATCAAAACTTGAAACATTAGAACAAACAAATTATAGTCAATCAAAAACACAAATCTAAACATTACTTAAAACTTTAAACATTAAAAATCCCGCCCAAAACACTAAACACATTGTAATATACTCCAATCCTTCTAATATCATAAATATTATTATCATTTTCATAAACTCCCCCAAAACACAAATTTATACATTACTTAAAACTTAAAAAAGGAAAAAAAAAAACAAGACACCTTTATACTCATTTAAATCTTATCAGATTCCATCCTAAATAGACAGTTTATAGCAAATTCCACCCTCAAAAAACACTATAAGAAATTCCATCCACCATAAACACAATAAATATTCAAATCTTCATCAGTAACAAGTTGCAACCACAAAAACCCCAGTCCTTATCAATCTCAATTATCCATTTTCATTCTCCATTCATTATCATACTGATATTATTATTGTCAGCCTCGATTGTCCATTTTCGTCATAAAACTTAAAACAAATGCTTTAGGATCTGTCCTCAAAAGTTGCTCCAAATTTTCTGAGTCTCCCAACGACTCAGAAGCCAGTACATATGGGGATTCCTTAAGCTCCTTATTCTGTTGGTCTTTTTCTTTACAATTATACGTTGCACAGATTTTCCTCTGCCCCTTCCTCTCAACTTGTTGACGCCCCTCAGGCTGAAATTTCCCCTTTTTCATCTCAGATGACCCTTCCATCCTTGAAGATTGCTCCAAAGGATTTATGGGTCTTGCTTCTCCCACAGATTCAGCAATCACTAGGTGTGAAATTTCATTACTCTTCTTCAGTTGCTGCTTTTCTTTACAGTTTTGTGCTACACAAGTTGTCTCCTGCTCCTCAATCTGAACATGTTGAGATCTCTTAAACAGGGGTTGCCCAATTTTAGAGTCTTCAAACTGTGATTCTACATCCATTTCTTCCAAAGTCTTGAACTTAATAGATGGAGATGAACATACCCCCAATACTGAAGTATAAAAATCTTTTGCTTGAGAAACAGTATTAAGTCTGTAACATATTCCCAGGTAATTCACCACCATTCCAATCGGAACATCCCATCTAAACGAAATTCGTCTCATTTTAAGTTCATTTGCTAAAAAGGCAAACTCCTTTCTTCTTCTTAAAATTTTAGATGGGATCTCCTTTAAAATTATAACATCTTGTGAAGCAATTTGAAATCTCTTCTTATAAAAAGCTTGTATAATTTCATTGCGTAAAGATTTCTTCCCAAAGTAAATTACCACATCTCTTGGCAAATTCTTTTGTACTGCCACCGCAGAGTTAACTCTAAATAGTTTTTCAATTTCACTAAGTATTCCTTCTTTTTCTTTATTCAAAATTACAGCAAAGTCCTTTGCAACCATCTCTTTCAGATCTTCTTGCAAGGACTCTTCCAAGCCCCTAATTCTTAAGGCATATTCCATTTGACCATATTGAAGCATAAGAATCTCGTTTTCCATTTCTTTTTCCATACTTTCAATTTTCCCCTCCATTAATTCCACTTTTTCAGCTACTTCTTCCACATGGGAATTCAACTTTTCAAGAACAGAAGCAACTCCTTTTAGAGCCAAAACTATGTCTTGCCTCAAAATCTTATTATTTTCTTCCAAAATCTTTTTCATTTCTGCCCTGAATTTGAATTGTAAAATTTCCCATCATTTGTTGCATATCCTTCACAGTTGTTGGCTGGGCCACAGAAGATTTAGGAACTGTGAAATTCAGTGGACGCTTTGGAGCCATCTTAAAAAAAAAAACTTTACTCCTTCTTAAAAATTACAAAAATTCCTTCAAAAGAAAATCATAACTCCCTCAAAGGAAAATCTTTAAAATAATGAGAAAAATAAAAAAATAAAAAAAGGGAGTTAGAAAAGAAGAAAAAAAAAATAAAAAAAATTAAGATATACACTCCAATCATTAAAATGAAAAAAAAGAAGGAAAAGAGGAGGGAAAAAACCAGAATGCCTGCCCTTTAAAAATACAAGAGACAAAACCACAAATCAAACCAAAACAAAAAGTTAAAATATACACTCCAATCGTTAAAGTGAGAAAAAAAGGGAAGAAAAACCAAAATGCCTGCCTTTTAAAAATACAAAAAGCAAAACAAAAAATCAAACCAAAACCAGAATGCCTGCCCTTTAAAAATACAAGAGACAAAGCAACAAATCAAACCAAAACAATAATAATACTTCTAAAATCCATCCAATTCATTAAAAAGAAAAAAAAAAAGGAGAAAGTAAAAAAAGCCGATCGCCACTCTAGCTTCCCCCCCAAAAAAAAGAGAAAAACGCTAGAAGGTCTCCCGATCGCCATTTACTTTCTCTTTCAACAAAAAAGCAAATAGTAGAAAAAAAAGACTGTAAACAAAACAATAAACCTTTGGATTTAAAATAAAATCGAAAAAGGCAAAAAATAAATCAATAAAAGAAATTAGAATATACACTCCAATCGTTAAAGTGAAAAAAAGAAGGGGGGGGGGAAAACAAAATGCCTGCCTTTTAAAAATACAAAAAGCAAAACAAAAAATCAAACCAAAACAATAATGTTTAGAAAATTAAACAACAAAAATTAATAATACTCTAAAATCCATCCAGTCCTTAAAAAAAAGAAAGAAAAAAAAGAGAAGGTAAAAAAGCCGATCGCCATTCTAGCTTCCCGAAAAAAAAACACTAGAAAGTCTGCCGATCGCCATTTTACTTTCCCTTTCAGCAAAAAGCAAAAAATAAAAAGAAAGACTATAACAAAAGAATAAACCTTTAAATTTAAAATACATGTAAAGTCAAGGAAAGCAAAAAAATAAATCCTCTAAACAACTCTGTCCGCTTCTTAAAAAAAACTCACTAGATCACTTTAAACGCGGAGGTGGTTGCGAGGGCTTGTTTTGTCCCAAGGACAAAAGCAGCTGGGAAGCGGAGACAGTCTGAACTCCGTGGGAGCACTCTGTCACCCCCAAAAAAGAAAAATTGGGGGTACATAAGAGGCTCTACCACTATTCAGACTACCCTCTGCCCCCCCCCTTTGCCCGGGAGGGGGATTTTGAACCGCTGAACAGCTGATGTCTGCTGTTCATAGTGGTTCATTACACTTACCCAGGAGGACGGCTAGAAAGTAGCCGCCATCGCCCAACGCAGATCCACCGGAAGTCAGTAATCCAGTCTTGAGGTGACAAGGGCATGAGTAACCGTGAGTAGAGCCTCCTGGTCCGAATAAGGCCGCAACTGGTGCACCAGGCGAACCTGGGCAAAGGTCCCCCTGGCCACAGCCGATAGATGTTGTTCCAAATTTAGCTGTGAGTCCAGGAGGACACCCAAGTTGCATGCCTGCACTGAGGGAGGTAAATTTACCCCCCCCCAGGACTAATGATGGACCATCAGGATGACCCTTGGGGGGCAAGACCCAGAGCCTCTCGGTCTTGTCAGGGTTGAGTCTAAGCCTGTTCACCCCCATCCCGACCCTCACATCTTCCAGGCACCGGCACATCACGTCGACTGCTTCACTGAAAGGACACAGGGTGGAGATATACAATTGGGTATCATCCGCATGTACCCAACTGTGGGCTGAAGACATCTGCAAATTCTTTGCAGACTTCTTGTAGACCTATTGTTTGCAAACTGTTAAGCCCTGTAACTTGTATTCCCAAGGCCTCAAACCAATCGAGTCCTATGAGACTCGTGCGCTCACCCCCAACTACCAATAGATCTAATGGACCCTCAAAATCCTTATATTGTATATTAAGGGTGGCCTCCCCCTTAACACACACTTTGGAGTTTTGAAAGTCTGTTAGAACTATATTGGATGGCCTAAGCTTGGCCTGGAACCCACTGCTAGAGCAAATCTTTCTGAATGTGTGAATGGAAATAATTGAAAGTGCAGACCCAGTATCTAGTTCCATAACCAATGGAACTCCTTGCAACTTCACTTTAAGTGACAGTTTCTTTTTGAGTGGCTTGTGTGTGCCTGTCCTATAAATGCTTCTTCGTGAAGCACAGAAACCCACCCTATTTTGGCTTGGGACCCTGGTACCTTTCAGGTGCAATTCTTCTCGGGGTTGTACCTTCTGACGGCCCCGACACACAGCTGCTATGTGGCCTTGCTTCCCACATGCTCTACAGATTGCAGAATGGAACCTGCAGTCGGTCCTCTTGTGGCGACCTCCACACCTGAAGCACTTGGGTACAGCTGAAGACTTTTCTTTGCCTTCCTTCTGCTTCCTTTCTTTGGCTGGGTAGAGATGATCCACCTCTTCTTCAGGATCCTCTTCCGAGCTCTCCTGGACTCCCTCATGGTGCACGGAAACAACTTCTGGAGTGCTTCTGATAGGCCTCATATTCTTGATTGCCTCACCTGCTGCCTCTTCTGCAGTAACCTCTCTCAAGGCATCTTGGAACGATATGTCTTCCTTTGCAAAAAGTCTCTGTTGCAAGTCTCTGTTTCTAAGCCCACATACAAATCTGTCTCTTGGCCTTTCTTCTAAGTCTTTAAACTCACAAGGCTTAGCTGCTCTTCTCAAAGCTGCAATGTATTCTTTAGCTGATTCACCAGCCCATTGATCCTTCTGTTCAAAAGTATGTCTCCATGCAATAACAGACAACTTGGGCTGAAAATGTTCTTTTAGTAATTTTTTAAAATCTGTGTAGGTGACAGATTCAAGAGGCGCAGGGGCTGCTAAGTTTTCAGCAATTTCAAATACATTTTGACCACAAACACACAGCAAGGTAGCGACCTTTAAGCCATCTTCTCTTACTTGGTTTACTCTAAAATAGTTTTCTACTCTGGCCACATAAGACTCCCATCTTTCTGGGTGCGTGACATCAAATTCAGAGTTTCTCTATCTTCGCCATTTTCTCCTTTGTAAGGAAGGGGTCTATCAGCCAGCTTACCTCCAGCGACACTGTACTGGCAGGTGCTGAATTTAACGCCGTCTTCCTAGCTGCTCTCAGGACTCCTGGGTAAGCTTACAATTCTTCTTAATTAATTGTAAGGCATCCCATCCTCATCATCAGTGTTGAGTCCTCAGCTTAATGGCAAATAAGCACAGAACATCTCGTAGTGTCAAGAAGACTTTATTGTAGTCTCTTCTGCTCCATTACAACACTGAGGCTCGCAGGCCTCTCTGCTTCTCTTAAGAACGCTTCCCCGGGCCAAATAGCAACAATTGGCACGCGAAGCCGGCACCAGCCAGTCTGGTCCCGGGCAGCTTGCAACTGCCCGGGACCATTGCAACGTCCTGAGCCTGCCTTTGCAAGGTGGAATTCTCCGAGTCCACAATGGACCCCTCTTGGGAGCACTTTCCTGTGAGCCCAAGACCAGCAGATGGAGAAGCCTGTAGTGCCGGTTGACTGGCCAAATCCATAGACCCAGTGCCTGAGTCAGGAGCCGCCTCGTAAGCAGAACCCCCTTCTGGAGCCAGTGTATCCCCACTTTCATGGAGAGACTGTGGTCCACGATCATAATCGTGGTCTTCCTCCCCCCCCCCAAAAGCAGAGCTAGGAGCGAAAGTGTTGCTGGGAAGCCTCCAGCGAAGTTGATTGATGTGCCGCCTTAACACACAACCATCGTCCAAGGCCACTTCGTATGACAGTGGCCCAGAGAGCTTGCATACCACTGCAATCACCCAGAGACGTCCAGGTCCATAGTTCCTTGCTCAGACCGGATCGCCCACCTGTAGTCTCCTAGGTGCCTGCTGCTGTGACACTTGTGAAGCCACCGAATCATTCCAGTTTGGTAATGAGTCTGCAACCCCAGCAGAGTTCAGCTGGGCTCTTCCCAGTGGCAGTACAAGGTGTGGTGCAGTGGCAAAGAAGAAAGTCAGCTAACCTGGGATGCCAGTTGCCATGAGTGATTCTCTTTAAAGCATCTTTGGTAGTAAGCACCATATGCTCAGCCTGGCCGTTGGAAGCTGGATGGAACAGCGCAGATGTGGCATGCCAGATCATGTTGGCTTGAAGAAAAGCCTGAAACTCAGAAGATGTGAATTGGGGTCCGTTGTCAGAGAAAAGGACGTCTGGAAGACCATGTGAGGTGAAGATTCCTCTCAGCACCTGGATGGTCCTAGCAGTAGTAGTGGAGGAGACAGGAATAACCTCTAGCCACTTGGAATGGCTGTCCATGAGGAGAAGGAAGAATTGCCCCTGAAAGGGCCCAGCGTAGTCAATGTGTACACTCGACCATGGAGTATGTGTCTCCTCCCACCTATGTACAGGTGCCTGAGGCATTTCAAGCCTTGACTGTTGGCACACTTGGCACCCATGAACCTGGGTCTCAATCTCTTTATCGAGCCCAGGCCACCATAGATGGCTACACGCAAGCGCCTTCATCCGGACAATTCTGGGATGACCTTCATGTAAAGATTGCAAGACTCTAGTCCTCAATGAGGCTGGGATGACTACCCTGCTTCCCCACAGGACACACCCCTTGAAAGGGGGAAAGCTCGTGTTTCCTCTGCCAGAAACTCTGGAATTCTGAGCCTGGACACATGTCAGGCCACCCTGACAACATCCATGTCAGCATGCGTGTAAGCGTGTGATCAGTGGCAGTTTCTGCAGCCACGTCCCTAGCATTGAGGGGATATTCAGACAATTCCTGAATAGAGAGAATGCGAAGAGCAGGAGCAGGATCTGCCTCTACCTGCGGTAGAGGTAATCTGCTGAGGCCATCTGCATGGACCATTTCTTTACCTGGTTTGTGGACCAAAGTATAGTCATATGCTGACAGGAAAATTGACCATCTCAGCATTCTAGGGGATATTATATGAGGGGTTTGTTTATTTGTTGTAAACAAACCCAGCAGAGGCTTATGGTCTGTGTAGACCGTGAAATGGTGGCCATATAAGAAATCATGGAATTTTTTTATGCCAGCCACTATTGCCAAGGCTTCTCTGTCAATCTGCACGTAATTACGCTCTGCAGATGAGAGAGTTCTGGAGTAGTAGGCCACAGGGACTTGCGTCCCATCAGCCTTGAGGTGGCTCAGCACAGCCCCAACCCCATAAGGGGATACGTCACAGGCTATGCATACAGGCAATTGCTCGTTGAAATGAGCTAACACAGCATTTGAGGAAAGCAAGGCCTTGACTTCTGAAAAGCTCTTTTCATGGACTTGTGTCCACTACCAAGGAGTCTGTTTATCCAAGAGCCGGTGTAATGGCTCAGCCACTGCGGCCTTGTGAGGTAGAAATGCATGGTAAAAGTTTAACAGTCCCAGAAAAGCCTGAAGTTTGCTTTTGGACTTGGGACTTGGGGCCTGCTGAATTGCTTTGAACTTGGATTCAGCAGGATGGATGCCTTCAGCATTAATATATGGAACCCCAGAAATTCAGTGGAGATTAACTCCAATCTTACATTTGTCTTGCTTCAGCTTCAGCCCTGCTTGGCGGAAATGCAGCAAGACAGCCCTCAGCCTTTCCGCTAAGTTCACAGATGACTCCCCAGCAATGAGGACATCATCAAAGTAGGGACAGACCCCAGGAATTCCACGGAGCGTTTGCTCCATCACACTCTGGAATATTCCAGGGGCCACATTAACCCCAAACTGCAGCCTTTTTACCTTAAAGTCTCTCCGGTGCGTCACAATTGTTTGGGCCTCAGCCGTTGCATCATCAACAGGTAGCTGTTGATAGGCCTGAGCCAAATCAAGCTTTGCAAAGAATTCCCCTCCCCCTTGAGTGAAGCCAGAATGTGGCTCACCGCAGGCACCGGGTAGGCATGCTGCTGCAATGCCTTATTTAGTGTACATTTATAGTCCACACAAATTCAGACTTCTCCATTGGCCTTCAGTGGTGTGACTATAGGGGTTTCCCATGGACTAGAGTCCACAGGTTCTAAGATGCCCTACTGGAGCAGCTTGTCCAGCTCTGCATCTATTTTGTTCTTTAGGGCAAAAGGCACCCTTTGGGGCTTGATCCTGATGGATGTGATGGCTGGGTCTAAACGTAAAGCAATGGGAGTCCCCTTGTACGAGCCAAGCTCTGAACTGAACACATCAGCAAACTCCTTGCAAACTTCTGCCAGGCCTGACGTTTGCAGATTGTGAAGTCCAGTCACTTGAATCCCAAGGGCCTCGAACCAATCGAGTCCAATAAGACTCGTACAATCACCCCCAACTACCACCACATCTAGCAGCCCTTCAAAACTCCTACATTGCACCTTGAGCATGGCCTCCCCCTTCATGCTGACTCTGGAATTCTGGAAGTCAGTAAGGATTAAATTTGAAGGCCTGAGTTTAACTCGTAGGCCACTTCTGCTGCAAACCTTATTAAAGGTGCCTAAGGAAACTATTGATAGAGTGGACCCTGTGTCCAACTCCATCGACAAGGGAACCCCTTGCAACTTCACATCAATGTGAAGCTTCTTTTGAAGTGGCCTGTGAACCCCAGTTTTGAAAACGGGATGCGCAGAAGCCCACTCTGTTTTGGCTGGGGACCTTGGTACCTTTCAGAGGCAATTCTTCTGGAGACCGATTCTTCTGGCGACCCAAACAGACAGAGGCAATGTGGCCTTGCCTGCCACATGCCCAGCAAATAGCGGAGCGGAACTGGCAGTCAGAGCGCTTATGGTGACCTCCACACCCGAAACACTGAGGGACTGAGGTTGTCTGCTGTCTACCTTCCTGAGGCCTTCTTTCTGCTTGCTGCTGAAGCCTGTCTACCTCCATCTCGGGCTCCTCTTCGGAATCCCTCTGAGCGACCTCTTGATGGACGGTACTAGGTGTTGAGAGGTTCTTGGCAAGCCTCAAGGTCTTCACCGCTCTGCCCGCTGCTTCTTCAGCTGAAATCTCTGTTAATGCATCTTGGAATGACACATCTTCTTTTGCAAAAAGTTTCTGTTGCAGCTCATGACTCCGAAGCCCAGAAACTAAAAGATCCTGGAGCCTCTCTTCTAGATCCTTGAATGCACAAGGCCTAGCTGCTTGTCTTAAGGGAGCAACAAAGTTCACAGCAGACTCACCAGGCCTCTGATCCCTCTGCTCAAAGGTGGGCCTCCATGCAATTACTGAGAGCTTGGGTTCGAAGTGCTCTTGCAGCATCCTCTTTAAGTCAGCATACACAATTGATTGATTCCAATGGTGCTAGGGCTACAAGATTCTTGCCCACAAGAATCTTGTGTGTCTGTGTGTCTCTTGCCCACAGACACACAGCAATGTAGCAGCTTTAAGGCCATCTTCTTGGACCTCGTTTACTCGAAAGTACCTCTACTCAAGCCACGTAGGAGCTCCAGTGCTCAGGGTGAGAAGTATCAAATTCCGATAGATGGCCTAGCTTTGACATTGTTACAGCCTGAAGCCTCTTCAATGCTTCTTGCTGCAAGGTATGAGATGGGGTCCCATGAAGCCGAGCTCACCTCCAGCATTCTCGTACTGGCAGGCAATCGCTTCCTCTGGACGCTGAACTTCCCAGCGCTTCAGGCCTCCTCTAGTAAGTCAGCCTAGCTTCTCCTGTTGTTCTTCTTGCAGCCAATCCCACCTTCATCACCAATGTTCTGTTTTAGAATCAGAGACATCAAAGCAAGGCAGGAGTAACCAAACATAACTTCTTTATTGAGATCACAAACAGAACAGAACAGCAAACAAAATGGCGCTGGCCCTTTTATATTCCCTTTTGCAGGGACAGCATCAGCCTATCATGTCAACGCTGCAAATATTGTCAACGCTGCAAATATTGTATATTCTTGCTTTTGACAATATGCAGAATTGTCTGGTAAATATGGGGTTAATAAAGAGCAGAAGGGGCGTTGGGGGTAACGCCCGGGAAAGAAAGAGGAAGAAAACATTTGACCTTCACACTAATTGGATAGTGTGAGATATGACGGCTAATTTAGGGAGGGAACATGCTGATAATTTAACTGCTCAGAGGAAGAGAACTTAGATCCTAGCATCCCTCCATTGTGCCTCTGCCGACATTTTGTAACAATAAAAGACTTTTAGGAAAATAAATGCCTGGAAGTTCTTTGGAATGTTTCATTAGCCGGAACCACAACAGCAAGGCTAGTCTCCCACCTTGCACATGCTCACAAGGCTGGAGACAGCCTGTCTGGTCCCAGGCAACCACATGGTCTGCCCAGGCCTTCTACAGCCTCCTGAGCCTGCTGAGTCATTCAGCAAGCCAGGACATAACACTACCAATTCTCTTCTTTTTTTCATAAATCTTCAGTTTCAAGTTCAGAAATTTCTAATTCCCAAACTTAAAACCAGCTAAAAATGGGAAGGCAGCTATTGGACATCTGATTTCTACACAATTAATAAAAGCTTACAAGTAGTGTTGATTTCCATGTTAGTCTCTCCCTTTAGACAGACTGATCACTGTAAACAGATGCCCAAACACTAGTACTGTTTTGTTATTGTCCCAATCTTTAAGAAAAGTGATAAATCTGATCCTGCTAATTTCTTTCCAATCAGCTTGTTAAGTATTATTAATGAACCTTATGCTAAATATCTGAATGAGATATGCTCTGATTGGCGAGAACATGAGGAAAACTTGATTAGACCAAGTGAGCAGAACTATCAACAGCAGATTAATGTATTTGAAACTATTTGTTAGGGAAAAAAGCCCCAATTCTTGAGATTTCTATGTAGATTTAAAGGTATCTTTTCATTCAGCCTTAAAGGAGAGATTGGAATGGACAGTACTAAATACATCTATGGGGTGCCATTTTTTAAATTAATCACAATTTCTGTGAAGCCATGCAAACAAAACTATATAAAATACAATATCAGGCATAAGCATAATATGAATTATAAAATAAAATTGGAAACAGTGATAAATTCTTGTTCTGAATTGAAAAAAGAAAATAAAGAATAAATGTCAGTAAAAGCATTGTAAGAAAAAGAAACTAGAAATTAATTAAAATAAAACAGACGTTTTGTATTTATAAAATGTGTTAAATGTACTTTTAAAAGTAGATTTTCTTAGTAAGACTTTATTTTTTTGTGTTGAAATATGTTTCCTGTGTTAGCAATAAGAAGTACCATTGTATAGAAATAACACATTTGTGTGAATTAAGACTAATTCAATTTAAGTGATCCAGAAGAAAGAAACAATAAGTTTAAAATAAATGTCTATTCTTTGATTTAAAAACATGTAAATCAAGGTTGACATCAAGATCAAGGCAATAGCCTAAGGCTAGGTCTGGCTGATTATATTACTGTTGATATAGAGTTTGGGAGCTTTTCTCATCTATGTAATTATTCATGACTGTTGATGTACCTTTTCTATAATTCTTGCCCAATATATTGTTGACCTCTTGGTGAAGTTTGGATGGGAGCCCAGGACTCATTGTAGAGGGAATTCTAATAAAGAAACATTCATTTTCATTGCTTTGGTTCATGTTTAATGGATCATTATGTTTCTACACTGTCACTCAGTTAGAATTTGTTTGTTTGTTTATTTTTAGGCCATGACTTTTGCTCTGAAGGACATAAGTGTTTAGAAAATTCTTTTTGCAGAAATGTTGAAGAAAAGGCAGTTTGTAGCTGCCGAGATGGTTTCCAAGCTCTTCGAGATGACAGTGTATACTGTGAAGGTAAATTCTTATAAAACATGGTCACATCAGCAACAAAAAATAGTTTGGAATATTGCATGAAGTATAATTAATTCATAGCTTGCCCAAGTGATGGGGTCATCAGAAAATTTAATGTAAAGCTTATTAATCAAATGAAATAATTATATCTCAAATTAAAGTTTAACTTCTTTAAAAAGTTTGATTTGTGTCAAAGCAATAAGTTACTATGATTGAGTACTTGATTTATAAGTAATATATTAACACAGTGTTGATTTTGTTCCATTAATCAGATTTCAGATAAATTATTTTTTATGTATCAGGCCATTTTAATACGTTTTTGAGCTGTTGCATCATTGTAATTAAACCATTTTGATTGTCCTTAAAATCATAGCATTCAAAGTAAACAAAAGGATGGAGGTCTCAGGATTTTATAATATGCATAATTTTAATAACAGCATTACATTTGGAAGATCGTTTACAAATATTGCTAGTTATGAATGTGCTAACTCATTACATGGTTGGTTCATGGAATACACACACACATACACTGTGTGTGTGTGTGTGTCTGTGTGTATAGAATGCATTGCAGTAGTCAAGATGGGAGCTGACTAGGGTGTGAGTGACTGTGAGCAGGGATTGTTGGTTCAGAAAAGGGCATAACTGGCGCACAAACCGCAGTTGTGCATAGGCCACCTGGAGTTTTCAGTCTAGGAGAAACCCCAGATTATGCACTGGCTCTGTCTTGGGCAGTGCAACCCCATCCATATATATAGGATAGAAGCCTCTCCTATCCTATCCCCTTCTCTCCTTCAGGCTTGCCCCATAGAAGCCTCTCCCATTCTATTCCCTTCTCTCCCTCAGGTTTACCTCACAGAAGCCTGGGCCTCACATGAGTCCCAACTCCTCTCTGCCCTCTCGCTGACTTCTCCTCCAGGCATCTCCCTGCTGCCTCTTCAGCTCATTCCATCCCCGTTACATACTCCCCCCACCCAAAATTCTTTGGTCCCCCAAAGAGTGAGGAGTGCTCACCAAGAGTCTGGGGTATCAGGAGATGGATCAGAATTTCGTCTAGCAGTGAGTACTGTGCTGTGGCCTAAAGCATCATATGTCAGTCTTCTAAGGAGATTTATCACTTGTTTTCATCTCTGTACTTTGAGTTCAGCTGTATAGAATGACTTCTAGCACCCAAAAGTCTCAGGGGCTAGAGGCCCAATCTCTGGTTCTGGCTGTTGCAAGGAATGTGGAAGGATTGAGTCTTCCTCCAGAGGCACCTCCAACCCAAGAATCTCTGGAGTTGGTAACATTTTCTCCAGTTCTGACAGCTGCTTAGGCTACTCAGCCTTCCACTCGGGTTCTTTAAGGACTTCTCCCTGTCCCTGAGCTTTAGGTACAAATTCAGGGCCTGAGCTGCTCAGGCCCCATCTCAGTGCCTCATGCAGGGGGAGCTGTTGCAATATTTTCCAGTGACCACAACCAGTTCATACAGCCCTTTTCCTCATCATTGTCATCCTCTTCTCGTGCTACAATGGAGCAGGTTGTCACTCGTCTCCTCCTTGTCGGGCAGGGTTCAGTTGCTTTTGTAGCAGATGGCTGAGAGGCTCGTATTGCCTCATTTAAAGGGAATAGATGATTTTGGTGCCATGCTTTCAGAGCCCTGAACTCCCTTCCATTTGAATCCAGTACACTGGAAATCCATGTAGCTTCTCACTGACAATATATGGCCCAGAACTCCATCAGTCCACCAGTTCATGTTTCCCAAGAATGCCCAGATTTCTCAATAATACCCGATTGCCAGGTTGCAAATCTTGAATCTCACCATCAGATCATAATTTGTCCTGTTTCTCTGTCCTTGGACCGCTGAAACAGCTAGAGCCTTCTCATATGCCATCTTCAGATTCCTTCTCAACCTGTTCACATAGTTGCAGTGTGAATTGAGGGAGGTTTTGTCTGTTGGGATGCCAAAGGCTATATCTACTGGCAGTTGAGCCTCTCTGCCAAACATCAGTCAATATGGAGAATACCCTGTAGCATCATTTTTCATGCTATTATATGTGTGCACAACAGTAGAAATGTGTTGTGTCCAATGTTGCTTCTTCTCTGCAGTCAGCATCCTTAACATGTCCAGAAGAATACAATTGAACCTCTCAGGCTGTGGGTTTTCTTGTGCACCCACAAGGGAGTGGTGCATGACTTCCAAATGCCCAGTATGTCCAGCAGTTGCTTGCTTTTGAAAGCTTGCTTTCAAAATCTTTGCCTTGAATGGAATATATGCACTGACATAGCCCACTTTGCATCTTAAGAAAACAGAACTCTTGGAATAATTCTTCCAACAGGCATCCTTTATTAAGAGAAAATGGTTGCAGGCATTCTAGACAGGACTTGGGGTCCAAGCTCTCCCATTCAAGCTTTTAAGGGGTTTCCCAGTAGTCCCACCCAATCACCCCCTACTTCCAGCGACAGTCTCAGGCATTACATTCCCACCCCCTTTTTCTTACTGCCGGCTGCATGGAGACTTCAGAGAAAACTACATGAAAGGTAATAGCCCCCTTTGTTATGATTAGGCCTTTTTGGTGCTATCCACATTCAGTCTCTTTGAAGTATATTGAAGGAAGTGAGAGCCATAAAGACCCTTTGTTCACCCCCTTCCCTTCATCGTATGACAGAAACCAGGGAAGGCAGAAGTGGGGTTTTCTTTAGTTGATAACTAGAGATGAAATATAATTGGATTCTGATATCCTGCCCCTCAAAAATAAGACAGATCCACCTGAAAGAAAACAAAACAGGTATAAAAGTTAGTCAGGCTTGTTAGGATATTCTGTGTGAAACTTCTTTAAAAGCTTCGGGGCTCTGACATGACGTTTATGGACCCACTCGTTTTGTGAGGCAGGGAGGTGTTTCCAGGCAACTAGGTACTGAGTCGTTCCATGATATCTCCTAGAGTCTAGGATTTCCTTTATTTTGAAGTGTTGTTCGCCCTCCACCATGATTGGAGGTGGTGGTGGGGGAATTTTTGGCCGTAAAGCTGACTGATGCTCTCTTTTCAGCAAGCTGCAATGAAAAATTGGGTGTATTTGCCTGAGATTTTTTGGTAATTCTAATTCTACTGTTACTGGGTTTATGATTCTTTTAATTGAAAAAGGCCCAATATATTTTGGTCCAAGTTTTTTACAGGGTTGTAGGGACTTTAGGTATTTTGTAGATAGGTACACCATTTCACCTATAATGAATGGTGTAGGCTCAACCCTTTTTTTTATCGGCTTGTGCTTTGTATGCCTGCCTAGCTTCATCTAGTGCTTTTCTAACTATTGGCCAGGTGTTTTGTAGTTTTTCCATCCATTCTTTCAGTGATGGGATCGTTGGTTCGTTTGGGGTTAATTCTGGCACGGGGTTGAAACTTTGACCTGTGGCTATTTGAAATGGAGTGTAACCTGTGCTGGAGTGGACTGCATTATTGTAGGCAACTTCTGCAAAAGGGAGTAAGTCCGCCCACTCAGTCTGCTGGAAACTAAGAAAACATCTTAAATATTGCTTAAGTACGGAGTTCATTTTTTCAGCCCCCCCCCCATTCGATTGTGGATGATGGCTAGATGTCAGTCCCTGAGTGGTTCCTAAGAGGGATAAAAATTCCTTCCAAAATGCAGACGTAAATTGCACCCCCGTCAGAGATGATGCGTTGGGGTGCCCCATGCAATCTGTAAATGTGCTGGATGAAAAGTTTTGCTAAGGCTTTTGTGGTGGGAATCTTTTGGCAAGGGATAAAATGCACCTGTTTGGAAAACAAGTCCGTGACCATCCAGACAACAGTATTCCCATTGCTTTCTGGCAATTCCACTATAAAATCCATGGCTATTTCCTTCCAGGGGGCTGAGGGATTTGCCACTGGTTGTAATAGTCCTGGCGATTTCCCTTGCAACCTCTTTGCAAACACACATTTTGGGCAGCTGGCCACATAACTTTCTATGTCCTTTTTTATTGATGGCCACCAAAATTGCCGTTTAATTAAGTGTAAAGTTTTTACAAATCCAAAATGCCCTGCTGATTTTGTGTCATGGCAAAGCTGCATGAAAGTGACTCTTTGAGTTGTTGGTATATATAACTTTTCCCCTACCCAAGGCAACCCGTCTCTCATTGTGCACACATTTTTGTTTTTCTGGAACCATTCATCTGTTTCCAAACTTTTTCTGAATTCAATTCCAGTTTGGCTGTCCAGTTGTGGTTTTAATTTGGCTTGGGTTCTTGTGGTTACTGGTGCTGCCAGTTGTGACTCTTCCATTATTGGTCTAGAGTCTGTGGTTCGTGCGCTGTTATATTGAGGCATGCGAGATAGTACGTCTGCCAGGAAGTTCTTTCTCCATGGTAAATGTTTGAGCTTAAATTGGAACTGGTGAAAATGCTGGGACCAGCGGGCTTGTTTGGGATTGAGTTTCCTGGACGTTTTCAGGGCTTCCAAATGTTGTGATCAGTCCACACCTGGAAGGGGATTTTGTTGCCTTCCAGGAACTGTCGCCACGTGAGTAATGCCCAATGTATCCCATAAGCCTCCTTCTCCCATACGGGCCAGCGCTGTTCTGTTTCTGTGAGTTTCTTGGATGTATATGCACAGGGTTGCAATACTCCATCATCATTTTCTTGTAATAGAACAGCCCCCACTGCCACATCACTTGCATCTGCCTGTATTACGAAGGGCTTGTCCATGACTGGGTGCCTTAGTACTGGTTCGGCAGAAAAAAGTCTCTTCAGTCTCTCAAACGCTGCTTGGCACTCCATTGTCCATGTTAGTGGCTGGCTAGGTTTTACTGAGGATGCTCCCTTCATTTTTAGTAAATTAGTGAGGGGCAAGGCTATCTGGGCAAATGAGGGGATGAATTGGTGGTAAAAGTTTGCAAAGCCCAGGAAACTTTGTAGTTGCTTTCTTGTGCGGGGTGGTGCCCAATCTAATACTGCTCTGACCTTCTCTGGGTCCATTTCAATGCCCTGGGGGGATATGCGATAACCTAAGTAGTCTATCCTTTCCTGGTGGAATTCGCATTTTGAGAGTTTAGCATATAGGTGGGCGGCTTGCAGTTTCTTTAAAACCGCTCTGACAAGGTTGACATGTTCCTCTTTTGTTTCGGTGAAGATAAGAATGTCGTCCAAGTAAACAAGGACCCCATTGAACAGGTGCTCCCTTAGAACGTCCTTGATTAATTGCATAAAGACTGCAGGGCCCCCTTGTAATCCAAATGGCACGACTTTGAATTGATAGCACCCCAGGGGCAGTTAAATGTGGTCTTCCATTCGTCCCCTTCCTTAATTCTCACGCGATAGTAAGCTTCCCTTAGGTCTAGTTTAGAAAATTTTTTCCCTTTCGAGAGGTGTGACAGCATGTCTTTCATGAGGGGCAGAGGGTATAGGTTGCTTTCACTGATTGTATTCAGGGCCCTATAATCCACGTATAAGCGTAAAGAGCCATCCTTCTTCTCTCTAAAGAGGACCAGGGCAGCCACTTTAGGCTTGGCTGGCTCAATGAACCCTCTCTCTAGCTTTTTTTTTATGAATCTTTCCATTTCCTCCTTCTCCTTTGGGCTCATGGAGTATAATCTGGGCTTCGGGAGTTTTGCCCCAGGCTTGAATTCAATGGCACAGTCTGTGAGTCAGTGGGGGGGAGCTTATTCGCCCTCTCCTCACTGAAAACCTCAGCAAGGTCTCTGTATTCCTCTGGTATTTCTGTTAGTCCCTTTTCCTCTCCCATGGATGCTTTTGCTATTCTTGATTCTGGTAGCCCCCCTTGGGATTTTAAGTCCACAGGGTCCCCCTTCGGGAATTTGATTTCTCTCATCCTCCAATTTACCCAGGGGTTCCATTTTTTTAACCATTCCATCCCTAGGATCATTGGGCATTCCATGCCTGGGGTCACCACAAACGTTATGTCCTCCTCATGTTTGCCCAGGGAGAGGTGTATTGGTAGAGTGGTTAGGGTAGCTGGCACCCCCCCTGCTATGGATCCATCTAAGTGGCCAAATGAGATTGGTTGTTCCAGTCTCCTCGATGGAATGCCCAGATTCCCCACTAGTGTCGGGCTAATGAGGTAGCGGGTGCAGCCAGAGTCTATTAAGGCTTTCCCCTTCACGGCTTCGGCCATGGGGGGAATTAATATAGTCACTATCTTGAAGATGGGTGCGATGTATCCACTTACCAGGGGTTCGTCCTCCGAGCTGTCATCTGAGGCATCCACACGCCCTGCGGTGTAGGCTGGAGTTCTTTCCCTCTGATGAGCAGAGGTGGGGCATTCCGCAATTTCCATCATTCTCATGGCAGTTTCTTTTGGCTTAGCTGAAGACTTTCCGGATTTGCTGATTGGGGATCTGTCTGGGTTCTGCTGGGGGGCTTTGGAGCGGCATTCTGCAGCTCGATGCCCTTCTCTTTCGCACTTAAAACACCCCATTTGCTTCTTGGCTGTAGCCAATGTTTTCACTGGTTCGTGTGCCAACTCAGGCAGGGGGCGGCTCCATTGTTTTCCTCGGCGGTGTCTCTTCAATATGTCGATCTCTGCTTCCTCTGCCAAGATGTACCATTCCTCAAGTTTGTGTGGTCCCCTCGGGGCAGGCAAGTGTCATATAAGTCATAATTTAGTCCGTCTTTGAAATGACTAAGGAGGATTTCTTCTGGCCAGTTCAGTTTGCTGGCAATGGCCCGGAATTCTTGCATACATTCAGCCACCGGGCATTTGCCTTGCCTCATCGTTTTTATCCTTTTGCGGACTTTGCGATCAGCCAGGGGGTGTTCAAATCGTCTTCTCAGAGAGGACATGAAATGGTTGAAGTCGTTGAGTTCTGGGGCATTGGAGTCATGCAAGTTCACCACCCAATCTGCAGCCGGTCCGTCCAGGGCAGATTGCACGATCCGAATGCGGGCTTTGTCACTGGGGATGTCCCGCCCATATTCCTCCATGTAGCTGAGGACTTGGGTTAGGAAAAACCCCAAGAGTGCTGCCTCCCCTTTGAATTTCACCTCCAACGGCAGATGTCTTGGAATGGATTGGTGCCTCCATTGTTGGTGATAGTGTCTTCCGTCCAGATCTCCATCTGTGGTTTGGTAGGGGGTGGGGACGACTGGATCAGCAGATGTCCCCGGGGCTGCAGGTTCCACTTCCCCCTCGGTGTCTCTCCCTTTGCAGCTCCAGGAGCTAGGGCGGCCATAGGGCTCAGGATTCTCCTCTCCTAGGGAGCTGAGAGTTCTCTTCATCATGTCAATAGCTTTCTCTAGGATCCGGTCTGAGTATGGTGCCCAGCTTTCTCCCTCTTCACTTGCGTGCAGGGATTTCTCCATCTCCTGCTTCCATTCTGGTTGCTTGGGCCCCCGTCTCAGGGTCACCTTTCTTGATTCCTTTCCCCACTCACTTTTCTTTCCAATGCCCACTGACCAGCGAGGCTTGTGGTCCCATGTCTCCACCACTTCTTCTCCTGAGGAATCTGACCCCTTGACATCTGGCAAGATTCCAATTGGGTCAGCGGCTCTCTTTCCGGGGAGTTTTCCCCCTTTCTTGCTCCATTGTCTGACATGGTAATTTTTTGCAAAATCCCCCAGCAAGGGTTTCCCTTCCAGGTGGATTAATTTTGCAAGTCCTGTCTAATGTAAGGACCCACCCCACTTTGCATCTTAAGAAGACAGAACTCTTGGAATAATTCTTCCAACAGGCATCCTTTATTAAGAGAAAATGGTTGCAGGCGTTCTAGATAGGACTTGGGGTCCAAGCTCTCCCATTCAAGGTTTTAAGGGGTTTCCCAGTAGCCCCCCCAAATCACCCCCTACTTCCAGCGACAGTCTCAGGCATTACATTCCCACCCCCTTTTTCTTACTGTGGGCTGGATGGAGATTTCAGAGAAAACTATATGAAAGGTAATAGCCCCCTTTGTTATAATTAGGCCTTTTTAATGCTATCCACATTCAGTCTCTTTGAAGTATACTGAAGGAAGTGAGAGCCATAAAGACCCTTTGTTCACCCCCTTCCCTTCATCGTATGACAGAATCCAGGGAAGGCAGAAGTGGGGTTTTCTTTAGTTGATAACTAGAGATGAAATATAATTGGATTCTGACACTTAGGCACCATTGCTAGGCTGGGACACATGGTGGAATGGTGATCAGTTTCTCTCACCAGGCAGCTCACATGAGATGATGATGGTCAGGCCCTCTCAGCAGGCAGGTCACATGCAGGGAATATTCAGGTAACTGGTCAGCCTCCTCCTTCTTTTCTCTATCTCTCTCTCTCTCTTTCGCTACATGGAGAGAGAAAGAGAGAGAGAGAGAGAGAGAGAGAGAGAGAGAGAGAGAGAGAGAGAGAGAGAGAGAGTGTCAATCACAAGTCAGGGATATTTTGCTTCTGTTCTATATTTTTTCAAAACTCTGACATTCAGGTGATTTCAATAGTTATAATTCAAATATTAGAATTACTATTGATTTAATATTGTCCAGAGTTTTTGTAGTATTTTAAGGGTAGAGAGGACATGTCTCTCTTTCTTTCTTTTCATGAAGATATGTTTATTCTACCTGGAAGAAATGTGATTGTCTTTAAAGACAAGTGTCATGGTTCCGATAGATGAGACCAATTAAAAGAACTTCAAGGAATTCTTCCTTAAAGAACATATTTTTTTGGCTACAAAATAATGGCACATACAAAGGTGAACCCAAGACTAATTTTCCCTCCCTCTGGTTACAAAGTTGCAAGTTGCAATTCCTACCGCAATTAGATATCATAAATCACCTTCACCAATTAGTAAACTCAAGCACTCCTCCCAGCTCTCCAGGCCGCCAAAATGTTATCAGTAATGACCTTGGTTCCCATACATGAGAATTGTTATGGCTAACTTAAAACTACACTTTCCCCCGCCTTCTTTCTTAATATGTGGCAACCGAAAATGAAGTAAAAATGGCTTCAGTTCAGGTTATTGCAGTGTTGACATTCGGCTCCCTTTAAAGAAAGGAGAAATCCTGCATTTCAAACAAGAATAAAAATTAAGAATCCCTTCTCGGTTTATTTGGATTTTCATGGAAAATTTTCATGGAATTTGTGTATCAATCTATCAGCTTTCACATCAGTATTTTTCACCCAGGTGGCCTCTGATAACAGATATCCCTTCCATTGCACCAAATGTTGCAATTTACCTTTGTATAATCTAGCATCAAGAATGTATTTTATTTTGTAATGTGTCTCTCCGGCCACCACAAGCAGGCCAGGTGCTTTCTTGGGAGGGGTTATCAAAGTTGACTCTTTGAAAGGCCTTCAGACTTCTATGGAACACTGGGTGGATCTTTCCTAGGAGACATGGGAGTTTTAACTCTAGAGTGCCTGGGTTTGTGATCTGGACTATAGGAAATGGTCCTAGGTATTTTGGTCCCAATTTTTTGCTAGGTAACTTAAGTCTTAGATACTTTGTAGAAAGATAAACCCTTCCCCCCCACATGGAATGATTTCTGAGGTGCTCTTTTCTTATCAGCTTGTTTTTTGCAAATCTCTGAGGCTTTTGTTAAAGCTTTCTTTGTATTGTCCCAAACACCCCTCCAAGCAGATACCCACTGATCTAATGTTTGAGAGAGAAGAGGGTCCTGGGGGTATTCAGGCATTGGAATAAAATCCCTTCCAGTGGCTATTTTAAATGACATAAGTCCAGCGCTGCTATGTACTGTGTTATTATAAGCCACTTCAGCAAAAGGGAGGAGATAAGTCCAGTTCGTCTGTTGCTAATCTACATAGCATCTAAGATACATTCACTTTTTAAGCCACTCCATTCGTAAAAGGATGAAAAGCCGATGATAGTCCTTGTGTAGAACCAAACGGTTTGAGAAAATCCCTCCAACATCTGGCCATAAATTGAACTCCCCTGTCAGAAATCATCCATTTTGGTGCACCATGCAGCTGGTAAATATACTTAAGGAATAATCTGACTAATTTCTGGACAGATGCGAGGCCAGAGCATGTTATAAAGTGAGCTTGTTTTGAAAAAAAAATTAATTACAGTCCATATTACCATATTTCCTCTACATTCTGGCAATTCAACAATAATACACCTCTCTTAAGTCTAACTTGGTAAAAAGTCCATAGTGATCTCTTCCCATGGCTGAGAAGGATCTGTGACAGGCTGTAACAGTCCAGGGGGCTTTCCTGGGATTCTCTTCATGGTAGCACAGACTGCACAACTTTTTACATAGTTCTCCACATCTTTCTTTAAGCCTGGCCACCAAAATTGCCTCCAAATTAAGTGTTGTGTCTTTAAATATCCAAAGTGACCAGCTTGTTTAACGTCGTGGCTATGAATCTATGATCTGTTCACGTTGGCTTTTATATTGAGGCAGTCTGGAGAGGACATCAGCTAAAAAAATTCCTTCTACTCGGTATATATTTCAAGGTAAAGTTAAAATGATTAAAATATTGCGCCCAGTGTACTTGTTTGGGGGACAATTTACAGGGAATTTCAGTGCCTCTAAGTTTTTGTGATCAGTCCATACTTCAAAAGGCACCTTGCTCCCTCTAGGAAATGATTCCAAGTAAATAAGGCTCATCTGACTGCAAAGGCTTCCTTCTCCCAAATGGCGCACCTGTGCTCCATGTCAGTGAGTTTTTTCAAAGTGTAAGTGCAAGGTTTTAATTCTCTTTTCTTACTCTCACCCGATAATACATCTCTCTTAAGTCTAACTTTGTAAAAATTCATCCTTTCTCCAGGTGGGCTAACATGTCTTTCATTAAAGGGAGACAGCACATATTCTCCATGCTAATAGTGTTTAATACTTTAAAATCCACACAGAGCCTCAGCAATCCATCTTTTTTTTCTTAAAAAGTGTGGGGACAACCAGTTTGGATTTTGTGAGTTCAATAAAACCTCTCGATTAATTTTTTATCAATGTATTCTCTCAATTCCTTCACTTTGAGGAGGGTCATTGCATCTTTGGCTTTAGCAATTTAGCTCCTGGTAGAATCTCAATGGCATAGTCAATGGTTCTATGGGGGGGGGTAGGATGTCACATTCTGTCTCGCTGAACACTTCAGCCAAGTCTCAGTATTAACTGGGAATGAGAGGCACTCATGGCAGGTGATTTGCTGCCACCTTTAGGGTTTCAGAAGGCTGATCTGGGATCCTGCTGGTGTCACTAGAGGGGTTGGGGGGTGATGGCCCTATGGCTAACCTCAGAGTTCTCATTCCATTCTCCCATCATATTAAAGGTTTCCACTTGTCCAACCAGGCTAATCCCAAGATCACTACCTCAGTCATTTTTGGGACCACCACAAACCAGATAAATTCCCAATGCTCCCCACCTCTAGTCATACTGGCTTTGTTAGGTGGGTGACTAGGGCTCCACCCAGTAAGGACCCATCTGCCTGTTTGAACCTCATGGGTGAAGAAAGCTTTTTAGCTCTGTTGCCTAACTTGAGAATAGTAGGGAGGTTGATTAGACATTGTGAACACCCAGAGTCTATCAATACATGTAAGTCCATCCGTGCTCCTGTCTTGAGCTTGGCAGAGAGGGAAAAAGGTGGAACAGGCTGACTCACCACTGGGCTGTTTTCTCCTTCATCATCATTGTCATACGGAGCAGGTAAAAGGGCAGCTTCAGTCAGGGCCTCAGCTTTCTCTTGAGTAGGGGAGGTGACTTGAGTGGCTTGCTCTTGGTTAATCCAACGTGATTTTTCTCTGGTGGACCGTGGGCTCCCTTTTGGTTTTGCTGATGTAGTCAAACGGCTTTTTGGCTGAGGGAAAGGAACTGGACTGACAGCTGCTTGTTGACCTGGCTGGCCACATCTAAAACATTTGATTGGGGTCCCAGCTGATGCTTTTGGAGCTCCAGTGGTCCTGGCCAGTGGAGCTCGTTGGGGAAGCTGATGCCTTGCTGGATCTGGTTTCAATCTAGGTCCAGGGGTTGGTGGCTTCCTATAGCAGTTTAACTCAATGTCTAAATTTACGGCCAAGTGATACCACTTGTGGAGTTGATCAGAGATCCCCCTGTAGACACATGCCTGGAATAGATCTGGGTCCAATCCGGACTTGAAATGATGAACTAGCGATTGCTCAGGTCACTGCACAATTCTGCCAATTCTGGAATTCACGCATGTATTCCTTTGCTGGCCGACCCCCTCTGTTTTACCTCATGAATATCTTTTTCAGCTTGCAGGGCTAGGGAACCATCCTCGAACCTGGTCCTTAGACCTTGGATAAACAGGTTGTAGTCCCATAGCTCAGGTGATTGCTTGTTGTACAAGCCATTCAACCATTCTGCTGCCTTCCCCTCCCAAGTTTGCCAGTACCACATTGACCATGTTGGAAGGGTCTGGATAGGCATTGGCATTCCTGTTCATGTGAAAGCACACTTGATTCAAAAAGAAAGTTAATTTCTTGGGTTTGCCATCAAGCGTGAGTTTGAAAGGAGCGGCTTCTGCAGGTTGCTGTCGATCTAAGAGAACCTGCAGCAACCCATACTGTTGCAATTGATCTCATGCTCTGTCAGCTCTTGGCAGAGGCCTTGGACTGGTGTGACATCAGCAACATTCAGGGCTAAGTCACCAGGGGTGTTGATTGGGGCTAAGTCTGTAACGATGATGGTCTGGACTAGCATGGTGCTGATATCGATTCAGACTGGCCTGACATGGATATCAATCAGGGCTATCTGGGTATTGGTGGCGATCAGGGCTTGCTCTATGCTAATAACATTTGGGGCTGATCTGGTGTGGGTACCAGTGAGGGCTCGCATAGCGATGGTGCTGATTGGGGCTAACATACCGTTGCCGATGGTCAAGATTGGCATAACGTCGACGGCGATCAGAGCTGACAGGCTGCCAATCGCGGTCAAGGCTATCGTGATGCGGAGGCCGGTCCGGGCTTCACCTCCATACTGGGCTCGAAATTAAAGCTGGTAGCTTTGGTTGTGAGGAGGCAGCTTTGGCCCCAGCTATGGGACTGGGGCTTCACCTGGATTGGGGACAGTCTTTGAGGTATCTGTCATCCCGGATTGCAATCAGATATTTCCACTTACCTGACTCGTCCCAAAGTGCTAGTCATTTGGTGCCTCTTTGGTCAGGAGAGCATGATTTGTGAGAAGCAGTTAGCAGGAATTCAGCTTCAGCGGCCTTTACTGAACTCTTTTTCAATTGGTTTGTTTCTGAATGCCAAGTGTTTCCAATAGATAGGACCCCCTCCCATAGCAATAAGGGCTCAACTGAATCTCCTGTTCCTTTGGCCTCTCACCCGCTGCCAGAGTCACTGAAGTCATGCTCTCTATTGGGATGATGGCCTGTACTCCATCTATGGATGTGGTCGCTGTAGCCTCGAGGCCAGTAGCAGGCTCTTCCTTTTTCTCCATCATGGAATCTTCCCTGAGTCTTTGTCATCCTCCCAAGATTTTGGGTAGGCAACCAGAGCTCAGGATTCCATGGTATTAAAATAGTTTTGAGTCTTGGGTTAATATTATGATTCCGGTAGATGAGACCAATTAAAGGAACAAGGCAAGGAATTCTTCCTCAAAGAACATACAAAATAACGGCACATATAAAGGTGATCCCAAATTCCCTTCCCCCTGTTTACAAAGTTGCAAGTTGCAATTCCCATCCCAATTAGATGTCAAAAATCATATTCACCAATTGTTATTAAATGCAGGCACTCCTCCCAGATCTCCAGCCGGCCAAAATGTTATCAATAATGGTCTTGGTTCCCATACATGAGAATTGTTATTGTTAACTTAAAACTACATTTTCCCCCTCCTTCCTTTCTAAATATGTGGCAACCGAAAACAAAATGAAAATGGCTTCTGTTCAGTTCGTTGCAGTGTTGACAACAAGATTATCAAGAGTTTTTCTTCCCTTCCCCACTTTTTTTAATGAACATTTTGCCACTCTTCAAATGAAAACTTCGTTATTTCCCAAAGCATTTTGAGAGAACGAAGTCATCTACAAGTATTTCAGCTTTTGCTGAATATGACACATGTCCATTATTTTTGTTCTTCTCTTATAGATCCTTTTTTGGAAAATAAAATAAAATAATGTATAATTATATATTGTTGTTATTAATTGCGAAGTCATGTCCGACCCATCGCGACCCCATGGACAATGTTCCTCCAGGTCTTCCTGTCCTCTACCATCTTCTGGAGTCCATTTAAATTCACACCTACTGCTTCAGTGACTCCATCCAGCCATCTCATTCTCTGTCGTCCCCTTCTTCTATTGCCCTCAATCTTTCCCAGCATTAGGCTCTTCTCCAGTGAATCCTTCCTTCTCATTAGGTGGCCAAAGTACTTGAGTTTCAACTTCAGGATCTGGCCTTCTAAAGAGCAGTCGGGGTTGATCTCTTCTAGGACTGACCGGTTTGAACGCCTTGCAGTCCAAGGGACTCGCAGGAGTCTTCTCCAGCACCATAGTTCAAAGGCCTCAATTCTTTTGCACTCAGCCTTTCTTATGGTCCAACTTTCACAGCCATACATTGCAACTGGGAAAACCATGGCCTGGACTATACGCACTTTTGTTGGCAGGGTGATGTCTCTGCTTTTTAGTATGCTGTCTAGATTTGCCATAGCTTTCCTCCCCAGGAGCAAGCGTCTTTTAATTTCTTGGCTGCAGTCCCATCTGAGGTGATCTTGGAGCCCAGAAAAATAAAATCTGTCACTACCTCCATTTCTTCCCCATCTATTTGCCAGGAATTGAGAGGGCCGGATGCCATGATTTTGGTTTTCTTAATGTTGAGTTTCAAGCCAACTTTTGCACTCTCCTTCTTCACCCGCATCAAGAGGCTCTTTAGTTCCTCTTCACTTTCTGCCATTAGAGTGGTATCATCTGCATATCAATTATATATTATAATTATATAATTATAATATATATTATATATTATTGATAATTATATAATATAATTATAATTATAATTAACAACACCATCAGATGGATCTGTAGCTTGCTGACAAACCATACTCAGCAAGTAGTCCTCAGTGGTATTACATCCACATGGAGAGAAGTAAACAGTGGGGTACCACAAGGCTACATCTTAGGCCCAGTACTCTTCAATATCTTCATTAATGACTTAGATGATTTAATAGAATGGGAGCTCATCAGATTTGCAGATGACACCAAACTGGCAGGAATAGCCAACACCCCAGAAGACAAGCTCAGGATCTAAAAAGATCTTGACAAACTTGAACAATGGGCTCTATCCAACAAAATGAGTTTTAATCTGGAGAAAAGCAAAGTTTTACATTTAGGCAGGAGAAATCAAAGATTTAAGTATAGCTTAGGTGAGACCTGGCTCAAAAAGAGCAATTGTAAGAAGGATCTTGGGATCCTAGTGGATGATCACTTGATTGTGAGCCAGCAGTGTGCTGTAGCAGCCAAAAAAGCTAATAAAATCCTGGGTTGTATAAACAGAGGCATAGAATCATGATCACACAAATTATTAGTAGCAGTTTATAAAACCCTAGTGTCGTGGAAAAACCCAGTAGAAAAGACAAAGGACAGTAACACAAAGAACAATTCTTACTTTAAGATTCAGAGGTTTATTTTCTAATAATTTGGAACATAGCATAATAACATGGCATTACTTATATCAATAACCCATTGCAATGAGGACCAAGTGGCAATAGCATATTCCAATAGAACAGCTATAGACCAATGGCCCCGAACCAGACTTAAACCAACAATTTTATACTTTTCTTCTACTGACCACCCACTCATAATTTTTACTTTGCAATGATAGTTCCCAATCTGAAACTTCTATACATCTGCTACTTTCACTTCCTCTTTTCCCATGGGTAAAATATGTATATTCCAAATATGTATAGAATTACATACTTTGCATTTTATATTGCACAGAGCCCAGCTGATTACAAATAGCACATTCTTATTCTGAAACAGCATAAAGTTCAAGTTAAAGCTTTAAATCACTAATATGGCGACTATTCTATGTTTATTCATTCCTATCCTATTGGATGGGAAGGGGCAATATTTCTCATTTCCCACAGTCCCCACTTCTTGTCCATAAGGACTACACACATGATCAGCAAGCAATACACAAGAAGCAAATCCTATTATAAATGCATTGTCCTTCATGTAAGATCAAGGAGGAGAACTACTGTGATTGGCAGGCATTACATCTATAGAGGAAAAAGGAAAAAATGCTCTAAGCAGACCGAAAAGTAGAGGATCTGCGCATAGGAGCATAATTAAGATCATCTGTGAGTAAGCTTACATAAGTAGGATCTTCTGCAGTTAAAATGACAACTGACTGCACAGAAGACCTAACAGAGGAGAGCTGGAGGTTAGCTGAGTGTAAAGAAGGAGAACTGGACAAAGAGGAATGATGTGAAGGTACAGTAGATTAGGGGCTGAAGTAGCAGCATGGGCAGTAACTGTCATAATGGGCACTGGAGAGGATTTGGAGATGGCAGTAAAGAGGCATCTCTTGACAAGGCAAAACATCAGATATAAAAGGAAAAGGACAAACAGAACAGATAACAAAAAGAATACGATCCAGCCTCCTAGACCAGAAAACATGTTAGAAAAAACTCCCCCAAACCCCACATCATTAAAATCGCCAAAAGAGGTAAGGAGGCCATCTTTGTAATTCCGTACTGCTTGCTGTATTTTAACAATATTGTGGAATAGACTTTTGCTGCCATCAGGAATGTAGACATAGCATGATGAACCCACAAGCTTGCACACACCTCCTTTGTTGGCTAGAATATAATCAAGAGCCAAACGATTCAGCAAAACAGTGGTGCACATTGCAGTGAGTTCAGAACCAATGATGTCTAAACTAGAAACTGTAGTGTTGATCAATGTTTCTAACAGAACAGAAAATCATTTGCATTCTTCCCATAGCATATTAATACCTAACTGGGGAACAACGGTGCCAAACATTTGGTTCCATCCACTGGAAAGGATGTCACGTTTAGGATGAGAATAAACAGGTTTATGGAGGTCAGTAGGGGCTACCAAGGGTAACAGCCCTGGAAAGATGGTGCCCAAGTAACAATGACCTTTTCATCCTGGAGGGGAAGAGTGATAATCCCAGTTTCCACAAATGAACCGCAATCTGGAAGGAGCAACCATCCCAAATACTACCTTTGCAGGGGGAAAGACAAATAATTCCTCAACAGAAGCGTTGGATTCTGTACTGTATGGCTGAAAATATGGGGTTATTTCACTCTGCTGCATAGCACTGATATGGGAGCAAAAGTGAAAGGACAAGTGGTGGAATTGAATATACAACAACAAACCCTGAAATAAGGAGTAAGGCCTGTAGGGGAACTTGGAGTGATAGCCTTATATACCATGTAGTCATAACAGGGATACTGTTGCCAAGGGTCAAATATGCATTTCCCTTTTGAAGGATCACACCTAATGATGTTTTGTTTTAAAATGGATTTAAAGTTGCACGGTCTATATAAAGGATTTCCCGGATGTTCCCTCCAAACAGCATCAAAAACTATTGTGACATAACATGCGCTATACCCCATATTAGTACTGCTATACTGTATTTCTTTACTATTTCTAAAAGACAGGTTAATACCATTGGATTCTAAACAAAAATCTCCCAAGGCAGTGTCAAGCAAGGGGAGCACTATAGGCTTATATGGGGATGGAACAATAGACCAATATGGGTCAGGTGCAAAAAAATCTAGTGGCAAAAAGCATAAAAGACTGGGAGATACCAGCTGGGAATACCATGAGCGAGGTAAGGCTCTGGTAAAAAGAGAAACCATATTATCAGTATCCCCTTTATAATTGCATACTCAATACTTATCAAGCTTACTGGAGGCATGAGCTGCTTGATAAGCATCAACAAGACCCAAATACATGTTGCTAGCAAAATCATGACTTTTAGGTGCATCTGTTGGTACACTCAATTGCACATCTTGCCATTTTTGAAGGATCTCATTTAGAGAATGACATTCCTTGATTTGGCCAGGAGCTTCAGTATATAGAATGTCGAAGCTTTCCTTTTTGTATGTAGATTGAGAAAGGGGCTAACAAATAGCAGAACCGTAATAATCCAAACAGCAGGCATAAGGCCTTTTCTAATGCAGGCAGTTCCCTGTAGGCGTCTTTGTGCCTCCATAGGATTACCCTTATGTTTCCTCATTGATTGTCGGAAGAGATGGTAGAGGTCGGTGCTGACGTTATTTGGATCATAGGTTGTATTGAGATGGGAAGCAGAGGTTATTAGCACTTGCTTCCTTGGTGGGCAAAACTTCAGTTTTTGCCTTGTTGACAACAGATAGTTGACTGGGATCCTTGTCTGGGGCTGGAATCTTCTTACAGTGTGAAGCATGCACCCAGGAAGCCAGACCTTGACACTTCACTGCAGTATTACTGGTCAGGAGTATCTGGAAGGGGCCCTTCCAACAAGGAGCCAGATAATTCTTTCACTGAAATATCTTGACAAGCACCCAATCACCAACAGCCAATGAGTGACAAGGATGTAGAGGCTCTTTAGGGAGTGCAGCATAACCTGTAAATGACAATCTTTTAAGGTAGCCACTAGGGCATGGCAATAGTCTAACAGGACACTGTCCAAAACATGAATATCAGCCAGGTGAAGAAAAGATGGAGGAAAATCAGGCATCTCCATAGGTCTCCTCATTAAAATTTCATGAGGCGATAGACCAGTTACTCTAGAGGGAGTCATTCATATAGACATCAGAGCAAGGAGAAGACAATCTGGCCATTTCAAGTTACTTTTGTCACACAATTTTGCTAACTTTTTCTTAAGGATGGAATTCACGCGTTCCACCTTACCTGATGCCATCGAATGATTGGGACAATGAAGCTTTTGATCTATTTGTAAAGCTTTGCAAATTTCCTTAATAACCTGATTGGCACAATTTGTACCTTTATCACTCCCTAAATAGATGGGTATACCAAAACAGGGCAAAAATTCTTTTAGGAGTCATTTAGCAACAGTGATGGCATCGGCCTTTGCACATGGATAAGCTTCTACCCAACCACTATACATGCAAACCAGAACCAAGACATATTCATAAGAACAGCATTTGGGCATTTGAATAAAGTCCATCTGGACATGTACAAAAGGGCACCAAGGTGGAGGGTTGGAGCCAGGTTGAATGGGAACAGAATGACCAATATTAAATTGTTGATAGGTAGTACAAGTAGAGCAAACTTGTCTTGCCATAGCATGGGCTCCAGGAGCAAACCATTCTTTGTTGATGGCAGAAGACACTCCCTCCTGGCCAACATGGGCAGGTCCATATTGGAGATGAACAACGTAAGGCAAAAGGGACTGAGGGCAGATGGGGCGGCCATCCGGATACCTCCACACCCCAGCCAAATCAGGAACACAGGAAGATCTAGTCCAAACACGGTGTTCAGAGGCAGGGCAAAATGTTGAGTGGCGACCAAATGATCAAGGGAGGAAGAAGGAGGGACCAAGTCCAGAGCGCATATCAGCACAGGGGGGAGATGTCTGGGAGAAGAGCTGCCTGTTTGTCTGTTGCATCGGCCAGTGAGTTTCCCAAAGCAATTTCATCAGAGGAGGTTTGGTGAGCAAGGCACTTGACAATCACCACCTGGGAGGGCAAGTGAAGAGCATCCAAAAGATCCTTGACATATGTGGCATTTTTAATAGGGAGCCCTGGGCAGTAAGGAATCCTCAGAGCCTCCAGAGTTGGCCAAAATCATGCACAACTCCACAGGCATAACAGCTATTCAAATAAATGGTCACTGGTTGTCCAGTAGCAAATTGAAGAGCTCGAGTAAGAGCCACTAATTTGGCAACTTGAGAAGAAGATACATCGGGAAGAGGGCCAAACAAAAAAGGCTCAAAGGAGGAACAGACAGCAAATCCAGTGACCAGGCTTCCAGCAGAGGAACAAAAACAAGAGCCATCAACAAATAGGACAAGATCAGGATTGGAGAGAGGTTCATCCTGGAGATCCTGACGTGGCTTCAAAAGCTGTGTGCAAAGGAACTCACAATCATGGGGTTCACCATTTGATGGAACAGGGAGTAGGAAGCAGGGTTAAGGGAAGGGCATCATTTCAAAGAAATATGAGGTGAAGATAGAAGTAAGGCTTCATATTTAGTAAGACGCAAGGCACATAAAAATTTAGTCCTAGTGTGAAGCAATAGAGCAGAAACAGAATGGGTCAGTGGAAAGTTTCATCAACAGGGCAGCAGCAGCCATGGCTTGCAGACAAGGCAGTAAGCCAGAAGCAACAGGCTCAGGAGAGGTAGAAAAATAAGCAATGGGATGCTGGGCAGAGCAGTAAGACTGAGTTAAAATGCCTAGTGCAAAACCTTCATGTTCATAGCAGAAAAGGGTGAAAGGTTTAGAATAATCGGGTAAACCAAGGGCCGGGGCCGCAGACAAGGCTTGTTTCAAAGCAGAAAAGGAAAACTCGGCCACAGGGGGCCAAGGAAGGGGTTCAGGGGTATCATGACGGGTGAGGTCATAAGGAGGCTGAGTTAAGGGAGCATAGGCAGGAATCCACTGGTGACAGAAGCCAGCCATTCCAAGAAAGGAGCACATGGCCTTTTGGGTAGTAGGCTTGGGATGTTGTAGAATGATCTGAACATGAGAGGGGAGAATAGAGTGAGAGCCATGTGACAAGAGGACTCCCAAATAAGTGACTTTGGGGAGACAAAGCTGCAGTTTAGCCCGCAAAGCTTTATGCCCCTTAGCAGCAAGGCTCTGAAGCAAGACAAGAGTCAGTTAGACACACCTCCATAGTGGAAGAGGGCAATAGGTCATCGACATATTGAACAAGGGTAGAATTTATGGGGAACACGATGTCAGCTAGATCTTGCTTCAAAATTTGGGAGAAGATAGAGGGCAACTCACAATAGCCCTGTGGCAAGCATCGCCACATAAATTGTAACCCATCAAATTGAAAGGCAAACAGGAACTGAAAGTCAGGGTGTATAGGGATAGAAAAGAAAGCAGAAGAGAGATCAACCACTGTGAAATATTGAGCAGAGGCAGGGATGGAAAACAAAATAGTAGCCGGATTAGTGGGATAGGAAGGGATAACCACTTGGTTTACTTTGTGTAAATCTTGCACAAATCTCCATTTACCTGTAGATCATTTTTGAACAGGTAGAATAGGGGGTCTTGTATGCCAGTGTGTTGTTCAAAAAACAAAGTTAAACGTTCCATATATTCAGCTGGAGATTCCTTCTCCTGTTGTTTACAAGCCTTTATTTTACTCGAATCAGGTTTAACAGGACAAACCTGTACAACATTAGCAAGTAATTGCAATCAGACATTAGGTAATTCAGAAGCTGCCAGAGCCTGTGGAGGCCATGCAGCTTTTTCTTTGAGGCACTCTCATACTCCCTTGGGGCAAATTGCCCACATTAATTGATTCAAATCAGTCCAAGTGGGGCTATAAGCCTCAATAATAGTCTCTAGCTCCTCCCTAAATTTTGCAGCCTCTTCCCTAATACTAAGAAAGGAGGCCGCCATGTTACAAATTTCGGCTTGCGACAAGGGGACATGAACCTGAACAAGTTTAGGCACGGGTACGCCATTAACATTTTCAGAAGAACCAGGAAGAGTTTGCAAGAGAAACTGGCCAGCAGGCTGGTCAGAAGCATGCAAAGGAGTGAAAGAAGAAAGAGCCTTAGGAAGAAAGAGAGAGGCAGCCCCCAAAGGAGTAGAAGAAAGAGGGGCAGCACTCCTGGTCCGGGAAGCAATACAATCATGAGTAGTTAGGTCAGAAAGAATTGAAGCCACACCCAAAGAAAGGGGCATGGTAGGTTGCGGAGGAGAAGTGGGGGTCTGATTGGGAGAATTAGAGAATGGTGACAAAAGTGCAGAACCGCATTCCAACCCCAAAGACTCATTAAGGTGCAATAATTCAGAGTGGAGAAGAATAGTTGGGCTGATCAAGCATTGATCAGCATTAAGCAAGGATTGCCTAATTTCTTGAATCAACTGTTCCATTTGCGGGGAACCAGCAGAAGCAGAAGAGGGAGGAGGGGAAGGAGCATAGTGAGGAGAAGGTTGGAGGGCGGAGGAGGGAGGCTGATCATGGGGAGGGGAAAGGGACAATTGAGAAAGGACAGGGAGTGGAGGAGGGGAGAAGGGTGGAGAGGAACCAAGGGAAGGAACTCAGAGTGGAGATGCAACAGGAAACAGAGGGTGAACATAGGGAGGCAGGAGAGAGGAAGAGCGGCATGGATAGTCAAGTAACAAATCCGGCTCAGGGTCTTGAGGGAGGTCGGATACGGCAGATTCCAATGGACAAAGTTTAACAACAGGCATTTGAGAGCATTTGGCAGCATCCACAGCAGAGTCTTTGTGAATTACTGAAATAGTATTTTTAAGGTCAGAAACAGACTTTTCCAACGTTTCTTTAGTATGCTTAAAGGATTGAAGATGATGTTCTCTGCACCGTTTTTCTATTTCCACATACCAAACAAATAAGGCGGACAAATTTCCAGACTTTAAAGAGGCATCTGCTGCATCCATTTGGAACCACAAGAAATTAAGTTTGTCCCCCCCCTTTTTTTTTACTTCAAGTGCTTCACCCAGTTCTGGCTGTTTTCTTCGTGAAAGAACAGAACTGCAGAGCTGGGCTGCAACACTTGCTTTGGAACATGAGCCCTGTCTCAAACATAACACCAATCACACACCAAGTGTGCCCTATTGGCCAAGCAAATTTCATACAAACTGGATTTCATAATAACTTTGTGTAAAAATGTCATGCCAATCAAAGAAGGCAGGCTTATTACTCCTCTTTAGTCTCCCAATTTAATTCTTTAACTCTTTGTCAGAAAAAGAAATTTGGATTTGTAAATGTTTCGCAGTTGCAACTTGAGCCTTCTTAACACCCCTAGTTGGGGGGCTGCAAGGCAAAAGAGATTGTAAAAAGTATAACTGCAGTATAGCAGTTAAAAAATGTCAAGGTGTAATCAATCAGACCGGTCTGTCTGAAAAACTTCCTGAGCACAATAAAGCCCCCACCCAAACAGAGCACAGCCAAGCCGCTAACCAATCAGAACACTCCTCCACCCAATCAGAACACAGCCAAGCTCCCACCCAATCAGTTCATACCCCCACTGGCAGTTAAAAGGAAGAAACAGCTACGATCACACATTGCTCCTAGAAGCACGAAGCCAAAAACACCAGCCTGAAGATGACGAATGGGACTTCGTCAAAACGTCGCCAAGACACTTCCAATTTTAGGTGGGAGAAAACCCGAAAAACCAAAGACCTACATATATATATATATATATATATATATATATATATATATATATATATATATATATATATATATATTGGACCCACCCCACTTTGCATCTTAAGAAGACAGAACTCTTCGAATCTTTCTTCCAACAGGCATCTTTATTAAGAGAAACTGGTTGTAGGCATTCTAGACAGGACTTGGGGGCCAAGCCCTACAGTTCAAGGTTTTAAGGGGTCCCCAGCAGTCCAGCCCACCCCACCATCTTTCCAGCGGCAATCTCAGCCGTTACATTTCCACCCCCTTTTCCTCACTGCCGATGGAAGGGAGACTTCAGAGAGGAGCAGATCAAAGCTGATGGCCCCATTGTTAGTCCTTTTGGTGAAATCCACATTCAATCCCCTTTGAAGCTGTAGTGAAGGAAGTGAGGGCCATAAAGCCCCTTTGTTCACCCCCCTTCCCCTTCATCGTATGACAGAATCCAGAGAGGGCAGAAATGGGGTTTTCCATAGTCGATAACTAGAGATGAAATATAATTGGATGAAATATAATTGGATTCTGATATATATATATATTTAAAACCAAACAAATAAATGTGAGCACCAGGGAGTGCTAAAAAATTTAATAAAATTTAGTAAAATGTCAATAAAATTACAATAAAACCAATACAATGCCTAGCTTTTGTCAGCAACTGCTGACATCATCAGGGCTCGAAATGCCGGTCAATAGGAGAGCCCTCTTTATAGATTGGCCAGAGTCTGCACCCGGCTCCTAGATCTTGTCATTGGGCCTGATGGAATAGGCTGTTTCCCGGTTGCTGGTTTCTTATTAGCAGTAATTGCTTTCTTGCATTTCTTGCTTGTGTAACTGTCATCAGGTGTTTTCTCTTTGCCAAATTTGGGGTTTGATGGAATGTCCCCCCTCTTTTTTTTGCTTTATTACCACACCCACTTTGTTTAGTTGCACACCTCCATCCCCCCTTTTTTTATTCTGTTCTGATTGCCCCGTTGCAATGCACTGTCTCTTATTATCTTTGTGTTTTCCCCAATCATGGTCTCCACAGATGTTATTCAAGTTAATTGCCATCACACCCCGTTTCCTCCTTGCTCCTTGCTTGCACGGTGCCACCTTGAGGGTTCTTCTGTGTTGCCTGTTGATACGGGCAGATCGGCATTGCGAGGTGGGGTGGGCGGGTCGTATTCACCAAACATGCTAATGAGGCTGTTTCTCCCCTTTTCGAGTACGATCTGGTAGTTGTTGCTCCCAGGCATCTCCTCTCTTTATCTCCGATCTTTATACATTCCATCCTAGTTTTAAATAACTCGCCCCGGATGTTCTCTATACGGCAATCAGGAGCATCAGTCTTCAGTTCCATTCATCATCTTCAGGCTGGTGTTTTTGGCTTCGTGCTTCTAGGAGCAATGTGTGATCGTAGCTGTTTCTTTCTTTTAACTGCCAGTGGGGGTATGAACTGATTGGGTGGGAGCTTGGCTGTGTTCTGATTGGGTGGAGGAGTGTTCTCATTGGTTAGGGGCTTGGCTGTGCTCTGTTTGGGTGGGGGCTTTGTTGTGCTCAGGTTAGTCTGAGTTGCATCAGACAAACCAACAGAAGAATAAGTGCACGCATTGAAGAACACAAGAACTCAGTCAAAAAAGAGGAACCAACTTCTTCCCTGGTGCAACATCTTAAAGCCACAGGACATGAAATTGACTTTTAAAAGACCAGAACTATCGCCAAAATTGAATACTTTAATAACAGAATAATCAGAGAAGCCATTGAGATAGAAAAATGACCACACAGCATGAATAAACGAGATGATACGTCCCGCCTACCAGCCTTTGGAAACCCACCCTTATTGACAAATGAGTCCCTAACACAAAGAATGACACCAGACCCACACTCACGAAAACCACACAGGATGTCACCACCACACATCCACGCAAAAAGCAAACCCAAACCCACACCGATGGTGAGGCACGACCACAAACCAGAAGCCAGACCACAGCTGCATCATTAGCCACTTTAAACCCTTCCAATCCATACATGAAGCAAACTGACACCCACCATGAAGATGAGGCACGACCACGAACGCAAAGTCAAACAACAGCAACGCAGCTCACCATTTTAAAAACACCCAGCAACTCCACTAATCTGAGCACAACAAAGCCCCCACCCACACAGAGCACAGCCAAGCTCCTAACCAATCAGAACACACCTCCACCCAATCAGAACATAGCCAAGCTCCCACCCAATCAGTTCATACCCCCACTGGCAGTTAAAAGGAAGAAACAGCTATGATCACACATTGCTCCTAGAAGCACGAAACCGAAAACACCAGCCTGAAGATGACGAATGGGACTTCGTCGAAACGTCGCCAAGACACTTCCAATTTTACGCGGGAGAAACCCGAAAAACCAAAGACCTACACACACACACACACACACACACACACACACACACACACAAACACACATATATATATATTCAAAAGATAAAAACGAGCACCAGGAGGTAAAACAATTAAATGTTTAATAAATAAATAACCTAGCTTTCGATGGCTATATTGCTGCCATCATCATCAGGGTGTTAAAAGCCAGAGGGTGGGGGAGCTCGTTTATAGGCACAAACGCGCCTGCACACGGCTCATAGACCTTGTTATGGGGCCCGGTCGATTGATCCTCTCATCACTCATGTCAGAAGTGTTTCTGAGTTCTAAGTTCTTGCAGCTGATTACTTCTCTGTTGCATGCGGCTCCTAGGCTGACATGAGTGATGAGAGGATCAATCGACCGGGCCCCATAACGAGGTCTATGAGCCGTGTGCAGGTGCGTTTGTGCCTATAAATGAGCTCCCCCACCCTCTGGCTTTTAACACCCTGACGATGATGGCAGCAATATAGCCATCGAAAGCTAGGTTATTTATTTATTAAACATTTAATTGTTTTACCTCCTGGTGCTCGTTTTTATCTTTTGAATATGTATACACCCAGGAGACTACGTTCCTCAATTTTTATGTTAATTTTTATATATATATATATATATATATATATATATATATATATATATATATATATACGTTTAAGAAGATTAAAAACATGAATCCTGGGAATATTCAGGGCAAGAAATAAAATGATCACGAGGATAATAAAAACTATAAAATTTATTAAAAAGCGCCTAGCTTTCGCCGTTTTGTAATCCTCCTTCGTCCCATTGTTCTTCCTACGGCGAGTTTTTCCTTTGATTTCAATACTTTCACTTCTTATGCAAATGTCATCTGGATGATCTTGCAAGTCCTTCCGAAGTGGATGCAAACCACCGGTGGTCTGGGGCTGGAGGGTAGGTTGTTCAGTCACGGGAGGAGGGGGTGGTTCCCTAGCTACCATTGCGTCCAGCTGCTTTGCGCGTACTATACTGTGCTTAGTCAGTCCGGGGGGAGTGGCGGTGGAATTGTGTTTTCGCTCCCCCCCCCCGGGTTCAGATGGCAATACACATCCCGTCCCTGTCTTGCACTCCTCCTTCATCCCATGGTTCCTCCACGGTGGGCCCCTCCCTTGGCTTCAACACTTCTGCAAACCCTGTCTGAGCAATCTCGTGAATCCCTCCGGGGTGGATGTAATTTGCTGATGATCTGAAGTTGGGGGCTAGATTGTTCAACCGTGGGCGGGGGGGGGTGGTTCCTTAGCCACCACTGCGCACAGCTGTCTTATACGCCCCCTGCTACGGGTAATCGGTCCGGGGAGGGTAACGGTGGGATCATGTTCTATTTGATCGTCGCAGCGTCTCTCTTCGATTCGCCTCCTCCCTCTTACATCGTTGTTATCTATACGGGTCCTCCGGAGTTCTCCGGGATGCGCAAACGGGGGCGTGATGGTCCGGTCTCCTGTGTTTTCTCTCCCTCTCCAATGCCGTTCATGGGTCCACCTCCGATCGCGCTCTGTAGTTCTCTCTCTCTCAATCTGGCCATCCTGGTCCGACAGGGGGGCCTTTCCTTTCTTTCCGAATCGGCCATCATATTTTTCTCCGTGTGTGGGTGAGCTGTCATATCCAGAGCTCCCTCTCCTCTTCCATTGGTCATGTCCTCCTTTATACAGGAAAACACAATTCCACCGCCACTCCCCCCGGACTGACTAAGCACAGTATAGTACGCGCAAAGCAGCTGGACGCAATGGTAGCTAGGGAACCACCCCCTCCTCCCGTGACTGAACAACCTACCCTCCAGCCCCAGACCACCGGTGGTTTGCATCCACTTCGGAAGGACTTGCAAGATCATCCAGATGACGTTTGCATAAGAAGTGAAAGTATTGAAATCAAAGGAAAAACTCGCCGTAGGAAGAACAATGGGACGAAGGAGGATTACAAAACAAACATGAAATGTGTATTACTACCCGAACCCGGGGGGGGGAGGGGTTAAAACATAGGGACCACCATAATAAGAGAGATATTTACCCATCCACCCTAAGACCAAGGGAAAGAAGGATGGATGATGATGAACACGCAATTGAAATGAACAGGAAAGAACAGACCATTTGTGCGCAGTCATACCAACCGGGCCCGATGACGAGGCTGAGGAGTCGTGCGCAGACTTTGACATGCCTTTAAAAGTGATTCTCTCACTCCCTGGCGCATTAGCCCTGAGGATGCCGGCAGGTGACGGCAAAAGCTAGGCGCTTTTTAATAAATTTTATAGTTTTTATTATCCTGGTGATCATTTTATTTCTTGCCATATATATATATATATATATATATATATATATATATATATATATATATATGAGGTTTTCGCGGGTATTTGTATGTAGGTCTTTGGTTGTTCGGGTTTTCTCCCGCGTAAAATTGGAAGTGTCTTGGCACGTTTCGACGAAGTCCCATTCGTCATCTTCAGGCTGGTGTTTTCAGCTTCGTGCTTTGAGCAGCAATGTGTGGTCTTAGCTGTTTCTTCCTTTTAACTGCCAGTGGGGGTATGAACTGATTGGGTGGGAGCTTGGCTGTGTTCTGATTGGGTGGAGGTGTGTTCTGAATGGTTAGGGGCTTGGCTGTGCTCTGATTGGCTGGGGAAGTGTTCTGTTTGGTTGTGCTCAGGTTAGTCTGAGTTGCAGAGGGGTTTAAGATTTTGGGCTGCCTTGCTATTTTTTGGCTTCTCGTTCGTGGTTGTGTCTCCTCTTCATGGAGGGTGTCAGTTTGCTTCATGTATGGATTGGAGGGGTTTAAAGTGGCTAATGATGCAGCTGTGGTCTGGCTTCTGGTTTGTGGTCATGCCTCGTCATCGGTGTGGCTGTGGGTTTGTTTTTTGCGTGGATGTGTGATGGTGACCTCCTCTGTTGTTCTCCACCACTAGATGGTCCAGAGAACTAACTGTCACAGCAATAAGAAGGCAAAAGAGACCCTGCCAACAAAGAAAGTTCTTATGTATGGAAAAGGTCCCAGGCCTCCTGGGGAGGTAAGGAAAAAGCATGCTACCTTGGCAAGAGAGCCAACCCTTATGTACAGAAAGGGCAGCAAGCATAAGGACAATGTATGCACCCTCCCAGCAAACAAGCTGACCCTTATTTATGGGAAAAAGGGACAAGAAGTAACCCAAAAATGGCGAGAAAGAACATAGTTACCCGCCTTCCAATAAGATACCGTAAACATTTTGAGCACAAGCAAAAAAGGAGAGGACAAACAAAGCCGAACAGTACAAATAAAGGAAAATCATAAGACTCAATGAAAAAGCAAAGGGAGAAAACAAAATGTGGAGAAACAATATGAAGGGAAAAGTAACTCCTGACACTGTAACCACCACACTTGCAATAAAGGCAAATGATAACATGAAGGAAGTAACCAAAGGGCTGTGCCAAAGGAAAAATATGAGATAATAATCTATCGAGTAAAAAATCAACAGCTTGGATAACATGAAAAAAGTCAAGGGAACATAGAAGGGATAGACCATTACAACAATACACAACAGAAACTAGTATTCAAAGAAAGGGGTAGAACATAAAAGCAAAGACACGGAGAAAGGTATTTCTTTTTAATTAAATTGAGGCATAGCCATCATCAGAAGGAACAACTGAAGTAAGCTCAATGTAGGGAAACAACACATCTTCAAAACCCTCATCACAAGAACCATTGAAATAGACACATTCAACATGGTCAGTGTGGCAAACAATACAACGATAAAAGCAACAGCATTGACACCAACATTCACAATTACAAAACTTACACATTTCAGAAAAAATTCTTGTTTGTACAGGGAGGAAATTGTGAACTGAAAGAAGAGTGAAATTACCAAGAACCTTAAAAACCAAAATCATAAAACAGTCCACGAGAAAATGATTGAAATACAAATCATAAATCTCCTACCTTACCGCACGTCATTAATGAAGGACAAAAGCCTACAACAGAAGCAAGATGCAATAAGAATACACACAAGAGGCGTGACCTCACCAGGACGCAACCCTTCCACAATCCAAGGGGCTGGTCAAGCCCCAGGACCTGCCAGACTCTCACCGGGTCCCAGCCACGACTGCAAGTCCAACTGTTTTGCCAGTGAGGATGGCCCTTTACCACACACTTAGTCTGTCCTCAAAGTAAGTCCAGGCACGACCCTTCCCTTACTGCCAGATTAGGAGGACAGGCTTAACTAACTAACTAACTAAATCAGAACTTCCCTATCTATCTACCCTAAGGTCCCAGTATAGAGGACCTTTTGCTTACTTCTGTTCCAAAGTAGATTGTGAGTGCTCGGAGAGAGCAGGCTGGTAACCTGTTACCCAAAGCCAGGAAGTGGTCAGAAATCCTAGTTGGACAGCAGGTCTCTTCCAGCAACCGTCTCTTCCCAGCCAACGCACCAAAAACTGTCGTGGAAAAACCCAATAGAAAAGACAAAGGACAGTAACACAAAGAACAATTCTTAATTTAAGATTCAGAGGTTTATTTTCTAATAATTTGGAACATAGCACAATAACATGGCATTACTTCCATCAATAACCCATTGCAATGAGGACCAAGTGGAAATAGCAGATTCCAATAGAACAGCTATAGACCAATGGCCCCGAACCAGACTTAAACCAACAATTTTATACTTTTCTTCTACTGACCACCCACTCATAATTCTTACTTTGCAATGACAGTTCCCAATCTGAAACTTCTATACATCTGCTACTTTCACTTCCTCTTTTCCCACAGGTAAAATACATATATTCCAAATATATATAGAATTACATATTTTGCATTTTATATTGCACAGAGCTCAGCAGATTATAAATAGCACATTCTTATTGTGAATGTGAAACAGCATAAAGTTCAAGTTAAAGCTTTAAATCACTAATATGGAGCCTATTCTGTGTTTATTCATTCCTATCCTATTAGATGGGAGGGGGCAATATTTCTCATTTCCCACACTAGTAAGACCACACCTGGAATACTGCATCCAGTTTTGGTCACCCTACTACAATAAAGATGTTGGGACCTTGGAAAAAATTCAGAGGAGAGCAACTAAGATGATCAAAGGCCTGGAAACTAAAACATATGAAAAATGGCTGGGTTTGGCAAGTCTAAAGAAAAGAAGGAATAGGGGTGACGTGATATCAGTATTCCAGTATTTCAGGAGCTGCCACAAAGAAGTGGGGGTCAAATTATTCTCCAAAGCACCAGAGGGCAAGACAAGAAACAATTGTTGAAAACTGATCAAAGAGAGAAGCAACCTGGAATTAAGGAGAAACTTCCTAACAGTGAGGATAATTAACCAGTGGAACAGCTTGCTTTCAGAAATCATGGGAGCTCCATCACTGGAGATTTTTAAGAAGAGACTGGAAGTCACTTATCTGAAATGGTGTAGGTTCTCCTGCTTGAGCAGGGGGCTGGACTAGAAGACCTCCAAGGTCCCTTCCAGCTCTATTCTATTCTATAAATTTTCTTCTCCATTTATTTTACTTAATTGCACCAGGTACAGATGAAAATTTTATATTTTTTAAAAACTGGTATTTTCAGAATCTATATTACGAAATAGATATAGTGCTCTGTGGGAATGACCTTAGAAGAAAGAAGGAAGAGACTCAGTCTAGATATCAATCTGATTAATGGAATTGGGTCCAAAATAGGAGAAGGAATTAAATCAGCTCAGAAGGTACCCTTCATAGTTTGAGGAGAAAGTACCGTAAATGCCGGCGTATAAGACAACTTCCGCGAGCGCTGAAATCGGCACCAAAGACGGGGGTCATCTTATACGCCGAGTCGTCTTATACGCCGGAAATACTGGTAGTTTCCGGCGTATAAGACGACATTCTAGGAATGCGGCCCGGCTATAAAGACAGGGGTCATCTTATACGCCGGGTCGCCTAATACGCCGGCATATACGGTAAAAGTGAAGGATGGAAGGAAGGTTATGTTCAGATTTGCAAGACTCTGGTTGTGCTTCTTGTCTGAACTATCTCACAAAGCTAACAATAGCTAAGTATCATTATCATGACTAGTTTGATTTTTATGAACAAAGAAAATTCTTATGTATTTTTATTACTGTGCTAGAACAAGTAGTTTTACCCCATGATCAATAAATAGCAATCAAATTCTTAGATTTTAACCAACTATATTTACAATATTTTTTATTGAAAATGCTATTTTATTACCAAAAAGTTAGAGAATAAAGCTGCAGTTCTAATTACTACCATTTTCCAATTACTCCCTGCATCTAGTACATACTTACTTAAGATTAAGTATTACTGTACATCGCTGAGCTTTGTCCCAAATAGATCTTCATGAAATTAACTACAGATATTTAAATTAGGTTTTCTATTGAAGATTTTTTTCATCATCATAGCAATGCTTTTGCATACATTAATGTTTGCCAGTAGAAAAAAATCTAGAGTCATTAAAAAAAGAAAATGTTTAAAGAGGCATAAACCATTTACAGTAAATACATTTAATGAAAACTTGTGCCATCTGCAATATATTTACACTTACAATCTTTAAGCTTTTAAAAAAGAGGAATTTACAAATAGTCACTATCTCCACTTCTAAGAACAGAGCTATTTTCTCTCAATAGCTTTCTTAATTATTTGGACTCCACAAGATTGCTCATTAACTGTAGTTATGCTAGATTTTCTAGATTCTTTTTCTTATTCCCTATTCATTATTCAACACTTTAGATACTAAACCCCATAAATTTTCTTTCTTTTTCTTAATCCATTCCTTCATTTAATATTAACTGTTATTATATCTAGTTCTTTAGTTCAGAGGTCCCCAACCTATGGGCCGCGGCCCACTATCAGGCTGTGGCCTCTTGGCCTACAGGCTGAATGAGTAGCTGGGCTCACCCCCCCCCATGCCACCATTGCTACAAGTGTTGCGCAGGCGGCATCAGTGCAGCTAGTATTGCGCGGGTGGAGGCATTGCCATGAACCTCGCATGGGCAATGGCAGTGCCGCAAGCGGCAGGTAAGCCACAGTGTGAACCTCATGCAGAGGCAGTGGTGCAATCCTTATGCAGGTAGTAGCATTGCCGCGAGCCTGGCGGTGGCGGTGCTACAAACCTCATACAGGTGCCAGCATCGCTGAGAGCCTCGTGCGCATGCTCACAGCCCTGTTTGTGTGGTGCATATGCTCGCGGCCTGTTTGTGTGCACGTGGACATGTGTGGCCACATTCACATTTGCACATGCATGCATAAGGCGCCTGCCCGTCTGTCTCCCACCAGGCCGCCAACCCAGAAAGGTGAAATATAACCTTAGAGGTTATGAAAAATATTAATTCCATCTCTTCTTAAAATTGCTTAATAAATCATGCCATATTTTGATTTCTTGTGCTAATTTGGTGGAATTCAAGATTTTTTTAAAAAATAAATTAGATAATGGCTTAAAGGAAAATTTATGTACCAGCATCATTTGTGTTCCTTTCAGCGTAGACCAATTATTTCTTATACATGATTTAATTGGAACAAAACTTTGTTAATATAATACACAAATTCAGATCTGCTTTTCAATAGAACTCACATGAAATGTGGTGGCTGCTGCTGTGATCTCTTTGAGATAATTTTTTACCCTGCATAAGTAATAAGAATAATTTTACAAATATAAGTGTTGCGGATATTTGTTCTTCCATTTTAATCAATGACTCTACTAATACTTAATATCTAATATTAATTAATAATTCCAGTCATTATTCTAATTAATGAAAATTACTAAAATATTTTATATACTTTATAAATTGTATATATTTTATATATAAATATATATATAATTAATTAATTACCAATACATATAAGAGTGGAATACATTTTATTATTTATGAGTAGAAGTAGTGTATACCTTTTTTTAATGAAAATTATCAGCACTTTTGATCAGTGACGTCATCAAAGTAAACAAACCCACGTGCTGATTACGTCAACAGGGCACAGCCCTAAAAGGAAGTGACGTGCTCAGCCCCCACCCTCCGGATGTGACGTTTTGGCCTAATCCCATCAAGATTGGCAGTCAATCCTCTGGGTACATGATTAGGTTAACCCTAGACTAATTCTATGGACATTCAAAACCAAAAAGAGCTAAGTAAAGTGAATAATTAGCAGAGGCCTGTGTTTTTGGGGAACAAGCCCTACTTTGGGGAGCTGTTAACCCTAGACTATTTCTATGGACATTCAAAACCCAAAAGAGCTAAGTGAATAATTAGCAGAGGCCTGTGTTTTTGGGAAACAAGCCCTACTTTGGGGAGCTGTGAAATAAAAAATAAAAAAAGGCTTTTTATTTCTAATCATTCTAGCCTAACGATGCTTTTAATTTTTGTGGAGTTTTAAAAATCAGTGCCTCAAAAGCTGGGGAAAAAGAAGCCCCTGAAAGGCAGCCAGAGCCTGCATTTAACCCCTTTTTTCTAAAAGATATTTTTTTCTAAAAGGTATTTATGTCTAGGTGGTTTTAAAAGCATTTCCTCGAATGCAGGGGGAAAAACAAACAAACACAGCCCCTTTTAAAACCCACAGCTGGTTTTTACCTTTGTAAAAAATCTAAACACACATATTTTGCCATTTGTACCCCGAATAAAATTTATTCTGCCCGCCTTCCCACTATAGCAAAAGACAAGGAATATTAACAGGAATTAAAATGCTCACAAGAGGCAAGCAGCCAACCAGGCTCACAAGAGGCAAGCAGCAAGCAGCCATGTGTGTTTCTGTCTGTCTGCTAGTAAAAAAAAAAGAAGGGGTAGGCCTTGTTTGGGATGTGCCCGGGCATGTCATGCTCCCCGTGATCTGGGCATGCGCTATGCTCAAGGGCGTGTCATTGCAAGGGGCAGGGGAGTTTGCTCCCCCTGATCTGGGCATGCGCAATGCTCAAGGGCGTGTCATTGCAAGGGGCAGGGGAGTTTGTGCGGGCAGGGACATGCCCGGGCATGTCATGCTCCCCGTGATCTGGGCATGCGCAATGCTCAAGGGCGTGTCATTGCAAGGGGCAGGGGAGTTTGTGTGGGCAGGCCTGAACAGCTAGCGATTTAACCCCAGCAGTCTTTTGAAGATGGCAGCCTCTGATGGAGATTTGTTTGATGTAAATTTGACCCCCAAACCACCCAAGCGTGGGCGCAGAATAAGAAAAGGACCTGAGTTATACAGTTTCATTGAAGAGAACAAACTTATAAAACTTTGTTATTGCAGATTCTGCAAAACATCAAATGGTAAGTAAATATATATATATATATATATATATATATATAATTAAGAAAACATTATTTTGATTGGTTGAAACAGCTAGCCTAAATCTACCTTATTTCATGCTTTAGAAACGGCGGAGTCTCAAAATGCCAGCATGCACCAGATTCTGAAAGCGTGTATTATTAAAATATTACACCACTGTTTAATGGGGTGTCTACAATCAGATGAAGACCACGTGGATGGTACCAGTGAAACAGAACATATTAAAAGCTTATGCTTTAGACTTTCTATGCCTCATGTTCTCTGGATCATCATCAGTATTTCTGACAAAATGAATAACTTATATTTCACCCAGGGTTCCCTTGATGAGGTCAAGACATTCATACAGCGCATCGAAAAGAGCCGTAAACCACTGTCATTAATGTCAAAGATTGAATCTGAATTGCCATTGTCTCTGAAGAGGCTCATATGCCAAAATGTAACAGAAATTAATTACAAGAATCTCTTAATGCTATGAAATTTATAATAAAATGGGTTTTACAAATCACATGAAATATGTATTATGTTTTTCTTTTGCTGACCCCTGTTTAACTTTGGCAGATGTTAAACACAATTTAATCAAAACTCAAGGGGTATTATTCAATTGGGTTTTCCTGATGAGGCGGGGCTGGCCAGATTTGCAAAAGTTGTGAAAAACACACCTCCTCTGATGTGATTAAGTTGTGACATCACCAGCGTATACAAAAGCAGGGTCCATACTGGTCTAGTCACATTTGCTGGTTTCTGGCATATCTGTACCTCTGGAGCCATTTGATCTGCTAAGAAGACCCTTTTCAGAATGGAAGCCACTATTGTAAGTAGTTTTATGGCTAATTTTTGAAACACTTAGATGCAAAATGGAGTTTTAGAATATTCTTGTCTGCTTGCTTGTTTGACTGATTGATTGTTTTATTTCACTAGAATGAATTGACAGACTCAGAATGCTTGAGGGCTTATGAAGGTATTTGTCTTTCATACTTTCACACATTTAGATTCTGGTAAACATTTCTGCAACAAATCTGACCATAGGATTTCTCTTTTCCTTCAGAATGGGAGGATGACCAGTTATTCACTGATGTTGCTATTACTGTAGAGAACCAATTGACAGACTCAGAATGTTTGAGGGCGTATGAAGGTATTTGTCTTTCATATTTTCATAACATTTTAGATTCTGGTAAACATTTCTGCAACAATTCTGAACATTGGGGGCTTTTTTTTCCTTCAGAATGGGTGGATGACCAGCCATATGTAGACCTTACATTACCCCAGGAGCCCCAAGAGGCCCAGCCATGCACAAGCTACACAACACGAATGCTGTTAGGAGGTATAATATCTAGCATTTTATCCAACTACAAAATCATTAGTATTATTTTTTTTAGAAACTAAAGGGAGGGAGCGTTATTACATTATTAGGAATGTTGGTGATAGCCTTTTGTTTGTTTGTTTAACCAGAGCCGGCCTGCAAAAAAGCAAAAATGCATGGAGGTGGACTTCCCGCATCCCCAGCAGACAGTCATAAATGTGATTCCATGCCAGCATCTCAACCAGAAGGGGAGATATGTCATTCTACACCACAGCTACAAGCCCCTAACTCTGCAAACTCTCAGAATATGAACAATGTTTATTTGGATATGGTACAGGAATGGGAGAAGCCTATCAGGAATTTCAGGGCTGTGGAATATTATCAACGCTATAGATTTATTAATCTTGACCAAATCCGGTCTTTTGTAGATGCTATAGAGGCTGTTCATAATGTGATACAGCCTCTTTTGAATAATGTTGCTAGGGACATAGGTCCAAATGATTTTGTTCAACTCCGGCTGGATGCAGAGGGGTTAAATCATCCTCTCTTTTCTCTCAGGAGGAATATCAATGATTTAAATGCTGAGGATTTTCTGACCGGTATTGAAAATCTGCTGCAAAGTAAGGCCGAGATATTGTGGGGGGGTGATTTGCAATTAGTGGTTACCGTCGTGAAGAACAAGGAGGGGGGAGGTCTTAGGAAGTTAAGCACTGTGCTGCTCACCAGAGTGCTGGAGAAAAAAAGGCAGCACCTAGTAGATTTCAATGTGGGAGGTGAATTTCTATGTTTTGCTAGCTGTTTGCTCTGGCTGATTGGCGGGGATGTTAGAAATCAAGAAATTATTACCAGGGCCAGGGAACTTCACAATAGACTGGGTGTTTCCACAGAAAACAGAATTGACTTTTCTCAGATACACCTCTTTGAAGAAGCTTTAAGGGTCACTATAAAGATCTTGTTTTATATGCAGGACGGTTGGCGGTTTTTTGTCACAGGTAGCCCCCAGCAAGAAAAAATAGTGTTTATATTGTTACACGACAAGCATTATTATGGCATCAAAAATATCAAGGGCTTCCTGGGTGAACGCTATTTCTGTAAATTCTGCCACACAGCCTACCACCACAAATTTAGTCATGGCTGTCAATATATCTGCAGAGCCTGCCTCACCCAAGAATGCCAGCAGGTGGTGGGGGAGAAGGCGCGCTGCTGTAGGTGCAAAGAGTTTTGCCGGTCTAAGGCGTGTCTTGAAAGACACACACAGCTTGCTATGGAGGGAAAAGTAGACTGTAAGAATAAAGAATATTGTGAAACGTGTGGGGCTTACGTCTTTAGCCCCCACAAAAAGTGCAAGGAAACCAAGTGTGGACAGTGCTCTGAGAAGGTTGAAAGCTTGGAAGGGCATTTATGCTTTCTAAATTCGTTGGACCGGCCGCAAATTGGCAAAAGATACATCATTTATGATTTTGAATGCTGTCAAGAGACAGGCATCCATATACCTAATTATGCCTGCGCCAGGGATATGTTGAATGATGAGGATGATAAAGATGTTGTGAGGTGGGATTGTTATGGTGTTAGATGCCTGGAGCAGTTTGTAAAGAATTTTATAAATCATAAGTTTAAAGGATGTACTTTTATCGCTCACAACTCCAAAGGTTATGATGGGTACCTAGTACTGAAGCAGCTGATCCGTGAAAAGGTTAAGGTTCAGCTTATAAATCAAGGGGGGAAACTTTTGTGTATCACCCTGCCAGATTATAAGATCCGGTTTATTGATAGCCTCTCATTTTTGCCCCTTAAATTAAGCAAATTACCCAAAGCTATGGGGTTTCAAGGCAGCAAAGGATATTTCCCCCACTTGTTCAATACAATGGCCAATCAAGACTACGTGGGGCCACTCCCTGAAATCAAGTATTACAGCCCTGAAACCATGATGCCCGGGGAGAGAGAAGAATTCATGAAATGGCACTCTGCTAATACAGGTACCGTGTTTAAACTAAAGAAGGCTCTGGCTTACTATTGCAGACAAGATGTAGATATATTAAGAGAGGCCTGTATTCGATTTAGGGAACAGGTGATGGAAATGACTGAGCGAGAGGGTTTCAGGGGGGTCGGGGGAGATATTGTTGAGGAGATAGCAATTCGAGGCATTGACCCCTTCCAACATATCACACTGGCATCTGTCTGTATGGCCCAGTACCGGTTCATGTATTTGAAGAGCTATACCATTGCATTAGCTCCTTTGGACAATTATCACAAGACACAGAAAAGGTATTCAGCTCCAGCGATTCAATGGTTGTTGCATATAGAGCACACTGAGAATCTCAATATCCAGCATGCTCTGAAGGGGGGTGAAAAGCAAGTAGGCAAATATTTTTTGGATGGTTTTGCTGTCATAAATGGAACTCCCACAGCTTTTGAATTTCACGGGTGTTTTTTTCATGGGTGCCCTGTCTGCTACTCTGAAAAAGACTTCAACAAATTACTTGATTCAACATATGGAGGCCTGCACAACCGTACTAAGATTAAAGAAGAGTACCTCAGGGGCCAGGGGTATGCTGTGCGCTGCATCTGGGAACATGAATGGAGGGCCATGGTGGAGGATGACACCTCTTTGAAGCAGTTTCTAGTTGAGAATAAGCTCCCAACTCCTTTGAATCCTCGAGATGCTTTTTTTGGTGGTAGAACAAATGCTACATGCCTGTACTACAAACCCAAACCCGGTGAACAAATCTTATACTATGATTTCACCAGTTTGTACCCGTTTGTGAATAAGACCAAGGAGTACCCAATTGGCCATCCGCAAATCATCTACCAAAACTTTGGGGACATAAAGCAATATTTTGGGTTGGCCAAAGTCAAAGTGTACCCACCAAGGAATCTCTATTTCCCAATCCTACCCCACAAATCAGGGGGCAAATTAATGTTTAGTTTGTGCGCAACCTGCACAGAAAAACTGCAAACCACCCCCTGTAAACACAGTGATGAGGAAAGAGCTCTGACTGGGACATGGTGTACCATTGAATTGAATGTAGCTTTAGAAAAAGGTTACAGAATTGTTGAAATCTATGAGATCTGGCATTTTGAAAGAACATCAAATGAGCTATTTTCAGGTTATATGAACACGCATCTCAGACAGAAACAGGAGGCCAGTGGTTACCCTGACTGGTGCAAAACAGAACAGGATGAAGAGCAATATATTCAGGATTATGAAAAGATGGAAGGTGTCCGCTTACGACGTGACCACATTGAAGTAAATCCTGCTAAAAGACAGATTGCCAAGCTGTTTTTAAATTCGCTGTGGGGCAAGTTTGGTCAGAGCACCAATCACCTGACCACATCCGTGGTGACAAACCCTGAGGATTTATTCAAATACCTTTTTGTGCCCTATTATGATGTTTCCTCATGTGAGTTTGTGGATACAGAGACAGCTGTTGTGACATGGAAAACAGCCAAGAACCACCCCACCAAATCGACATGCACTAATGTATTTATCGCCAGCTTTACTACTGCTTATGCCCGGCTGGAATTATACAGACTACTGGATGGGCTGGGCGATAGGTGCCTGTACCATGACACCGATTCAGTCATTTTTGTAAGTAGAGAGGGGGCGTGGACACCTCCTTTGGGTGATTATTTAGGACAGCTGACAAGTGAGATTCCACCAAACACTACGATAACAGAGTTTGTTGCGGCTGGTCCCAAAACGTATGCTTATGCTTTGTCCAACGGGGAAACGGTGCTAAAAGTGAAGGGGATCACGCTAAACTGTGGTAATAGCAACAAGGTTAATTTTGACAGCTTGAAAGATTTGGTAGATGATTATTGTGTGTCTGGTGCAGAGAGAAAAAAGGAGATTGGGGTAGAGCAGTTGGGGATTGTTAGGGTTAAGAAAAATTGGACCCTAGAAACGCGGGTCCTCCGAAAAACTCTAAAAGTAGTGTATAATAAAAGGTTATTAAAGAGTGAGGATTACTGTACGCTGCCTTACGGTTATTAAGGATGGCGGAAAACATTGCACAATTTGTACACCCTTTCTCCTGTATTATAAGCGGCCCGTCCAATTCTGGCAAATCTTTTTTTATCAAACAAATGTTAGAACATGGTGATGTTGTGTTGTCTCAAATGCCTCAAAATATTGTATGGTTTTATAGTTGTTGGCAACCTCTGTACAAAGAACTGCTTAATAAAATTCCTTATATTAAGTTTATGGAGGGGCTTCCGTCTTCTTTTGAAGATGATGATTTGTTTCCGCCAAAACAAATCACTCTAGCTGTGATAGATGATCTCATGGCATCGGCCGGTGACAGCGATCAAATAGAGAAGGCTTTTACACAGTACGTCCATCACAGAAACCTGAGCATTATTCTCATACTACAAAACCTGTTCTTTCAAGGTAAGAAAATGAGAACAATAGCTCTGAATTCCAAATATTTGGTTTTGTTCAGCAGCCCCCGTGATCAGATGCAAATTGTCACACTGGCCAGACAAATGTATCCCACTAACACAAAGTATTTTTTAGAAGTATTCCAAGATGCCACTCGCAAACCACATGGGTACCTTTTGGTAGATTTGGCAGCCACCACTCCAGAATCCTACAGGTTGAGAACAGGCCTCTTCCCGCCTGATTGGCCTACTGTTTACACAATGAAAAAGAAGTGTAAAAAGCAGTAGCTCAGTTACCCTAGCGCTAGTTCATTTAAGATGTCAGAGAGGGTACGTAGAAATTGGGGGCTTTTAAAAATCTTAGTAAAGGCTGGACCAAGACAGAGAAAAGCCATCTTATGCAATGCTAACAATGACCTGGTGGGGGCAATAGCAGAAATAGCTCTGAACACCCTAAAAGGAAACCTTCCTCTGAAACCTTCACAATTCCGGTCTCTAAAGAGAAAGAAAGGGGTCATTAAAAAGTTGAGTGATAGAAAGGTCTCACTCAAAAAGAAGAAGAAGATCATACTTCAGTCAGGCGGTTTTATCGGGCCCTTACTAGGGATAGCTATTCCGCTATTGACTAGCCTGTTAGCTGGATAAACCATGGATCATGCCGAAAAAATGTACCTGGTGTCGCGTCATCAGATGGAGCAACTACAGGGTAGGCCCCCTACTATGGGGGCTATAGCCACTAACCGGTTGGATGATGAGATGCGTACCATTCTTCAGAGAGCTGATTTGTCTGAGGATGACAAGATTAAGCTCTACAATTCTACACTGCAGAGGTATCTAAGACTGACCAGGCAAAATGAATCTGAAAAGGACAGACTGAATCTCATTTATCCACCGGAAGAGCCTCGACCACTTCCAACTTTACCAGAACAGTCGCCACAGCCATCTCCGCAGGACACAGCGATGGATGAGATCCTAAGGGGTGTGAGCACCCGTTACAGGAAAAATGCAGAACTTTTACTGAACAAAATGAAGCAGCATCAGGACGTCTCAACCTGGGATGATCGTGGTACCTTTTTATACAAAGGGGTCCCTATTCCTGGTACTAATATTTTAGACTTGGTAAAAGGAGCCTCACAACACCGAGCTCCTACTGAGAAGCGGAAACCTAAAGGCTGGGATGACTTTATGAATGCTATGGCTGAGGTGAATGTTCCAACCTCTGTGTTGGGGTCTACAACTGTTAAAGAGCAAATAGAAAAGTTGAAAGATTCTCTGGTTGTTAAGGATGAAGCTGCTACTAACCCCGTCTCTGTTATGACACCCCCTTTTGAAACTCAGAAGCCTCTGATTACCGGTACCCCCTCTAGCCCTTGGACATTAAATCCTAGAAGTAGGTTCAAGTTTGGTGACTGGCTCAATTTGTAAAATGAATAAAAACACAGTGAAACAAGTAAAAACGTTTAAGTCTTTTTCTTTATTTTACAATAAGGCATGCAAGTCTGCATGCATTGGTGACGGTTACAGGTTCCAAGCCCCCTCCCCACCTTTATAGTTTTTACAAACAGCTTTACCATTTGATCATTTTTAATATCTGCATTGGAGTACATCTTTAAAATATTTTCATAGTCCACTCCTTTAGTCCGGTTCAGTAGAAAAAACGCACAGTGTTGCCCGCAGGTCACAGCGCTGGGGTGTTGCAGTTGACGTTGGTGAAATGTGTATTTCTCAGCTTGCTGCTCTAGAAACATCACTATAGAGCCAGGAAAGTCAGGGCTATCCGGCGGTCTTCCATAAGAATCAAAAAATTCACCATATCCAGGAGATGGGAAGTAGAGGGCCAGCCAGTGTTCACCAGGCAGAGTGTGAGGGTGAGTATTTACAATTAATCCAAAAGGTCTTTTGGAGATATGTCTCTGGGGTAGCAGATCACAAGGGTAGACCCCTAGAAAGGCAGTATTTCCAGAGAACAATTGGAGGAGCTGCAGTGTGTCCATACTCACATATAATCAAAAAGCACATTCCTTGTGTGACTTATTTCAATAAGGTTTTCAAAAATTGCATAGAGAATCATGTTGACGGTGTTGGGGAGGGGTTGTGCAAATCTAATTTCGGCTCTGAGGTTACCATTCTTGATCAAAGAATAGTGCTCAGAGCATCCCTGATCAGGACTCAAGTCAAAACAATACAAGGTATACCCTCGGTTAAACTCTTCCCGGCTGATTATCAGTGGCCTGTCTTTCATGCCTTTGCCTGTGGCTTGCACCATCTGCATGTACTCTCTCACAAAAAGACCGTGTTCATAATCAGGCTGAAGAGGCTTTGCGGGGATCTGCTCGCCATCACAATACAGGGCGCAAAAATTGACATTGCAGTGTTGAAAATTGAATGGGTTTCTTTCATAATCCCCACTAAAAGATGCATTGTCCACAAACCCAATCACTAATTGTTTAGGTAGCTGCCCCAGAAATAGATTTTCCTGATTACACACAAGGCTCCCTGCAGGAATGCTGTAAACCTTCATCCCCACTCGATCAATGGGGTATTTGGCATTGGAGGTGAGCAAAGCTTCTGCATGGCCAAGGCGCACTCCCGGGGCTATTTTTACACGTTTTACAAAGAGAGAAGCTGCCAGGAGTTGCACTTTATAATTCTCATTGCCATCCTTCATCACACAAAATTCATTTCTGCTTCTTGTGAGTTTGACTTTCACATCAACGCCATTAATCAGCAGTCTATCTTGAAAAAACAGATCGCTATGCAGTGGTCCTAGCAAATCCCATTTACGACTACCGGCCGTGTGTCTTGCTCTCGCTTTGAAACCGGAGTTCCCAGCAGCTGTCAGTAGAGTACTCTCCATGAGTTCTGAGTCATCTTTGTAAAAACCCCCAGCTGTAAATTGGGAACCCAGTGCATCACTACCAAAGTTCAGAATCAGTTCAATCATGGCCCGATAAGAATAGCAATGATGGCTCTGTGTAATGAGCCGATCTCCCAAAGTAACATCCAGCTGGTTAAATAGTGATGCTATAGGGTAGTTGGTCAGGCCCACCCTTGCCCCATCATCAATATCCGTCCCATCCGCCTTTACAATCTTGCAACTCACATACAGCAGAGTGTTGTTTAAATCCGTGTAATGCTCACCATGCCCCGTGATAAAAAATTCCAGGGGTGCGTTGGGTGTTAGCGCTGATAAAGGAGGGATCTCGACATAGGTACTGTTTTCAATACTGGTCTGTGTAGGCGCCAGTTGAAAAAGATCCAGTTCTGATTTAACACATTCCTCTGAAGCAGAATGAATAAATGACATATTGTATTAGAATATGTCTTCCTTGTCACAGAGCTTCCTCTTCTGCGCACGTCTCCTCTTGGTATGACGGGCCTTTTTCACAAGTCTTTTCTTTTTAAGCGGAATAGGCGGGCCCGATGCATAATTCTTCCTGGCTATGAACAACCCTGATCCAGCCTGCCCCCTATCAACAACTTGGGATACAAGATTCCCCGCAACATCTCTGACAATGTTTTTGGCAGCAGATTTCACATGCGGCTTAATGATTTCTAATCCACGCCTCAAAAAAGGCATTGCTTTTCGAAAAAGCCCACGGAACAGACCCCCTAACCCTGTCCCGTACATAATGGGGGCTCCTCGGAAGCCTGGAAGGCCTCCACCGGCTTGTGCCCTGTAGTAAGCCACATAGTCTTGAGGGTTTCCGTGCTCCTTGATTACAACCATCCTTCACTTTTCCGAGGCCTAAAATGAAGCTTGACAATCACCTTCCCGTTATAAAAACGCACGTTTTTGTCCTGGTCGGTTTTGATTTCTATAGTAACGGTATCGATGTGATGTTTGCTGACCGGTACATAATGTGGACGGTCATAGGTTATTGTGATGAAATCGTTGTCTTGCCCTTGCACAGGCACACAGCGCAGTAATGGCACATAGTAGTCACCCACTATCTGGAGCTCTACAATGTCTGTGTAAACATATAAGGTGTTGAATCCAGGAAACGTACTTAACAGATGTCCAAGTTCTCCGCTAACTAGAATGGTATGCGGTTCATCACCTTTAAGGTTAATTTTTCGACCCACTGCATCATACTGTAGGGTTGTCTTAGGGCCGTCCTTGGCACTTGATATAAGCTTGTTCATATTTTCTAACAGTTGTCGGATGCTAGTATAGTATCCGCTTCTCAAAGAAAAATGCCATCTCTTTCTCTCATTAGCAATTTCAAAATATCCAGGAGAAGTTAATGTGTGCCAACTATGCGGATACTGTATCTCTGCTAGCCCTACTTCCCATGACCCTGGAAGATCCAATGATCTTGCTAATTGTATAGTGAAATTAGAATTTCTGTTTTGGGGGAAAATTGCTGCTGACGCATTGCTGGGAAGGGTGATGTAAAACTCTGCCATATCAAAGATGTTGTACTTCAGTCTCCTTAACCCAACTGTTGAACTTCTCTGGCCATCCAGTCCATTTGACTAGAAATTCTCTGTGTCTCCCCCGCCCTCTTTTTTGGATAATTTTCTCTATTCTGTATATGCGCTGTTGGTCAGCAGGAACCTTTTGGAGCTCCTCAAAGTAAAAAGCCCCCTTTACAGGGTCACCAGTGTAATCATTTAATCTATACACCGCTCTTTCCCCCCTTGTCTGCAGTTCTTTGACGATGAATATCTCATCCGTATAGGTTTGCTGATAGCCCTTTTCAAACTTACCCTTCAGTCTGGATACCCTGACATGATCCCCCATCTTAAGACATTTTTCCTTTCTTTTTCTTTTTAAAGTTGCCCCATAAAGCCTCATCCACACACCCCTTTCGTTAGACAAATTTACGGTGTTAGGAGCAGTACCGATGCTACGATGGTAAGAGCTATTGTACCCCTGAATAGTATCTGCTAAAATGTCCACATACCGGTGGGTATTTCTAGCTGTGAAATATCTCCAGAGTTTGTTTTTTAGGGTTCTATTAAACCTCTCTATAACGGCTGCTTTAGTTTCGCTATGAGTGACAAAATGATGAATGCCGTAACGTGCTAAAAGTTTCTTCAGTGGAATATTCAAGAACTCTTTACCTGCATCTGTCTGTAATTTTCGGGGTGCACGTCCTGTTTGAAAGATATTCTGGAAAGCGGATGTAACTTCCCTCCCTGTTTTATCAGATAAAGGGGAGGCCCAGGCATATTTAGATAACACATCGATAACTGCTAAGATGTACTTTTTTCCATGATTCTCTTTAGAAAATTTGGAGACATCTATGAGGTCAGCCTGCCATTGATGATCTAAGCCAGACACTACTGTTTTATTTCTAGGAAAATTAATTCTTGCAGGCTTATGAAGCGTATAAGCGTCTTCCCCTGACAGCCACGTCTTGACTTGCTTCATGGTCAGGTTTTTATCATGTTTTCTAGCTTCCTGAAAAAGGGCATTCACACCTCCATAACTCCCTACACACCCCGGAGTATAATAAATACGACTTAAAAGCTTTTCATGCATCGTTATACTGAAAGACCACTGACAAATGTTCAAGTGTTGACATTAACGCAGTCTTTTATTGGTTATACAGAATTCAGAGGGCGCACAGCACCGCCATCAGAAAAATATCCCTCATCACCACTATCAGAATCAGAAGATAAAGGCCTATAACACGCTATTTTATAATACTCTGGCCCGCCTGTGCCCCATAAATCACGTCCGTAGTCACAAGCAAACCAGTCTTTACACAAATTGCAGCTCTTTAACTCACAAGGTAGATAGTGTGGTCTCTGGGATAACTCATAATCCCTGTTACAGTCTAGATCAGAAAAATCTGCAGAAGCTTTCTGACCACGGCGATTATCACAGGAATCTAAAAGCGGGGTGTCTTGAAGTGTTTGCTGTCTAGGTATTACTAATTCAGAGTCTGCAAAATATAAAGCACATTCTGTTAGCAGTGTATCCGCTCCAGCATCATTTACATTATCATAAATAAAAACATATTTACTTACCATTGCTGGGAGATAATGTAGTATCATTCACCATTTCACAGGCTGTCCGGTAAGTACTCTGCATCTCATCGTTAAAGTTACAACACACCATGCTACAGCCATGTAACACAGGTCTGAATAAAAAATTTTCTTTATCATAACCCCTGCAACAGATTTTGTTGCATTCTGTTGGCTGGGGCCTTGTATCAGAGTGTCCGAAGCTATCTTTTGCTGTTGGTGTAAAAACACCTTTGGAATCAGAGGCTGCCATCTTCAAAAGACTGCTGGGACTAAATCGCTAGCTGTTCAGGCCTGCCCACACAAACTCCCCTGCCCCTTGCAATGACACGCCCTTGAGCATTGCGCATGCCCAGATCACGGGGAGCATGACATGCCCGGGCATGTCCCTGCCCGCACAAACTCCCCTGCCCCTTGCAATGACACGCCCTTGAGCATTGCGCATGCCCAGATCAGGGGGAGCAAACTCCCCTGCCCCTTGCAATGACACGCCCTTGAGCATAGCGCATGCCCAGATCACGGGGAGCATGACATGCCCGGGCACATCCCAAACAAGGCCTACCCCTTCTTTTTTTTTTTACTAGCAGACAGACAGAAACACACATGGCTGCTTGCTGCTTGCCTCTTGTGAGCCTGGTTGGCTGCTTGCCTCTTGTGAGCATTTTAATTCCTGTTAATATTCCTTGTCTTTTGCTATAGTGGGAAGGCGGGCAGAATAAATTTTATTCGGGGTACAAATGGCAAAATATGTGTGTTTAGATTTTTTACAAAGGTAAAAACCAGCTGTGGGTTTTAAAAGGGGCTGTGTTTGTTTGTTTTTCCCCCTGCATTCGAGGAAATGCTTTTAAAACCACCTAGACATAAATACCTTTTAGAAAAAAATATCTTTTAGAAAAAAGGGGTTAAATGCAGGCTCTGGCTGCCTTTCAGGGGCTTCTTTTTCCCCAGCTTTTGAGGCACTGATTTTTAAAACTCCACAAAAATTAAAAGCATCGTTAGGCTAGAATGATTAGAAATAAAAAGCCTTTTTTATTTTTTATTTCACAGCTCCCCAAAGTAGGGCTTGTTTCCCAAAAACACAGGCCTCTGCTAATTATTCACTTAGCTCTTTTGGGTTTTGAATGTCCATAGAAATAGTCTAGGGTTAACAGCTCCCCAAAGTAGGGCTTGTTCCCCAAAAACACAGGCCTCTGCTAATTATTCACTTTACTTAGCTCTTTTTGGTTTTGAATGTCCATAGAATTAGTCTAGGGTTAACCTAATCATGTACCCAGAGGATTGACTGCCAATCTTGATGGGATTAGGCCAAAACGTCACATCCGGAGGGTGGGGGCTGAGCACGTCACTTCCTTTTAGGGCTGTGCCCTGTTGACGTAATCAGCACGTGGGTTTGTTTACTTTGATGACGTCACTGATCAAAAGTGCTGATAATTTTCATTAAAAAAAGGTATACACTACTTCTACTTTTATGTAACAATATACATATTAAGTAATACTAAAGCAATTAGCAGTTGCCTTTCAGATTTGTAGTCATAAACATTCTTCTAAGGGATGAAGGAAATTGCTTCTATGACTAAATAGTCGCAGAGTAAAAATTGGTAATTGGGGTACTGTAACTTAAATCTCTGCCTAGGAAGTAAGACAGAGAGAATTGCTATAATTGATGACATTATTACAACAGCAGGATATTCAGCAGTGTTTGTTCATCTGGCCTTGTTATTTTATCCACAGATATTGATGAATGTTCTGAAGGGAGACATTACTGTCGGGAAAATACCATGTGTGTCAACATACCAGGGTCATTTATGTGTGTCTGCAAAACAAGTTACATCAGAATTGATGACTATTCTTGTACAGGTAAGAATAGTTTCTTTCCTCCCCCCCCCCAATATTTTATTAATTATTTATAGTCACAAATCCTTAATATTTTATCAGCAACATATTGTCTGGGTTCCAGTGTTTAGTTTATTAATACATGTCAAATTCCTTTCTTTCTACCTCATTTTTCTAACCATTCATAAAACCGGTGGGATTCAAATATGTGAACAACCAGTTCTCTGTGCGGATGCCGCTTCCAAAAATCCATTCTGGGCCTGGGCAACAAAAAATTAACAACCAGTTCTGCCAAAGTGGTGCAAACCAGCTGAATCCTACCACTGGATAAAATGTATCCCGTGTTCTAAAGTAATCTGAATCTTATTTTTCTTTCATTTTTAGTGCTAGTCTAAAATTGTCTTAATTATCTCTTCCTCCGCTGGTAATTCTTCATCCTTCCAATGTTGAGCAAATACAATTCTCGCTGCAGTTAATACATGTAACATTAAATATACACATTCCTTCTCATAATTTCCTACAATTATGTAAGAGTTTTATAGCTTCTAGCGCAAAAATAAGCCCAAAAAATAAGCACACATTCAAAATGAGCAGGAGGCATAGTTTAGAAAAACTTCATCTATAAAATATATATAAACATGATACATACAGTTTCATTCAGCTCTGAGGAACATCAACAACTCTTAACTTGGAGATCAGGACACAGGGAGAGACTAAGACATGCCCAGACCTAGGCTGGATCACATGCCTCAAACAGCCAATCCTATGTCTCAGTTATATAATATTTCCCATTGGCTGGTTCGTTGCTATGGCTATTCCAGTTCATAAATTCTTGCACATTGATACTCCTCCCTTTATGACTGGAATAGACATAAAACCAAATAATTTAATACTTTTCCCATGGTGTACTCCATCCAATGGCTTGGTCATTACATCTGCCAGATTGTCATCTGAAGAACAATTAAGCAAGCGGATTAGTTTACTTTTGATGGCTTCTCTGACATTACAGTATTTAATGTCCACATGCTTGCTTCTACTTTTCACCCTGTCACCTGTTATCATTTTAATGCAAGCAGCATTATCTTCAAATACTGTTACAGCTTCTTTAACTTCTATACTTATATCCTTTAACATCTGTACATACCAGGTTACCTCTGAACAAAGTTCAGACAGAGCAATAAATTCTGCCTCTTGCAGTAGAAATAGCTACAGTTGTTTATTTTCTGGACTTCCATCCAATCAAAGTCCCTCCAAATAATACTACAAACCCAGAATTGAACTTTCTGGTTTGCACATCATTGGCATAATCACTGTCAACATAACATTTTAACTTTAATTCTTCAGAGACCTGTATTTGAAGACCCAAATTCACAGTTGCCTTCAAATACCTGAGAATTCTCTTCACACCCATCCAATGCAACTGCATTGGTGCAGCAGTAAAGCGACTTAAGATGCTTACTGCACCTGCTGTGTCTGGTCTGGACCACTGTGACAGATATAACAGGGTTCCTATTGCTGACTGATATATCTCCTGATCACAGGCTTCACTTTTGTCCTCGCCCAAAGTATTGTGAAAATCTATGCTCATACTGTAGGTGTTGGAGCAGAATTACAATCCTTCATGTTGTATCTCTCCAACAGTTGTTCAATTTTCCTTCTTTGACTGAGAACATAACCACCTTTCTCAGTTTTTTGTATCTCTACACCAAGATTATTTTGTATTTCACCCAGACTTTTCAATTCAAACTTTTTCTCCAATTGATTAGTAAATTCCTTCACCTGTGCCAAATTCTTTGCAATGAAGCAAAGATCATCCACAAATGCTAATAATTGGCAATCCCCACTGTTATGTCCTGGATCTGTGATTAACAGAGCAGGTGCAGGAAGCTGCAGAGAGACCTGGGCAGATCATGTGGTTGCCCGGGCCAGACAGGCTGTCTCCAGCCTATTGCGCATGCGCAAAGTGAGAAAATATGTTGCATTTATTGGCTGACGCTGTCCCTGCAAAAGGGTATACAAGAGATCCGCGCCATCCTGTGTGTTGTTCTGCTGAGGTTCAGTTGAATAATAAAGTAACAACTGTTATTAATCCTGCCTCATCTCAATGCCTTACCAACGCACAGAACAGAACATTGGCGATGAGGATGGGATTGTGCAGCAGAGAAAAGTAGGCTGACTCACCATGGAAGGCTGAAGGGCTGGGAAGTTCGGCGTTCTGACTTGTGTGACTGCCTGCCAATACGAAAACACTGGAGGAGAGTTCAGCAAGATTTGTTCTGGAACCTCTTCGCAAGACGGAGCAGCACGAGGCATTGATGAGGCCACCAAGGAGGAGTGATGGCTAAGATTGGGTGTCTGTCCGAATTCAATACAGTGCACCCTGAACATTGGAGTTCATACGTTGCTCGGGTAGAAAACTACTTTTGGGTAAAACAAGTTTGGGAGGACAGGCTCAAAGCTGCAATGTTACTATGTGTCTGTGGGCAAGAGACATTTGATATTGCTGAGAACCTGGTCGCCCCAGCACCGTTGGAATCCATTGCTTATACTGAACTTAAGAAAATGTTAAGAGAGCATTTTGAACCAAAGCTTTTGGTGATTGTATGGCATCATGCATTCGAGCAGCGGGACGAACGTCCAGGAGAGTCTGCTGCTGACTTTATTGCTGCTCTACATCAAGCTGCAAGGCCCTGTGAATTCAAAGATTTAGAAGAATGGCTGCGTGATCGGCTAGTTTGTGGCTTGAGGAGCCGAGAGCTGCAACAAAAGATTTTTGTGAAGGAAGACGTTTCCTTCCAAGATGTGCTAAGGGAGATCACGGCCAACGAAGCAGCGGGAGGAGCTGTTAAGGCCTTGCAGCTTTCCAAGAACCCTACAAGTTTGGGCTTCATTCATCAAGAGGTTGCTCAAGAGGTATCTGAACTGGATTCCGAAAATGAGGTCGACCGTCTGCAGCAGCCAGCAGAGAGAAGGCCCCAAGAGCGAGCTGATAAGGGGTCTGCCAAGGCAGTTCTATTGCCTCGGTGTTTTGGATGTGGAGAACACCACAAGTGCTCCGACTGCCGTTTTCACTCTGCTACTTGCCGGGTGTGTGGCTGGCAAGGCCACATAGCCGCCGTTTGTTTGGTTTGCAAGAAAGACTGTCCATTGGAAGAGTTGCCTCAGAAAAGTATCAGGGTCCCCAGCCAGAATAGGGTGGGCTTCTGCGCATCCCGCAGGAGCGTTTTGAGAACAGGAGTTCACCAGCCATTAAAAAAGAAGCTGTGTCTTGATGTCAAATTGCAGGGGATCCCCTTAATGATGGAGCTGGACACGGGTTCAGCTCTGTCAATCATTTCCCAGGAAACCCTCAAGCAGATTTGCTATAGGAGCAGCCAGAGAATTAATCTCAGGCCCTCAGATCTTATCTTAACTGACTTCCAGAATTCCCGAGTCAGTGTGAAAGGGAGGCCACACTCAGAGTGTAGCGTAAGCATTTTGAGGGGTTTCTGGACATCGTCATGGTTGAGGGTGACCGCATGAGTCTAATCAGACTCGATTGGTTCGAGGCACATGGGATTCAAGTGACTGGGCTACATAGCTTGCAAATGGCAGGCCTTGTGGAAGTTTGCAAGGAGTTTGCTGATGTGCTCAGCCCAGAGTTTGGGTCGTACAAGGGGCCTCCCATTGCTTTGCAGTTAGATCCCTCCATTGCACCTCATCAATTAAGCCTCATCAATCTTTTGCGCTTAAGCAAAAAATTAATGCCAAGCTGGATAAACTGCTACAGTAAGGTATTTTGGAACCTGTGGATAGCAGTCCATGGAAAACACCCATAGTCACACCACTCAAGGCCAACAGGGAAGTCCGCATTTGTGCTGACTATAAATGCACATTAAACAAAGCGTTACAGCAGCACTCTTATCTGGTGCTGATGGTGAGCCACATTTTGGCCTCACTTAAAGGAGGCCGAGTTTTTGCCAAACTCAATTTGGCTATGGCCTATCAACAGCTACTGGTGGATGATGCAATGGCTGAGGCTCAGACCATCGTAACATACCAGGGAGCTTTCAAAGTCAGAAGACTGCAGTTTGGGGTTAACGTAGCCTCTGGCATTTTTCAAAGCGTGATGGAGCGTAACTTTCAGGGAGTTTGCCCTTACTTCGATGATGTCCTCATTGCAGGGGAATCACTCGAAAATCTGGCTGAAAGGCTTTGCTGCGGTTCCGCGAAGCGGGGCTGAAGCTTAAGCAGGAAAAATGCAAAATTGGAGTAACTTCCACTGAATTCCTGGGGTTTCGCATAGATGCCAAAGGCATCCATCCTGCTGAATCTAAGCTCAAAGCGATTCAGCAGGCTCCAAGTCCCAAGTTGAAGAGCGAGCTTCAAGCCTTCCTTGGGCTTCTAAATTTTTACCATTCCTACCTCCCTCACAAGGCTGCAGTGGCAGAGCCGTTACACTGGCTCTTGGACAAACAGGCTCCATGGAAGTAGACACAAGTCCACAAAAGGAGTTTTGCTGAGGTAAAGGCATTGTTGTTTTCAAATGCTGTTCTCTGTTTTCAATGAGCAGCTGCCGATGTGTATAGCCTGCGATGCATCCCCTTATGGGATCGGGGCTGTCTTAAGTCACCTGAAGGCTGATGGAACACAAGTCCCTGTAGCCTACTATTCTAGGACTCTGTCATCTGCTGAGCGTAATTACGCACAGATAGATAGAGAAGCCTTGACCATAGTGGCAGGCATAAAAAAGTTCCATGAGTTTTTGTATGGTTGCCACTTCATGGTCTATACAGACCATAAACAACTGTTGGGGTTGTTTACAACCAACAAGCAAACCCCACACATAATTTCTCCTAGAATACTGAGGTGGTCAATTTTCCTTTCTGCATATGATTACTCCCTGGTTCACAAACCAGGCAAAGAAATGGGCCATGAAGATGGCCTTAGTAGATTGCCTCTACAGCTTGTAGAATGAGATCCTGCTCCAGCTAACCACATCCTGGCTATCCAGGATTTGCCTGAGTTTCCCCTCAATGCAGGGGATGTGGCTGCAGAAACAGCCACTGATCACACGCTAACACACGTATTGAACTGGGTGCTGTCAGGATGGCCTGACACATGTCCTGGCACTAATTTCCAGAGTTTCTGGAAAAGGAAGCATGAGCTATCCACCTTTAAGAGTTGTGTCCTGTGGTGTAGCAGGGTAATGATCCCAACCTCATTGAGGACTAGAGTCTTGCAATCTCTGCATGAGGGACATCCGGGCATAGTCCAGATGAAGGCTCTTGCGTGCAGCTATCTCTGGTGGCCTGGGCTTGATAAGGAGATTGAGACCCAGGTCCAGGGGTGCCACATTTGCCAACAGTCTAGGCCTGAAATGCCACAGGCTCCTGTACACAGGACACACATGCTCCTTGGTTGAAGGTTCATATCGACTACACTGGCCCCTTTCAGGGGCAATTCTTCCTCATTTTTGTGGACAGTCACTCTAAATCGCTAGAGGTCATTCCAATGTCCACTACTACTACTGCCAGGACCATTCAGGTGCTGAGAGGGATCTTTGCCTCTCATGGGCTACCAGATGTCCTTGTCTCCAACAACGGGCCTCAATTCACCTCTTTAGAGCTCCAGGCTTTCCTGAAAGCCAACATGATTCGTCATGCTACTTCGGCACCTTTTCATCCGGCTTCCAACGACCAAGCTGAGCGTATGGTGTGCACAACCAAAGACACCTTGAAGAGGCTCACTCACGGGAGCTGGCACCACAGGTTAGCTGATTTTCTCCTTTGCCACTGCACCACACCTTGCACACCTACAGGCAAGACCCCAGCTGAACTGTTGGAATATTCATGAGCAGGAAGAGTCATGTGGTAACTCAGTGAGCCAATGTGAAGAAAGTGCTACTGAGTCTGTGCAAAAAGATTATTGAGTTAGAAGCTGAATTTCCAGTCTCAGGTTTGTCTCTGTATTTCTCTGTAAAAAGTCTTCAATTGAGCTATGTTGCTGTAAAGAAGAATGTATGGTATTGTAAATATTTTGATATAAATATAAAGAAGTTATTTTGAATCAGCTAAATGCAGTCAACTGTGAGAGCTTCTGATTTATTTTTTACCAATAGAGAAATTAAAATTCTCTAACAGGTTATGGGCCCAGAGCTTACTAAGGACTGCATTGTAATTTAAAGCTGGAAGAAATTGCCTGTGTTTAGAAAGTATAAGAACAAGGCAGAATTAGCAGAATGGCTGCAATGGAATTTAAGGAAAGCTGTGTGCCTCCTTTGGGCCAGAAGAATTACATTATATGGGCTGAAAAAATGGAATGTTTGCTGAAAGCTAAAGAGCTGTGGTAGAAAATCCACCACAAGTATTTGCAGCTGCTGATCAGAAGAGTCATGATCAAGCAATGGCTTATCTCATCTTGAATTTAGATGATGAACAATTTCTAAATGTTGCAAATTTAAAGATTGCAAAGGAGATTTGATTGAAGTTGAGAGCTGTGTACGTGAATGTTTCTGTATGCAATACAGTGCAATTGTCAAGAAAACTTTACAGGGCCTGTTTGCAACCAGGTGAATCTGTGGAACAGCATTTAAATAAAATGCAAAGTTTATTTTTGGATTTAGAACAACATGGGATTAAATTCCCTGAGTCCCAGAAGGTGTTATTGGTGTTGAACAGTTTAGATAAAACCTGGGACACAGTTTCTGCCATATTTGAGTGTAAAGAAGAGCAAGACTTAAATTTTGAGGCTTTAAAGGCATGTTTGCTTAATGAAAAAAAAAGCACCATTTTAGAAGCAGCCACAAGGAGGTGAAATTCCTGAGGAGGGGGTCCAGACTGCAAGTCTCCGAAGAAGAAACATTTTGCTGGCAGAGAGCTAAGCAAGAAAAGAATTGCTACATTTGTGGAGCAAACAACCATCTGAAAAGGAACTGTTTCCAAAGGAACAATTTGCAGTAAAGGACATTTGTGCAACCAAAAGGACTGATTTGCAAAAGGAACATTTTGGTGTTGCAAAAGTTTGCTATAGCAACAACAGAGACAAGTGGCTAATAGATAGTGGGGCAAGTCAAACAATTGTTATTGTGAATTATTTTGCAGGTTTGTTCCAGTAGCATAAGAAGCTGTGGCTTTGGCAAATGGCCAGAAAGCAAAAGTCATCGGAAAAGGCGATGTAAAAATTCCATATTTGGAATCAAAGTTTACCAATGTGCTTTGTGTACCTGAGATGGAACATAATTTGTTAAGTGTGTCTAATTTAGACAAACAAGGTTTTGAGATCATTTTTGTAAATGGGAAGTGTCTCATCAAAAGGAATGGGAATATTTGTGCAGAAGGCATAAAGGAAGATAATCTATATGTATTGCAGGGACAAAAGGTTCAATGTTCCCATACGTTTAAGAATGTTGCAGAGCATGATTCATGTGTTCATCTTCTACATAGAAGACTTGGCCATGCAAGCTTTAAAGTTTTGCAGCAAATGCAAGATTTTGCAGAAGGGCTAAATTTGAAGGGATGCAAAACATATTTGGACTGTGCAGTATGCAAAGCATCAAAGTCAAAGGTATTCCCAGTTAGTAAATGTAGCACAAGACAAACAAAAAGAGCTCTAGAGCTGGTCCATGCAGATCTGGTGGGACCTATACAAGCCAGTTTGGAAGGAGCAAAATATGCACTGGTAATTGTTGATGATTATAGCAGGTATAGTTTTTGCTATTGCTTAGAGGTAAGACAGAGGTGCTACAACAATTCAAACAGTGGGTAAGTTTTGTAGAGAGAAGGTACAGACAACAAGTGTGTCAGTTGCAAACTGACAGAGGTACTGAATTTATGTCAACTAAATTCCAAGAATGGTTGGGGCAGTTGGGGATAAGACACAGACATACAAATCCTTACACAGCAGCAGAGAACGGTGTAGCTGAAAGAAGGAATGGTGTTTTGCAAACAATGAAAGATTCATTATTGGAGAATTCTGGTATGAGCAGGTCATATTGGGGAGAAGCCATATTGACTGACAATTATATAGTTAACAGGGTGTGGAGTTCCTCCATTAATAATACTCCATATGCCATTCTATATGGGAGAAAACCAACACTGGCACATTTGAGAATTTTTGGAAGTACTGCATGGGTACATATTCTGAAAGCAATCAGAAGAAAGGGACAGCAAAAGGCAAGAAAGCTCAGATTTGTGGGCTATGAGCCAGGGTCAAAAGGATATCGCTTTAGCAATGGAAGTAAAAGAATTGTAATTTCAAGGTCTGCTAATTTTGCAGAACAAAATTGGGACAGAATTAATGCAAATTCTGGGTATGTCTCACTTAATGATGGTGATCTATTTAACCACAATAACTCATCTAATGATGGAAAAATGATTATTGAAGATGTCAACATTCAGGGAGGAGAGGCTGAACAAGACATGAAACCAGAAAGACTTGAGACACAGGAGCAGTTAATACCACATAGGTCAGAGTGATGTAAATAAATGAATTCCGCCTGACAGGTATTCTGCCAGCAAGGTAAAGGTTTGCAATGTGTGGTATGAGCCAAGAAGTTATAAAGAAGTGTTGGCATTACCAAAAGCTGAACAAGAAAGATGGAAGGAGGCCATGGATAAAGAGATGAAATCCATGGGAGACCATGAAGTATTTAAATCAGTGACTTTGCCACAGGGAACCAAAGCTGTGGGTTATAAGTGGGTATAAAAAAAAGTATTGCCAAATAATGATGTACAGTTGTTGCAAGATTTAAATATTAATGTAAAAGAATCTGTAAAGGTATTTGAAGACAATGCTGCCTGTATAAAAATGGCAACTGGTGACAGGGTGAAGAACAGAAGTAAACATGCCGACATTAAGTATTGTAATGTCAGGGAAGCTGTAAAAGGAAAATTGATTATTTTACATCATTGTTCTTCTGAGGATAATTTGGCAGACATGATGACTAAACCATTGGGTGGTATGAGCTGAGGTGGCGCAGCAGTTAGAGTGCAGTACTGCAGGCCGCTTTAGCTGACTGTGTTCAGCAGGTCAGCGGTTCAAATCTCACCGGCTCAAGGTTGACTCAGCCTTCCATCCTTCCGGGGTAGGTAAAATGAGGACCCAGATTGCTGGGGGCAATGTAAATATAAATATATACATTGCTTACTGGTGTACACTGCTTAGAGAGTGCTTGCACTTAAAAGCGGTATATAAGTCTCATAAATAAATAAATAAATAAATAAAATTCGCTGTGGAAAATGTATTAAGCCAATAGGTCCGATGTCTCTTCCTGTCATGAAGGGAGGAGTGTTGGAATATTCATGAGCAGGAAGAGTCATGTGGTAACTCAGTCAGCCAATGTGAAGAAAGTGCTACTGACTCTTTGCAAAAAGAGTATTGAGTTAGAAGCTGAATTTTCAGTTTCAGGTTTGTCTCTGTATCTCTCTGTAAGAAGTCTTCAATTGAGCTATGTTGCTGTAAAGAAGAATGTATGGCATTGTAAATATTTTGATATAAATATAAAGAACTTATTTTGAATCAACTAAATGCAGTCAACTGTGAGAGCTTCTGATTTATTTTTTCACCAATAGAGAAATTAAAATTCTCTAACATGAACTCTGCTGGGGTCACCATCTCATTACCAAACTGGACAGGTTGCACCCAGACCGGGTGGCTTCACAGGTGTCAGAGCCGCGGGCACCTAGGAGACTACAGGTGGGCAATCTGGTTTGGACAAGGAACTATGGACCTGGACATCTCTGAGTGACAGCAGTGGTCTGCAAAGTTATGGGGCCACTGTCATATGAAGTGACCTTGGACAATGGTTGCATGCTGCGTCGGCACATTGACCAGCTGCGATGGAGGCTACCTAGTCACCCTTCCACTCCTAACTCTGCTCTCGGGGGGGGGGGTGGAAGACCACTATCACTCAGTCTCTCTGCGAAAGTGGGGGTTTGCACTCTGCAAATAGGGGTTTTACCAACGAGGTGGCTCCTGACTCCGGCACTGGGTACATGGGACATTGCACGCAACCAGCTTTTTATGGCACTTCTACTGCAGGCCTTGTGCCTACAGGACAGTGCTCCCAACAGGGGTCTTTTGTGGACCTGGAGAGTTCCACCCCACCAAGGAACTCTGGTCTCGGCTTATGGGAAAGAGCGAGCCGAAGTCAGATGGACAAAGGGTTGGGTCTACCGGACCAGGCCAGTCAGCAAGATGCGGGTTCGCCTGTATCAACTGGGCCTCAAAGTCCTGATCTGCCGAGCCTGGCAGGTGAGCTTGCAGGCTGGGCACTTTCAGCAGCTCTGAGATGGTCGGAGCGGGCCAGAGGCCCTCCAAAGTTCCTACAAGATTATGTAAGATTCCTGTCTGTAAGCGGGCAGGCCTAGTATTTCTCTAGAAATAAGAACACGTTCAAAAGGATAACTTTGGAGTAGTTAAAAAAGAATAGTGGTGTGTGTTTTTTTGAACTAAGAGGGGAGAGGTGTTATGTCCTGGGCCTATGATTAACAGAGCAGGTGCAGGAAGCTGGAGAGAGACCCGGGCAGACCATGTGGCTGTCCGGGCCAAACAGGCTGTTTCAAGCCTATTGTGCACGCGCAAAGTGGGAAAATACATTGCATTTATTGGCTGACGCTGTCCCTGCAAAAGGGTATAAAAGAGATCCATGCCATCTTGTGTGTTGTTCTGTTGAGGTTCTGTTGAAGCTTTAATAAAGTAACAACTTTTATTACTCCTGCCTCGTCTCAATGCCTTACCAACGCATAGAACAGAACACCCACTGTTATGTATTGAATATATATTCATACATAAAGAAATGGAGGAATGTCTTGGCATATGTCACACATTTTAGTCCAAGTAATGGCCTGAATGTTTCTTGTGATAGTGATTTGCCAGTTATTTGGCAAATAAATACACAGAGTTATTTCAGCTGTCACCTTACCAACACTGACATGCCCTTTAAAATCATTTTCCTCTTGAATAATCAGTTGAAGAGATCATCACTGCAATGTTGGATTCAGGATTGGGGAATTTGCCGCTTCATAACTAGGTTTGTCTTAGAGAAACAATGTAGAATTTGTTTGATTTGATGTCATTTTGACCTAACTCATATGCTTTCTGTTATGTATTGAATATATATAAAGTTGTGTTAATCCCTGCTAAAGTGAAACTAACTTAACTCCAACTGCTTGTGAAGCTAAAATGAAACTAACCTTTAGATGAGCCTGACTGTAAACTACAACTGCTTTGGAGGGAAACTTTGAACATTCATATTTGGGCGGGTTTTTCAAGTATTGTGATTGGTTAAGGCCCTGTGAGCTCAGAGTATAAATTACAGGCAATTGCCTGCACTTCTCCAGTTCTAGTCAATAAGTCAATAAATAATGTTGTAACTATGCTGGTCTGCTCCTTGCCTACTGAAGCCCACTACACAATAGTGGTGACAAAGGTGGGATACTGTAGAGAAGAGAGTTGCTGCTAACCAAGAGACTGAAATCACTGGGTGATAGGCTGGGTAAAGAGCCCCAGCAGGCCTCTTTTTCACCCCCTCCTCCCACTTACCAGCAAGCCATGCTGGAGGCACGCTGAAATCACTGCGTGTCAGACCAGGTAAAGAGCCCTGATGGGACCACACTTCCCGCCCTGCCTGCCAGTAAGACACACTGGAGGCACAGATATTATAATAATAATAATAATAATAATAATAATAATAATAATAATAATAATAATAATAATAATAATAATAATACAAATAGAAATAGAAAGACCTACAAATAGAAATAGAAAGACTGTGGCAAAAGCAAGCAAGGGTAGTACCAATAGTAATAGGCTCCTTGGGTGCAATCCCAAAACAACTGGAGCACCACTTGAACACCATTGGCATTGACAAATTTGCTATTAGTCAATTGCAAAAGGCGGCCTTATTAGGAACTGCTTCCATCCTGCGACGATACCTGTAATACCATCAAACATCCACATCTGCCTATCCCAGGTCCTGGGTAAGGACTGGATAGGTAGACAAAATGCCAAATCCAGTCTGAACATCTGGCTGACTGTGCGATGATCGATAATAATAATAACTACTACTACTACTACTACTACTACTACTACTACTACTACTACTACTACTACATGGCCAATACGTTAAAAAAAAAGCTGGGAAAGCAGATAATAACAAGACCTGGCAATGGCTAAGAGCAGGAAAATTGAAGAAAGAGATCGAGGGACTAATTCTGGCACAAGACCAAGCCTTAAGGACAAATGCATATAAAGCCAAAATTGAGAAGACAGCAACAGACAGTAAGTGCCGCCTATGCAAAGAAGCTGAAGAAACAGTGGACCACTTGGTAAGCTGTTGCAAGAAGATTGCACAGACTGATTACAAGCAGCGGCATGACAAAGTAGCAACAATGGTGCATTGGAAGATCTGCAAAAAATATCATTTGCCTGTAAGCAAAAACTGGTGGGATCATAAAATAGAGAAAGTCATAGAAAATGATAAAATTAAACTGCTCTGGGACTTCAGAATTCAAACAGACAAGCACCTGCAACATAACACCCCAGACTTAACAATTGTCGATAAGAAAGACAAAAAAGTCTGGATAGTGGACGTGGCAGTGCCTGGAGACAGCAGAATAGAAGAGAAAGAACTGGAGAAGATAACAAAATACAAAGACCTACAAATAGAAATAGAAAGACTGTGGCAAAAGCAAGCAAGGGTAGTACCAATAGTAATAGGCTCCTTGGGTGCAATCCCAAAACAACTGGAGCACCACTTGAACACCATTGGCATTGACAAATTCGCTATTAGTCAATTGCAAAAGGCGGCCTTACTAGGAACTGCTTCCATCCTGCGACAATATCTGTAATACCATCAAACATCCACATCTGCCTATCCCAGGTCCTGGGTAAGGACTCGATAGGTAGACAAAATGCCAAATCCAATCTGAACATCTGGCTGACTGTGCGATGATCCATAATAATAATAATAATAATACCATCAAACATCCATATCTGCCTATCCCAGGTCCTGGGTAAAGACTCGATAGGTAGACAAAACGCCAAATCCAGTCTGAACATCTGGCTGACTGTGTGATGATGATGATTAATAATAATAATAATAATAATAATAATAATAATAATAATAATAATGCATTAAAAGATGCAAATACTGCAATATGAAGTATAAGCACCAATTCACTGCAAGAAACAAACCAACTAATGTACAGCACAGCTGCAATTATAACTGAATACCTGGGATGCAAAATCAACAAAGAAGAAAAACAAACAAACAGTGCACCACAAAAATGGAAGGTTAGACTAGAAAATAAGATCAGCAAGTTAAGATCACATGCAAGCAAGCTAGAACAGATGAAAGAAAAGAAGCTGAAGAACAAGAAGACCAAAGAATACCTAATCAAGAAATACCACTTAGAAACAAGGAAGATCAAGGAAGCACTGGAAATAATAAAGCAACAAATAACAGCTATAGCCAGGAAAATCAGTAGATATGAAGCTTGAATTGCAAACTATAGGCAGAACCTCCAATTTCAATCCAATCAGAAACGTTTCTACCAATCCATCAATGGAGAAACTGCAATGAATCAGTCAGTACCTGACAAGGAAGAAACAGTGCAGTTCTGGAAGCAGATATGGGATAACCCAAAGAAATACAACAAGGATGCGGCTTGGTTAAAAGAGGTGGATGCAAATAAAACAGAAGTTGAAATGAAAGAACTAGTAATAACAACAAAAATGGTAGAAAAAAGAGCAAAGAAAATCAAAAATTGGTCAGCACCAGGTGAAGATGAACTGCATGGGTTTTGGTTGAAACATCTAACTGTTATACACCCACTCATTGCCAAGCAGTTCAACAATATACTACAAGGAGGAGAAATTGAAAAGTGGCTAACAACTGGGAAAACCTACCTAATAATGAAAAATCCAGCAAAAGGGGCAACACCAGGTAACTACAGGCCAATTACCTGCTTACCAACAACTTTCAAATTACTAACTGGTGTGGTAGCTGATGCAGTGCAACAGCATCTAGTTGAAAACAATCTCTTTCCACCTGAGCAGAAAGGAAACCGCCCCAATAGCAGAGGAACAAAAGATCAACTCCTAATAGACAAAATGATCTTGGAAAACTGCAAGAGAAGGAAGACCAACCTGAATGTGGCATGGATTGACTACAAAAAGGCATTTGACTCTCTGCCACATGATTGGATAATAAAGTGCCTAGAAATAACAGGAGTCAGTAGAAACATCAGAAAATTTGTGCAAAGATCGATGGCACAATGGAAGACACAGTTGCAGATCAATGGTGAGAGGCTGGGAGAGGTTAATATCAAGAGAGGAATATTTCAAGGAGATTCATTATCACCATTACTATTTGTTATTGCACTGTTTCCTCTGTCAACAATACTGAATAACTCAGGACATGGCTATCAAACATCAAAAACATCTGCCAGACTATCCCACCTCCTTTACATGGATGATCTGAAGCTGTATGGAAAAACATCATCTGAAATAGAATCGCTGCTCAACACTGTCCGTATATATAGCCAAGATATTGTAATGGAGTTTGGCTTGGACAAATGTGCCACACTTACTATCAAACAAGGAAAAATAGTGAAAACTGAAGGAATCAAGATGCCCCACGAAAATAACATTAAGAGTCTGGATGAGGAAGAGTACTACAAATACTTGGGTATCCTTCAAGCTGACAACATCAAGCACATTGAAGTCAAGAAAAAGATTAGAAGTGAATACATCAAGAGAGTGAAGAAGATCTTAAAGTCCAAACTCAATGGAGGAAATACCATAAAGGCAATCAACACCTGGGCAATTCCAGTCATTAGGTACACAGCTGGAATAGTGGACTGGACTCAAGCAGAACTAAAAGCAATGGATAGTAAGACCAGAAAAATAATGACAATGAATCATGCCCTTCATCCACGCAGTGACATTGACAGACTTTATCTACCAAGGCAAATAGGTGGGCGTGGAATGCTACAAGTACATCAGATGGTTGAAGAAGAAAAAATGGCTTTGGAAGAATATCTGAAGAACAATGATGAAGATGCACTGAAATTAGTATATCAGGAAGGCTTACTAACTACTGGAGAGACCAAACTGGCCTACAAGAAAGACCAAATGAAGAACAGAATAGAGGCATGGTAAGACAAAGCACTACATGGCCAATACATGAAAAAAATAGCTGGGAAAGCAGATAATAATAAAACCTGGCAATGGCTAAGAGCAGGAAAATTGAAGAAAGAGACCGAGGGACTCATTCTGGCTGCACAAGACCAAGCCTTAAGGACAAACGCATACAAAGTCAAAATTGAGAAGACAGCAACAGACAGTAAGTGCCGCCTATGCAAAGAAGCTGAAGAAACAGTGGACCACTTGGTAAGCTGTTGCAAGAAGATTGCACAGACTGATTACAAGCAGCGACATGACAAAGTAGCAACAATGGTGCATTGGAAGATCTGCAAAAAATATCATTTGCCTGTAATCAAAAACTGGTGGGATCATAAATTAGAGAAAGTCATAGAAAATGATAAAATTAAACTGCTCTGGGACTTCAGAATTCAAACAGACAAGCACCTGCAACATAACACCCCAGACTTAACAATTGTCGATAAGAAAGACAAAAAAGTCTGGATAGTGGATGTGGCAGTGCCTGGAGATAGCAGAATAGAAGATAAAGAACTGGAGAAGATAACAAAATACAAAGACCTACAAATAGAAATAGAAAGACTGTGGCAAAAGCAAGCAAGGGTAGTACCAATAGTCATAGGCTCCTTGGGTGCAATCCCAAAACAACTGGAGCACCACTTGAACATCATTGGCATTGACAAATTCGCTATTAGTCAATTGCAAAAGGCGGCCTTATTAGGAACTGCTTCCATCCTGCGACGATATCTTTAATACCATCAAACATCCACATCTGCCTATCCCAGGTCCTGGGTAAGGACTCGATAGGTAGACAAAATGCCAAATCCAGTCTGAACATCTGGCTGACTGTGCAATGATCAATAGTAATAATATAAAGTTGGAAGGGACCTTGGAGGTCATCAAGTCCAACCCCCTGCTCAGGCAGGTAACCCTATACCATTTCAGACAAATGGCTGTCCAGTTTCTTCTTAAATACCTCCAGTGTTGGAGCATTCACCGCTTCTGGAGGCAGGTCGTTCCACTGGTTAATTGTTCTAACTGTCAGGAAGTTTCTCCTTAGTTCTAGCTTGCTTCTCTCCTTGATTAGTTTCCATCCATTGCTTCTTGTCCTGCCCTCAGGCACTTTGGAAAACAGCCTGACTCCCTCTTCTCTGTGGCAGCCCCTGAGATATTGGAACACTGCTATCATGTTCCCCCTCATCCTTCTCTTCATTAAGCTAGACATATCCAATTCCAGCAACCTTTCCTTATATGTTTTAACCTCCAGTCCCCTAATCATCTTTGTTGCTCTTCTCTGTACTCTTTCTAGAATGTCAACATCTTTTTACATCGTGGTGACCAAAACTGGATGCAGTATTCCAAGTGTGGCCTTACCAAGGCATTGTAAAGTGATATTAATACTTCACGTGATCTTGATTCTATCCCTCTATTAATGCACCCTAGCACTGTGTTGGCTTTTTTGGCAGCTGCAGCACACTGCTGGCTCATATTTAAATGATTGTCTACTAGGACTCCGAGATCCCTCTCACAGTTACTACTATTGAGCAAGGTACCCACTATACTATACCTGTACATTTGATTTTTCTTGCCTAAATGTAGAACCTTACTTTTTTCACCATTGAATTTCATTTTGTTAGATAGTGCCCAGTGTTCAAGTCTGTCCAGATCCTCCTGTATCCTAAGCCCATCTTCTGGAGTGTTGGCTATTCCTGCCAGCTTGGTGTCGTCTGCAAATTTGATGAGTTCTCCATCTATCCCCTCGTCCAAATCATTGATGAAGATGTTGAAGACCACTGGGCCCAGAACAGAGCCCTGTTCTGGGCCCAGTGCTTTTCAACATCTTCATCAATGATGAAGATGTTGAAGAGCCCTGGGGCACCCCACTACACACTTCCTTCCACATAGATGTGGTTCCATTGAGGACCATACGCTGAGTACGGCCGGTCAGCCAGCTACGGATCCATCTGGTGGTGATGCTGTCTAACCCACATTTTTCTATCTTATCAAGTAGTAGGTTGTGATCTACTTTATCAAATGCCTTACTGAAGTCCAAGTAAATTATATCCACAGCATTCCTCTGGTCCACTAATTTTGTCACTTGGTCAAAGAATGCATTAAGGTTTGTCTGTCATGATCTGTTTTTGACAAACCCGTGTTAGCTTTTAGTAATGACTTTGTTTGCTTCTAGGCGTTCACTGATTCGTTGTTTGATTATCTTTTCCAGAATTTTCTCAGGTATTGAGGTCAGGCTGATAGGTCTGTAATTTCCTGGATCCATTTTTCCCCCTTTTTTGAAGATGGGAACTACATCAGCTCTTTTCCAGTCCTCTGGTAGTTCCCCAGTGCTCCAGGGTCTTTGAAAAATATAGTTCAGTGGTTCTGAGATCACATCTGCCAGTTCCTTGAGAACCTTGGGATGTAATCCATCTGGTCCTGGTGATTTGAACTCGTCTAGGCTAGACAGGTGCTCACTTACCATTTTCTTGCCTATCTTAACTTGTGTTTCTATTCTGTTTTTCATGGCACTATTTTTGATAGGTTGGTCTGCTTTTTCCCTTTGTGTAAAGACAGATGCGAAAAATGAGTTAAAAATTCTGCTTTCTCCCTGTTGCTTGTCACCTTCTTGCCACTTTCACCCACTAATGGACCAATCGTTTCCTTCACCTTTTTCTTGCTTTTTACATGTTGAAAGAAGCTTTTTTTGTTATTTTTGACTTTAGTCACAAGCCTTAGTTCATTTTGAGCCTTAGCTTTCCTCACTTCATCTTTGCAGGCTTAAGCTATTTGCTGATATTCTGACTTAGTTATGTGTCCCTCTTTCCACTTTCTATACTTGTCCTTTTTATCTTTCAATTTATCAGAAAGTTCTTTGTGCAGCCATGCTGGTTTCTTTTGAGAGCTGTTATTTTTCCTCTTTGTTGGTATTGTGCTAGACTGGGCTTTTATTATCTCCCTTTTCAAAATTTCCCAAGCATCTTGAGTTGTTTTCCCCTGGAGGATTCTCATCCATGGAATCCTTCCCAAACCCTAAGTTTTTTGAAATTAGCTCTCTTGAAGTCCAAGACTCTAGTTTGACTGTGTTCTAGTGCTTGTGCTTCCATAATGTTGAATTCCAATATTGCATGATCACTTCCTCCCAAGGTTCCTATGGCTTCAACACCTTCTATCATTTCATCTCTGTTAGTGAGAATTAGATCCAAAATGGCTAATCCCCTAGTTCCCTTCTCTACTTTTTGGGAGACAAAGTTGTCTGCTAGGTTTGTCAGGAATCTGTTTGATCTTCCACTAGGTGCAGAGTTTGTCTCCCAGTTGATGTCAGGGTAGTTAAAGTCCCCCATTACTATTGTGATGTGTTTCCTACATACCTTAATTAGCTGACTAGCAAAAAGTTCATCTATTTCCTCTGTTTGGTTGGGTGGCCTATAGTATACACCTATGGCAATATCATTCCCCCCCCCCCTTTTATATTGACCCAAATCTGTCCCCAGGATTCCAAAGTGCAGCACAGTTCCAACTGCAGCAGTACATGCATTAACCAGTACCACAGGGGCCTCCCCAAAATGGCTAAATTCATATTTGGGCGGGTTTTTCAAATATTGTGATTGGTTAAGGCCCTGTGGGCTCAGAGTATAAATTACAGGCAATTGCCTGCAGTTCTCCAGTCCTAGTTTGAGTCAATAACATTGTAACTATGCTGGTCTGTTCCTTACCTACTGAAGCCCACTACACAATACCCACGTGGAACCTTGCAGTATATATGCGACCATCAGCCTTGAACCCAAGATCCTTCAATGCCACATCTAAACCGATGTTCCAGTTTCTGGCTGATTGCTTCTGCCCATAAATGGCCTTGTTCAGTTTACACATAGTGCCAGGCTTTTTACTTTCATACCCTGGTGCTTGAACCATGTAAATTTCTTTGCATTGAGGAATGCTATGGTTATATCAAAATGCCAAATTTTATGCCCACGTGCCATTGCCAATGCTAGTGCCAACCTTATAGTTTCACTTTTTACCGTTGGTGCAAATACCCCATCATAGTGCACATTTTTCTTCAGTGAAAACCCCTATGCCACGAATCTTGCCTTATATTAGACTTCATTGTTGGATAACACTTTTTGTATACCCATTTACATCCTACAGCTTTGTAATCTTGTGGCAAAGTCATAGAGGTGAATGTCATGGTTCCAACAGATTAATCTTTTCAAAAGAACTTTGAGGCATTGTTTTCCTTAAAGAATCTTTTATTAGAGAAACAAAGTATCAGCATTACATAGTTGAAGCCAAAAACTGAATTCCCCTCCCCTGGCACAAAGTAGCAAAGCACAATTCCCTCCTCCAATTAACAGTCATAAATCATATTCCCCAATTAACTTGAAGTGCAGGCTATCTCCCCATCTCTCCAGCCCACCAAATCTCTATCAACTCTGGACCTAATAACCTTGGGTTCCTACGGCTGAGCTATTATTGTTATGACTAGCTGGACTCTCATCCACATTTCCCCTCCCAGCATCAACGAACTCTAAAAGCAATAGAGAAAAAATGGCTACATTTCCATCTGTTGTCAAAGCAAGAACATCCAATGTTAGCAGCATTGACATCTGGCCTCCCTTCAAAAGGGACAAATCCTGTAATGTAAACAAAAGCACAGGTTAGGGGTTTGCCTCTTGGTTTGTTAGGGTGTTTCTTATAGAACCTTTTACATCACTAGATTTCACCCAGGTGGCCGCAGACAATGGATATCTCTTCCATTGCACTAAATACTGCAATTTCCCTTTAAAAATTTTTGAATCAAGAATTACTTTATTTCATAGTGAGTCTGTCCTGCAACTACGAGGGGTCTGGGTACCTTATTAGGGGGAGGTCAAGGTGAAACCCCAAAAAGGTTTCAACAGGCTACAATGGAAAATGGTAAACTTTTCCTAAGAGCCTAGGAAGTTTTAATTCCACCGTGATTGAGTTAATAAACTTTACAATGGGGAAGGGTCCTAAGTACTTCAGTCCTAACTTCTTACTAGGTAACCTCACAGTCCTCATTCCCTTCTCCCACCAGATAAATGGTTTCCATTTGTCTAACCAGGTTAATCCTAGGATCACAGCCTCAGTCATTTTCGGAGCCACTATGAAATGAATGAACTCCCAGTGTTCATCTATTTCTAAGCGTAGGGGTTCAGTCAATTGAGTGCTTAAAGTTCCTCCTATTAGGGAGCCATCGGCTTGCTCAAACCTCATGGGTTTGGAGAGCAGCCTTGCTCATATGCCCATTTTCAGGGCAAGTGATAAACTAATAATGCATCGGGAGCATCTGGAGTTGACTAGTACTTTCAAATCTACCTGTGCCTCCGTCTTTGGTATTATGAGTTTGGCAGGTAATGAAAAAGTGAAACGTGTCAACTCACTATCGGGTCATTCTCTCTGTCATCGCTGTCATAGGAGGGTAGAGCGGTGGCAGGTCCGGCTTGGGTTTCGGCACTCTCCTGCATGGGGGATGTGACTTGGGCATCAGATTCCTGCGCGATCCAGTTGGATTTCTCTTTTGCCGGCTGCTGGGCTGGTTTCTTTCTCGCTAGTGGTCCCAGTCTATTCTGCTGCTGAGGGTAAGGGACTGGGCAACTCGCTGCTCAATGTCCCTGTTGTCCACATCTGAAGCACTTGATTGGTGGGCCTGCAGGTAGCCTGGGATTGTCAGTAGCCGCAGCAGGCTTTCGGGGGGGGGGATGGCTATCATTTGGGTTAATCTGGCCTCAGCTCGGCTTCTTGTGGGGGTGGCTTCTTATAGCGGGCAAGCTGAAGTCCAGTCTTACTGCTGCCTGGTACCATTCTTGCAGCTCATTAAGAACTGCTCAATAGATACAAGCCTGGGAGAGGTGGTCGTCTAGTCCTTCCTTAACCCTAGGGATTGTTCAGGCCACCTCTCTATTCGGCCAGCTATCTTGTGAAACTCTCGTATATATTCCACTGCAGGCCTGCCGGCTTGCTTTATCTTGTGGACTTGCTCCTCCGTTTTGAGGGCAATGGATGGGTCCTCAAACCATGCTCTCAATCCTAGGTGGAAGAGATGGAGGTCCTCCAACTCAGGTGCTTGCTCGTTATGTAGATTGTTCAGCCACTCGGATGCTTCCCCTTCCAACCACTTCGACCATAGCGGCTGGTTTCGGGTAGAAATAGGCACAGCGGTTCAAGTGAAAACATACCTGGTTAAGGAAAAAGATCAGCTTCTCTGGGTCCATATCAAAGGTTGCTCTAAGAGGTGGCACCATCAGTGGTTGCTAGCCTCCCCACGGTAGATGTTGCACCCACACTGGTTGCTGGCTCCCCTATGGTGGCTGCTGCATCCCCAGTTGCTGCAAGCATCCCAGCAGTTGTTGCACGTTTGAGGGCTGTTGCCACCCCCACAGCTGTTGCTAAATTGCTGGTGGCTGTGGCATCCCCAATTGCTGTCCAACCTCCAATGGTCTCAGCTGCTGCTATGTTGGCACCCCCAGTTGCTGTGGGCCTCTCAGTGGTTGCTGCATGTGCGGGGGCTGCTGCCATCCCTACTGTTGCTGACCTGCGGGTGGTTGTGGTATTCCCAGTTATTGTAGGCCCCCCCATGGCCTCGGAGGTGGTCATTGCTGGATCACCATCAGTTTTGGGACCCTCAGCGGTTGCTGCATGTTCAGAGGCAGCGGCCAGCACCACTGCTGCTGTACGTCCAGCGGTTGCAGACTACCTGGTGGCTGCATCACCACTTGTTGTTGCAAGGTCCCCATTTGCTGCTGCACATTCGGGGGCTATGGCCACCCCCAGTTCAGTTGCTACACCGCCAGCGACTGCTGGCTTCCCATCTGGGAGGCTGCGACATCCTCCATTGCTGTATGGGCCCCGGGCTGGGTGGCTGGTAAGTGAGTTGATTTGGGGTTTGGCTGTCCTGGTGACAGCTCGGGTTCTCATCTCATCAGTGGTGATAAGGGCTTTTGGAGGGGTGATGACTGGAGCTGTCTTTTTCCATGGGGCTGGAGGCCATGGTTGGTGGCTTCGAGGATGGGAAAGCTGCCTGACCTGCACAGGTTTAGACTGGGGCTTCCCCTTGGCATGAGTTGGTGACTGCCTTGCCGATCATCATGATCGCTCGTGTATGGGAATGGGAGGGTTGTTCTCCACTTCTCATTTCTAGCTCTTCAAATCTTTCCACCAATCCACTCCATTCTGTCTTTCAGCCACGCCATTCTCAGCTGCTGTGTATGGATTTGTGCGTCTATGTTGTATTCCTACCTGTTGAAAACTTGCTGACATGAATTCTGAACCCCTGTCAGTTTGCAGCTGGCATACCTGTTGCCTATATCTTCTGTCTGCGAAGCTCACCCATTGCTTGAACTTCTGCAGCACCTCTGTTTTGCTCTTTAGCAAATAACAGAAACTAAATCTGCTGAAATCATCTACAATGACCAGTGCATACCTGGCTCTTCCCAAGTAGGCTTGCATTGGTCCTACTAAATCTATATGTACCAACTCCAGAACCTTTGTTGTCTGCCTTGTGCTCTTCTTGCTCATGGGGAACACCTTGGATTTTGATTATTTACATACTGCACAGTCTAAGTATGCCTTACACCAGGGCTTTTCAACCAGTGGTACCGGTACCACCTGTGGTAGATTGCCACCTGGCAGGTGATATACGACCATCCTAGAAAAGTGGTAGTGGGGGAAGGGAATGAGCTGAACTGGTGGCAGCACAAGCCTGAGCGAGAGATGGCTGATCGGCACTTCTTCGGGGCTGTCAGGGCTAAGTGGAAGCACCAGGATCAGCACCAGGCTCCAGTTGGAGCTCGGCGCTGATCCTGGTGCTTCTGCTGAGCCCTGAAGAAGCACCAATCAGCTGAAAAGTAGTGCTGATCCTGGCACTTCTGCTGAGCCCAGAAGAAGCGCCGATCAGTTGGAATGTTGCAACATCTCCGGGGTCTTGTGATTTACATTCAGATGCTTGGCAATTGATTCATATTTATGATGGTCACAGTGTCCCAGGGTCATGTGAAGTGACCAAAACCTGCTACAACCACCCAGCAGATGGGGGGAATAAAAACCAAACACCCCTCACCCCTGCTGCCAATCCTCAACAGAAATGCTCACAACAATGGAAACCTCGGACAGGAAGAAAAGTGTGACTGGGTGGGGAGGCAGGTATCTTGCTTGGCTGTGCCTTGGAGGGCACTTTTTCAGTGCCGTTGTAACTTCTAAGAGTCACTAAGTGAACTGTTGTAAGTCGAGGACAATTTGTACTTTATCACTTTTTTCCTTTTTTTTTTGGTCATCATGTTTTTGACACCTTGCTAGACGACTGGTGGTACTCATATGTTGCCATATCCTAAAAGTGGTACAAAGGTTGAAAAGGTTGAAAAGCCCTGCCTTACACCATTTCAAGGTTAATCCCTCTGCAAACTCTGGCATCCTTTGCAACTCTCTGAAACTGGCATGGCCAAACTTTCTGTGCAACAGATGAATGCATGAATCATGTTGTGCCACATTACCAAATGTTTGGGCACATTTAACCTTTTGTGCCTGTAACACATAAAGATTATCCTGCTTTATGCCCTGTGCACATACATTCCCATTTCTTTTTGTGAGACATTTCCCATTTACAAATGTGGTCTCAAACCCTTGTTTGTCAAGACTGGAGACACTCAGTAAATTATGCTCCATTTCAGGCACATATAATACATTATTAAACTTTTCCTCCAGACATGGAATCATGCCTTTCCCCATGCCTTTTGCCTTCTGGCCATTTGCTAAGGCCACTGCATCTCCTCTAGTTGAATTCAATCTGGAAAACAGCTTAGAATTATTAACAATTCTTTGATTAATCCAGTGGTGGCGAACCTATGGCACGTGTGCCAGAGTCGGCACTCAGAGCCCTCTCTGTAGGCACGCGTGCTATGCCCCAGAGATGGGAACCATCCCTCTTCAACCAGCTGCTTGCTAACTCACTGAGGTCCCACGTGGCCTGGTTTCTCTCTCCCCTTCCCATCCCTCCTGGCCTCACATGCTCTCCTTTTCCCAGGTATGACCCACTGCATCGCCTCCTCAGCTGTCGGCCAGCCATCCAGTTCAGAGGCAGCTTCTCTGAGCTGCTGGTGGCAGGCTGCGGAGCCCCAGAATGCACTGCTGATGGACACTGTCAGCCCCCATGTGCTCACTGGCCTCTGTGTGCAGGGGCTGATGGTGTCAGGCAGCAGGCACCCGGGCCCCTGCCTCGCCTTGCCCTGTGACAATGGCACCCCCACCCTGCCTTGCCTTGCCTCACCCCACACGATGAGCCTCCTGCCACCGCCCCACCTGCCAGAGACACCCTGGATCTCCCCCAACCCTGCCCAGCCCCACCCAACATTGAGGTGACCACGCCCACCTTAGCCACACACACAGTCTGCCATGAACACCACAGCCACACCTACCCAGTGGGTCACGCCCACCTAGCCCCACTGCCTATTAACCATTTGTCTCTGCTATTACAATAGCTAACTTTTGCAACAACAGCTTATCCATTTTCTGTTGTTCTTTCTTGTAAACAGTTTTTCTTTAAATGAGTTTCAGCCCCACAGAGGAAGCATTTCTCTTTTTTTTCTGTTCTTTCCTCTTGGTAATTCTCTGCTGAGATGCAATCCGATCTCTGCAGACAGGCAGTCTGCTACTCTACTCTCTCTGCTTCTTGGACCCCCACCTCAGGAATTTCTCCTCATGGCTTGTTCTAAAACAGCATTTCTGTTCTTCAGAAATCAAACAGGCTTTAAGTCCTTCCATACTTAATTCCTATTCTGGTCTGCATTCAAAAACAGCTGAAACAGCCCACCTTTCATCAAGACTATTTAGTACCAACAGCACCTTCTGAGGTTCATGAATCCGCATTTCTCACTGTTCTAATTCAACAAACAGTTTCTGCACGTGGAACAAATGCTCTTCTACACTCTCATGTGGCAGCAACCAGGCTCTGTACAATTGCACTATATTGCATGCTGACTCACTCACACGGATGCTTCTCAACTTCAACCAAACTTCTTTTGCAGTTTTTAAGTCAGCTACATTTAAGAACTGTTCAGCTTCCACACTTAAGATGATGTAAGCCAGTGCCTTATCATGCCTCCATTGATCTGCAGCTGCTAATTGCCCCTGGGGTGGATTAATCACAATATCCCAGAGCTCCTTAGCCTTCAGAAAGCATTCCATTTTTGCAGCCCAAATAAGATACATCTTTTATCCCAATCAAGGCAGAGAACTCTCCTTTAAATCAGCTATCCTGCAAGCCTTCAGTTGAGTCTTTGCCTTTTTCTTTCTTAATTGAACACAGACAGTCCTTCAGCTTAATTACAGCTCCATGATGAGCCTCAATCTTTTCCTTCAGTCTGAACTGTGTGCAAGGGCTGGCTGGGATCTGGGCCCATAACCTGTTAAGAGTTTTACAACTTCCAGTGCAAAAATAAGCCCAAAAAATAAGCACACATTCAAAATGAGCAGGAGGCATAGTTTAGAAAAACTTTATCTATAAAATATATATAAACATGATACATACAGTTTCATTCAGTTCTTGGCAACGTGGTAGAGAGCAACAACTAACTCAGGAGATCAGGACACAGGGAGAGACTAAGACACGCCCAGACCTAGGCTGGATCACATGTCTCACACAACCAATCCTGTGTCTCAATTAAATAACAGTTCCCATTGGTTGGTTCATTGCTATGGCTATTCCAGTTCATAAATTCTTGCACACTGACAAATTATACTTAACAAAAATAATTCTGGCTTAAAATCTATGTGTTTTTTAGTCATTTTTTTCTAATCATATATGTATTCTTGACCAAAATCTTTTGGCTTTAAGGCATGTCCACCAAAGATGATAGTATGTGCCAGGTTTTTGTCTACATTTCCAACAATTGCTAGACATATTTTTAAACATTTTCACTAATCTCACAGGTGTTAAGTGCCATCTGTAGAACATTTTGTATAGATTTTCTTTGTAAGTCACTGCCTTTGTTATTTTAGAATGTCTTTCCCAAAAACTTTGCCAGTTTTCTAACTCTATGTTATGCCCAAAGTTTTTTGCCCATGTTATCATTGTTTCTTTAACTTGTTCCTCTTCCATCTTTAAACTTAACATATACTTATAGAGTTTCTTAATCAATTTTTCATCTGATATCAATAATATCTGGTCAAATTCTATCTGTTCTTTATAAAATCTAGATATTTTAACGTCTTTTTCATATCTTGTTTGAATTTGCAAGTGTGGCCACCCTGATACATCAATGCCCTGTTCTTTCAGTTCTTGTTTGGGTTTTAGTTTCCCTTCAATATTCAAAATGTCTTCATAGGTCACAATTTTCTCGTAGTTAATTAAGTTTGGGTGAACAAATGCTTCCATTGTTGAAAGCCATCCAGGTATTTTCATGTAGATTTTCACTTTTACTTTTTCCCATTCTAAAAAAAGTGTGCTTCTTATGTAGTTGTTTTGAAAGTATCTATGTATTTTATTCTTCCCATACCATAAGAAGGCATGCCATCTGAGTTGTAGGTTATGCCCCTCTAGGTATAGCAATCTTTTATCTCTAAGAGTTATCCATTCTTTTAACCAAGTTAATATAGATGCTTGATAATATAAAGCCCAATCTGGCAGGCCAAATCCTCCATTTTCTTTCGCTTCTTGTAGCATTTTCAATCTAATTCTAGCTTTTTTTCCTTGCCAAATAAATTTCAAAATCAGTGTATTTAATTCATTAAAAAAATTCTCCCCCAGTTTTATAGGTATTGTTTGAAATAAAAAGAGTAGTTTTGGTAAAATATTCATCTTCACCATTGCTATTCTCCCTAGCATTGAAAGTTGTAGATTTTTCCATTTTTTCAGGTCTAATTTTATTTGTTTTAATAATTTTACATAGTTGTCTTCTTTTATTGTTGCACATCTTGCTGTTAAATATATCCTCAAGTATTTGATTTTCTTAACTATTTGAAGGTCTGTTTTTTCTGACAATTGATTTTTTGTTTATCTGTAAGATTTTTAGTTATCACTTTGGGCTTTTCTCTATTTATTTTCAATCCTGCCACTTCTCCAACTTCTTCTATCTTTTTCATAAGCTTGAGGCTTGTCTCAAGCAGCTCTTCTAATATAAAGAATAGTTTCTTAACATAAGCAGATGCCCATTATTTCATTTTTTTAAAGATTATTCGCTTTTATAAGTCATTAGCAGATATTAAAAAATGTTACTTTTTTATTGAAGAGTTTTATGAAAGTTACAATATAAACCCCCAAACCAAACCACCTTAAACCCTCCCTCCCTCCCCCACTTCCCAGAGCTGAATACAGGGTTACAATTATAATAACCATAATCTAACTAACATTAACCAACTATATAAATAACCGAATCCATAATGCGCTTTAACTCCCATTTAGCATAAATATAAACAAATTAAAAGTAAACATAATAATAATAAAAACATAAACAAACATAATATCCTAGTTATTAAACTAATTATTAAACAATACAATATCCAAATTGTTAAACAATACTACTATTAATAATAATAATAATATCGTATAATTAAAACTAATTTAAAAAATTCCACTATAATAAACTATTAATAATACTCTAAGATTTACTCATAAACTAAGTGGAACTTTTTGGTTCCATATTTATTCTGAATATAATCTATCCATCTTCTCCAAACCGAAATGTATCTTTCTTGTGAATGATCCTTCAAATAAGCAGAAATCTCAGCCATTTCTGCTAAGTTTGACACTTTAAGCGTCCATTCTTCTATAGTAGGCAAACAATCCTTCTTCCAATATTGCCCTACCAATAACCTTGCTGCTATTATCAAATTCAACATAAAATTAGTTTCTTTAGTATCACAATCTGTAATAACACCCAGTAAAAATAATTGTGGAGTAAACTTTATCTTTCTCTTAAAAATCTTTTGAATGTTCCACCAAATCTTAATCCAAAAAGCTTTTATATTTTTACAAGTCCACCAGATATGAAAATAAGTAGCATCCAAACTACCCATCTCCAACATTTGGGCTGTAAATTAGGATACATACAAGACAACTTTTTAGGATCCAGATGCCATCTATAAAACATTTTGTAAAAATTTTCTCTTAAATTTTGGGCCTGAGTAAATTTTACATTTCTAACCCAAATTACCTCCCATATATCCAGTGAAATCGGTTCTTGAATATTTTGGGCCCACTTTACCATACAATCTTTAACTAATTCCATTTCCGAATCCAATTCTATTAAAGCATTATAAATTCTTTTTATATGTGCTCAGTTTTGATCTTTGATCTGTTTTACCAAATTCACCTCCATTAATGTAATACCAAACTTTTGATCTAACTTCCACCTAACCAACAATTGATTATACTGAAACCAAGATTGTATAATATTTTCTTGCTTTAACTCAGCTAACAATTTGAAATGCCAATCATTCCCTACCAATCTAAGTAATTTCTTATAAGAAATCCTATCCAAATTCACACCCATAGATACCTCCTCTATCGCGTGTCCAGGAATCCCCCAGATTGGTATTTTATAATTTAACTTATAATAATACTTTTTCAAGACACGCAATAAAGCACTTCTTAAAATATGAGGTTTAAAAACCTTGTCAACTTTTTTATTATAAATTAGGTAAGCATGCCATCATATAATAAATCCCATCCCTCAAGATGAAGTATACTTTTATTTGTAAATTAAGCCAATCACTAACCAATATTAAAACCACCGCATCATAGTATAATTTCAAATTAGGCGCCTTAAGTCCTCCTCTTTCCTGTGCGTCTTGTAAGATCTTAAATTTAATTCTTGGTTTTTTCCCCGCCCAAATAAATTTATTAATACCCTTCTGCCATTCAACCAAATTGGTGTCTTTTTTCAAAATAGGTATCATTTGAAACAAGAAGAGAAACTTTGGTAGAACATTCATTTTAACAGCTGAAATTTTCCCCAACAAGGATAATTGTAATTTTTTCCAATTGTTTAAGTCTTTTTGCACTTTAAACCACAATATCTCATAGTTATTTTTATACAATTTTACATTAGAAGCTGTAATATATACTCCCAGATATTTAACCTTTTTCACTATTTCGAAACCTGTCAATTGAACTAACATTCCTTTTCCTTCATAGTCATATTTTTAGATAATATTTTAGTCTTATTATTATTTACCTTAAAACCAGAAACTTTCCCATATTGAGTTATAACTTCCATCAAATCTAAAACCGATTGAATCGGTTGAGATAATGTCACAACCAGGTCATCCGCAAAAGCTCTCAATCTATAATCATTCTGTTTTATTTTTATTCCCTTTATTATAGTTGATTCATGAATTTTAATCAGTAAAATCTCCAATGTTAAAACAAACAACAATGGCGATAGTGGACATCCCTATCTTGTACCCTTTTCAATTTTAAATGCCTCTGTTAATCCCCAATTTATTATGATTTGTGCCAATTGTTGTTGATATATAGCCCTAAGAGAATATAAAAATTTATCCCCGAAATTCATTTTATCAACAACTTTCAATAAAAATTGCCAATTCAACTTATCAAAAGCTTTTTCAGCATCCAAAAATATCAATGCCGCAGGGACTTGGTTGTTCTTATCCAAATACTCAGTTAAATTAACAATTTGTCTTACATTATATTTCATATATCTTCCAATTATAAATCCAGAGTGATCACTATGAATCATTTGCTTCAATACTTGCATTAATCTATTTGCCAATATTTTTGAGAAAATCTTATAATCTGTATTCAAAAGCGATATAGGTCTATAATTCTTAGGCTGGGTAAGGTCTTGATCCTCCTTTGGAATCAGCAATATAAAAGCCCTTCTCCATGACGGAGGCACTTCTCCTCCAATCTGGATACTATTAAAAAGTTCCTTTAATGGTTCTATCATCTCTACAGATAATATTTTATAGTAAATTGCTGATAATCCATCTGTACCAGGAGCCTTACCCCCCTTTAACTGTTTAATTGCCCAAATAATTTCCTCCAAAGTAATTAAACAATTCATCTCCTTTCGTTGCTCATTTGAAAGTCTAGGAAAATGTGCTGCCTGTAGGTACCTATCTATAGCTAAAGCTCGTGTATTTTCACTAGCATATAATTTTGTATAAAAATCTAAAAAACTCTTTTTAATCAACTTTTGTTGATATACCTCTTTACCTTTATATTCTATTTTCTGTATAATACGTGATTTCTGTTTCTTCCGTAATTGATAAGCTAACCACCTACAAGGCTTGTTTGCATTACAAAATGGGTTATGTTTCGCATAACGCAAATTGGTTGCAATCTGATCAGCCATTAACATATTAAATTGCTTTCAACATATTTATAGAAACCTTTAATCTATTATCTGATGGGTTCAAAATAAAAGCCTTTTCCTTCGATTTAATCTCTTCTTCCAGCTCTTTACATTTTTGCATCTGTGTATGCCTATATTCATTATTCATACAAATCAAAAAAACCCTCATATAAGCTTTACTAGCATCCCAAACCATTGCCATCGAAGTACCTTTATGCATATTCAAAGCAAAAAATTCTTTCAAATGTTCTCTACATTTCTGCAAAAGCCTCTCATATCTAAATAAATTTTTGTTCAGTCTCCAAGATCTTCTATTCCCATCTTTAGCAAATAACTCCAACCATACAGGGCTATCATCCGACAATGTTCTAGGAAAAATCTTAGCATTCTTGACCCTGAGGAAAAGATCAGTAGTAATTAAAAAAAATCAATTCTGGAGAATGATTGATGCCTATCCAAAAAAAAGTAAAGTCCCTATCTTCCACATTCCGTTCTCGCCAAATATCTCTAAATTCCAGATCATCTTTCAAATCAAAAAAGGCTTTAGGTAATTTAGAATAATTAGGAGAATTTTTGAAAGATCCCTTCTTGTCTTTACTTGAATCCAAAACACCATTCCAATCACCCATCATAATAACAGATTTATAATGATGTAAAAACTTATAAAACTTTTTTTGTTGTTGATTAGGGGCATATAATCCAATAATAAGAACTTTCTTGCCTTGTAGCACTAGTTCAATAATAACATATCTTCCTTGTACATCAGCTTCAATTAATCTAGCTGATAAATCTCTTCTTACATAGATAACCACTCCCCCTTTTTATCTGGGGCAGAAACTATAAAATGTGATCCAATCTGAGAATTGATCAAGTACTTTTGATCTTTCGCAACAATATGAGTCTCCTGTAAACAAACAATGTCATTTTTATGTTGTTTCAAGTAGTGAAATACTTTCTTTCTTTTCTTTGGTGACATTCCATGTCAAAAGCTTTGCCATCCTTAGTGGCCCATAGCCATAGCCCATAGCCTTTGGATCACTGCTTGAAGATCAGCTGTTAATCTCTTCCATCGTGCCCCTCCCACAGGCTCTGTAATAATCGGGCCTTGTATCATTGGTCCAAAATTAGTTTTCTGCTTTTGCTGCTTTTCTTTATGTCTATACACAGCACGGGTCATCCTCTGTTCCTTTGAATCATCCTTTACCTCCAAACTCTGATCAGTAGGCACAGCCTGCAGCAAATCTCCTACAACCAGTGACATTGCATCTTCAACTGGTTGTTTATCTTCTAGCCTTTCTTCTATTCTCTTAGGTCATGAAGATGGTGGTGAACCTGCTTTCAGGACATAAGTATAAAAATCTTTTGCCTTTAAAATTGTATTAAGTCTATATCTTGTTCCTGCGTAATTCACCACTATTCCAATAGATATCTCCCATCTAAACTGGACCTGTTGATTTTTAAGCTCCTCAGACAGAAAGGCAAAGTCTTTTCTTTTTCTAAGAATTTTTGGAGGTATCTCTTGTAAGATTATAATATTTTGATCTGCAATTTGAAATCTCTGTTTGTAAAAAGCCTGAATAATTACATTTTGAAGTGATCTTCTACAAAAATAAATAACCACATCTCTGGGTAAATTTTTCTGCCTCGCAATCCATGAATTGACCCTAAATATTTTATCCATCTCTCTTGATAATTCCTCAGGTACACATCCCAAAATAGGAGCTATAGTTTTTGCCACCTCCTCCTTCAAATCTTCTCGTGGATCCTCTTTTAATCCTCTTATTCGCAATGCAAATTCCATATCTCTATATTGTGAGATGGTAACTTCATCCTCTGTTATATCAATCTTATTTTCAACTTTGACAACTCTGTTTTCTAGTTTTTCAGTATTTTTCACAACTTCATCCACCTAGTCATCCAAACGTTCAATATGTGTAGCTAATCCTAGAAGTGCAAGCAATATATTTTCCCTCATTTCTCTATTTTTATTCTCAAGAAGGTCAGCCGTCTCCTCCTTCATTTTACTGTCAAGGAGATCAGCCATCTCCTCCTTTATTTCTTGTGTTGCTTGCTTTAAAGCATCTTGAATATCTTTAAGCATAAATGCGGGTGGTGGGTAGAAGGTGGGGGGGATTTAGGTTTAGATTGCACTACAGACTGTGCTACCAGAGAAGAAATTGTACTTTTAGAAACAGCAGAAAATCCTACACGCTTTGAAGCCATTTTCCTGCCTATATGAATCCACTTCTTATAAGTTTCACTTTCCCCTTAAACTTTGTTACCAATTATATCTCTTTCTTGACACTGTCCTTTCAAAAAAAAAAAAAGCAGCATTCCAGCACCATTTTTCCCTTTTAAGTCAAATGAAAATATGGAGAAGATTATTTCTCCCCGAGTTAAAGATTCCAGCACTTGCAATTTTAACTTCTCCTGGTCAGCTCTATCTGCTTTTAATTTACTAACAAGTCCCTTTAAAATGCAGATGTGGATGCAGTGTCTTGCTTTGCTCCTGAAACTCAGGGCAAAGACGTCCTGGAGTGCGGAGAAAGCCTTAGGTTCCGAGGGAATTCTCACCCTCTGACTTCCAAATAATTAAGCAGGTCTAGGGGAACAATACCTCTACCCATGGTAAACTCTCCTCCCCCTCTTCTCCTTAGGGGAGAGGTTTTCAAGCTGTGGGACAGCTGATTTTTGCTGTCTCCGCACTCTTTTACACAACCACAGGGCTGGAAGCCGGAAAAAAGCCGCCATCAGTGCAGCATCACCACCGGAAGTCAAAAAAATATTACTTTTATTTCATACAATGAGAGTCATATGATTCAAATTTTACCAGAATTTATTATGACATCTGTTTTGGTTAATTCTACTGTATTCTTACTGTATTCCTCTAGTTTAAAGGGGAAGGCTTGAATTTGGCACTAACATAGAATATGTATGAATAAATGTAATGTAAGAAGTGAAATGTAGGGAGACAATCCCAACTTCCTTCTTTCCATAATTTTAAGCTCGTTCCCTCCTGCCCACTTTATGATGTAGAGATTGGAAAAGTTATTCAGAATAAATTGCTTAAGTCTGACACATAATAAACATATTGCATTAAGCCTCATTCTATAAAAGCACAACAAAAATTAAACAGTTCAAAACAGACAACTTGCTTTTCCATTTTATTCTTTCACTTCTGAGAGGCTCACAAAACCCACATAGCTGGGTTAAGAGAATTATGTCAACGCTGGTAATATTGGATATTATTGCTTTGACAAGATATGCAGAACTGTCTAGTATTTTTAGAGTTAATTTAGATGATGCTGGGAGGGGAGGAATGTGCAGAATACAGAACGGAAGTGAATCTTTGTGCTTCGGGCTGATTGCAAAACGTGATTTATGACTGCAAAATAAGGGAGGGGAATAGCCTGGAATGTTATGTGCAAGGAAGGGAAATTCAGATCTTGGCATCCATCCATGCCATGCCAACACTCTGTTACACAAAGAATAAAGACTTTTTAGGAAAAAATACCTGGAAGTTCTTTGAAGTGTTTCATTAGTCAGAACCATGACATCATGCCAAAATCTAAATCCTTTTCAAACAACTGGGGGTGCAATACCCCCACCTCTTCCTCCTAGGCTTGAGAGAAGCTGGCAAAGATTCAGGAGGAAAATCTATTATGAGAAAAGGGAGTTTGCTTGAAGACGATAACCCGGCAGCTGCTGATACCGCAGAGGGGGAAGCAACAGATAGCATGATGTGGGAAGATGAATTTTGGCAGACAAAGCAAATTGGTGGAGAGCTACCAGATCGCCTGTGATTGCGTCCAGCCTAGAGGGAGAAGCATCCGAATGGCTGAACAATTTATATAATGAGCAAGCCCCAGAATTGGAGAACCCCCACCTCTTCCTCCTAGGGCTGAGAGAAAGATTTGAGGACACATCCATTGGCCTCAAGACAAGAGAACAAATTCACAAAATAAAACAAGCCGGCAGGCCTGCCCTGAAGTATGTGCAAGAATTTCACAAGATAGCAGGTCGAATAGAGGGGTGGCCTGAGCAATCCCTAATCCATTACTTCATTGAGGGATTAAATGATCACCTCTCTCAGGCCTGTTTCTATCAAGCAGTACCTGATCAGCTGCAAGAATGGTACCAGGTAGCAGTGAAGTTAGACGTTCAGCTCTCCCGCTATAAGAAGACTCCCCCACCTGAATCTGAGTAGCAGCCAGAGCAACCCAAACAGCAATCACCCCCACAAGAACCTCCAACTACTGCGATGGCTAGAGACCCAGGCCACCTGCAGGCCCATCAATTAAGTGTTTCTGGTGCGGACAGGAGGGACATTGAGCAGTAAACTGTCCAGTCCCCTATGCCCAACTACAGAGCAGACCGTAACCAGTGGCAAGAAGGAAACCTGCCCAGCAACTAACAAGAGAAAAATCCAACCAGGTAACGCAAGAACCTGTTGCCCAGATTACACCCCCACACACAGGAGGACTCGCCCGTGCTCTACCCTCCTTTGACAGTGACGACAAAGGAGAGAATGACCCGATGGTGAGTTAACAAGTCCCACCTTTTTCACTGCCTGCCAAAATTATAATCCCTAAATTGGGGGCACAAATGGACTTAAACATGCTAATCGATTCTGGATGCACCCAATGCATTATTAGCCTGCCATTTGCCATGAAAATGAGCATATGGGCAAAACAGCTCTCCAACTTGTGAGGTTTGAGCAAGCCGATGGCTCCCTGATGGGAGGGACTCTAGTCACACAATTAACTGAGCCCCTACACCTAGAAATAGGTGAGCACTGGGAGTTTATTCGCTTCCTGGTGGCCCCAAAAATGACTGAGGCTGTGATCCTAGGATTAGCCTGGTTGGACAAATGAAAGCTGTTTATCTGGTGGGAGAAGGGAATGAGGACTGTGAGACTACCTATAGGGCCTAAGCCTCCCACTGATTCAACTGACGTTACGGGACACTTTAGGCTACCCAATGAGCGAGTGCACATGGCTGCCTAACCACCACCAGGTGAACCACTCATCCCCAGCGAATACTGGGACCTAGCAGAGGCATTTAGTGAAAATAATGTGATGCCCTGCCTCCTCACAGACCCAATGACTGCTCTATCGAACTAGTTCCAGGAGCCAAACTCCTACGCTGTGGTCTCAATGCTGTGAGTGTGGAAAACAAATATCCCCTCCCCCTCCTAAAGGACTTATTAACCCCTCTGGCTAAGGGGAGTGTCTTCACTAAATTAGACCTGAAAGAGGCATATTATTGGGTGAGAATAAAGGAGGGAGACAAGTGGAAAACTGCCTTCAATTGTCCTATGGGGAGCTATCAGTTCAAAGTCATGCCATTTGGACTACAGGGAGGCCCAGCTGTATTCCTACAGTTGAGTAATGAGGTCCTACATGATCACTTGTACAAAGGGGTTCTGGTGTATCTTGATAATATCCTGATATACAGCACGAATATGACTGAACACATAAAGCTGGTGAGAGAAGTGTTAAAGAAATTATTGAATGCCAAGCTTTATGACAAATTGTCAAAATGTGAATTTCACCAGACCCGATTAGATTATCTTGGCTACAGAATTTCCAACGAGGGCATTGAAATGGATCCAGCCAAAGTGAGAACTATAATTGAGTGGCAGCCCCCAAAGACTTGCAAACAGCTTCAGAGCTTTTTAGGTTTTGCCAACTTCTATCATCAATTCATCCCCTCCTTTGCCGAGATTGCCCTACCCCTTACAGAACTACTCAAAACAGGCAAAGGAGGAGGAAAACCATGACTGGGCCAGCCACTTAAATGGACTATGAGCTGTCAAACAGCTTTTGAGAATTTAAAAATACTATTTGCTGCTGAACTGTTCGTAAAGCACCCCTGCCCAGGGAACCCTTTGTAATCCAAGCTGACGCCAGTGACGTGGCAGTCGGAGCTGTTTTACTGCAAAAGAACAAAAGTGGAGTTCTACAACCCTGCACCTACACCTCTAAAAAATTTATTGAAAGTGAGAGGGGATGAGCAATCTGGGAGAAGGAGGCTTTCGGAATTAGGTGAGGGCTATTAAATTGGCGACAATTTATCTAGAAGGGAGCAAGGTGCCATTTGAAGTATGGACAGATCATAAAAACCTAGAGGCACTGAAAACTCCCCACAAATTGTCCCCAAAGCAAGTACAGTGGGCACAGTACTTTAACCATTTTAACTTCACTCTAAAGTACATACCGGGAAGAAAAAAACTTCCTAGCTGATGTGCTATTGAGATTGCCCCAGTGCAAAAGTGAGTGCGAAGAGGTTAATGAGGCAATTATCTCCAATCTACAAACTGCTGCTCAACTCACACCTCACAGGGTCCCTAATCCTGATGACCCTGGGGTAAAGAAAATAAAACAAGAGCTCCTCACTGATCAATGGTTCAAAGATAATCAAACCTCCTTAACATGCAGAGGTGGTTTGGCTTACGGGGGGGGGGGGAAACTGTATTTGTCTGAAGCCCTCCATCTTAATGCTCTCAAACACAGCCATGATGTAAAACAGGCTGGACACTTTGTATATCTGAAAACTCTACATCTTATCCACCGGCAATTTTGATGGCTGGGGCTGAAACAGGATGTGGAAAACTATGTAAAGAGTTGTACTGTATGTGCCACAATGAAAAGAATCCCAGGGAAAATACTTGGGTTACTGCAGCCAGTGGCAGACCCTTCCCAACCCCGGGGAAGAAATAGCTATGGACTATATAGTAGACCTACCTGAAAATAGAGGAAATACTGTCACCTGGACTGTGATAGACCTGTTCTTGAAGCAGGCTCATTTCATCACCTGCAAAGGACTCCCATCTGCCCAACGACTGACTAAATTGTTCCTGAAACATATCTACCAGCTGTATGGCGCCCCTAAGCGAATAATTTCAGACAGTTCACAGTGAAATTTTGGAGGAGTTTTCTTAAATTAATTGGATCATCCCAAAGCTTATCATCTGCTTTTCATCCAGCTACCAATGGGGCTGCAGAATCCGCTAACAAAATGGTGGAGCAATATCTCAGATGCTACATTTCCTACTAACAGACAAACTGGACTGACCTTCTCCTTTTTGCCAAGGTGGCTTACAATAATTCTGTTCACAGCAGTAGTGGCTACACGCCTTTCAGATAGCCACATGAAAAGAGTTCAGCCCAATACCTGAATACCCTCAGGTGCCCTCCACCTCCAAGACACTTGACCAGTGGGTGAGGGGGTGGGAAGAAGTTTGGAGAAACATGAAAACTGCATTAAAAAAAGTCTTCCAAGACCTATAAAAAGCAGGCTGATAAAAAGAGGGCTCCCCATGAACATTCCAAGTTGGGGGAAAGGTTTATCTGTCAACTAAATATTTATACCTCAAATTGCCCAGCAAGAAATTGGGACCAAAATTCTTGGGGCCTTTCCTCATAGTAAGGATCATCAACCCAGTCACAGTAGAATTGAAACTCCATAGGCTTTTGGGGAGGATTCACCCTGTCTTCCATTGCAACTTGTTAAAACCTTGTCGGGGCTCCACTTTAAGACCTCCCCCTAAAAAGGCACCTGTGGCCCTCATGGTAGCGAGTCAGACTCATTATGAAGTAAAACATATTCTTGACTCTAGAATTTTTAAAGGGAAATTGCAGTACCTAGTATAATGGAAGAGGTACTCGCTGTCTGAAGTTACTTGGGTGAAATCTAGTGATGTGAAGGCTGACCGACTCATCAAAAAGTTTCATGAGAAAAAACCCCAACAAACGAAGAGATAATCCCTGACATATGCTTTTGTTTACATACAGGACCTATCCTTTTTGTAAGGTGGGCTGGATGTCAACGCAGCTAATATTGAATATTATTGCTTTGACAAGATATGCAGAACTGTCTAGTATTTTTAGAGTTAATTTAGATGATGCTGGGAGGGAGGAATGTGCAGGATACAGAACGGAAGTGAATCTTTGCCCTTCGGCTGATTGGAAAATGTGATGTATGACTGCAAAATAGGGGAGGGGAATAGCCCAGAATGTTATGTGCAAGGAAGGGAAATTCCTTGCAACCCACAGCTCCGGAGCCACATGTGACTCTTTGAGCCATCCCCTGTGGCTCCGGCGCTTCCTCCGCCATTTGCAGAGAGAAACAAGGAGAGAGAGAGAGGTACTTGCACTTCCCCCCTCTCTCATGTGGACTTCCCCCTCCCAGGGCTCCTGATTGGCCCTGCGCTCGGGTGCCCCACCTCCTGGGAGAAGGGCAGTCAGGAAGTCCCTTTCCCGGGATGGCCCAGTCTGAGGCACACATGGCTGGGGAGCCATGTGGGGAAGCCCCAAGATCCCCGCTGGGAGCGGCCCACCCAAGCCTCCGCTAACCACGACCCCGAGGGAGAGCAGCCCCTCTGATGCCCAGCCAGCGTGACCATTGGCCAAGCAGCAGCAGAGCTGGAGACAGAGGGTCACTGGCAGGGGGAGGGAGGGGGCTCTGAGTCCATGGAGCACTGCCGCAAAGCAGCCACGGGGCAGGTGGTGCGTTCCCCGGCTTACTTGTTCCAGGCGGCAGTCTTGGCTGGGGCATCACTTCCTGGGCTGTCCCCGGGCTGCTCCATGGGCAGCTGAGCCAGCCACATGTCTCCCTGGGCCAGGTGGCAGTCATGGCTTGGGTGGCGGCCAATGGAGACATCGCATCCCAGGAAGCAGAGCTGGCCACTTGTCTCCCCAGGTTGGGCCAGGCAGCAGTCCCGGCTGGGGTGGCGGCCAGTGGGGGCATCACTCCCCGGGAAGCTGAGTTGGCTACATGTCTCCCCAGGCTGGGGGGGCAGCAGTCATGGCTGGGCCGGCGGCCGGTGGGGGTATCGCTACCTGGGAAGCCGAGCCAGCCATGTGTCTCTCCAGCTGAGCGAGGCCGGAGAGGTGGCATCAAACGGGCAGCCGCACCCCTTCACCATCCTCCTGCTGCTGCCTGGCTGTTGCGGGGCTCTCCGCCACCCGGCCCCACCTCGGCCCCATCGGTGGCACCTTGCTCGGCCGTTTTCGGGGAGCCATCGCTCGGTGCTGCAGGAGAAGGAGACCTTGGGCTGCGAGGGCGGTGTGACCGGTGGCAGTCAGGACCCCCCTCATTCCCACGGCAGCACTCCCGCTTGCTGGCGCAGCTGCCCATGGTGCACCCAGGCTTGGCACCCTCCTCTTGTGACAGTGAAGTGGCTGAGGATGTGGCGGGGCGGTGGCCAGGCCAGGGGTGGTGGGGACCCCCAATGATGCTGCAGTGGCCGCTGCCATGCTGCTGCCACCGGAGTTGCTGCGCCCCGTCCTGCTCCCCCTCCCCGCCCATTCGGCGCTGTCTGCCTTTCGTTCTCTCTCTCTCTCTCTCTCTCTCTCTCCTCACCTGGAGAGAGAGGAAGAGGGAGAGAGAGAGAAAGAGAGAGAGGAGAAAGAGAGGAGAAAGAGAGAAAGAGGAAAGAAAGAGAAGAGAAAGAGAGAGGAAAGAGAGAAAGAGAGGAAAGAAAGAGGAAAGAGAAAGAGAAAAGAAAGAGAGAGGGAAGAGAAAGAGAGAAAGAGGAAAGAGAGAGAAGAAAAAGAGGAAAAAGAGGAAAAAGAGAAAGAGAGAAAGGAAAGAGAAAGAGAGAGAGACAGAGAAAGAGAAAGAGAGGAGAGAGAGAGAAAGTTAGAGGAAAGGGAGAAAGAGGAAAGAGAAAGAGAAGAGAGAAAGAGAGGAAAGAGAAAGGAAAGAGAGAGACAGAGAAAGAGAGAGGAAAGAGAAAGAGAAGATAAAGAGAGGAAAGAGAGAAAGAGAAAAGAGAAAGAGAGAGCAAAGATAGAAAGAGGAAAAAGAGAGAGAGAGAGGGGAAAGAGAGAGAGAGAGACCCTTTTGACATCTAAAATGAAGATAATACTGCATATATCTTTTAACCTTAATTTTATATATACACACACACAAACACATATACATACATTCGTACATACATACATACATATATGTTGTTGTTGTTAATTGCGAAGTCGTGTCCGAGGATATATGCAGTGTTATCTTCATTTTACATATCAAAAAGGTTTTGCAGCTCCCAAGTGTTTTGTTTTCAGTGGGAAACGTGTCCAGGTGGCTCTTTGAGTGTTTTGGGTTGCCTACCCCTGACTATACCATCTCAGACAGGTGGATGTCCAGTCTCCTCTTAAAAATCTCCAGTGATGGAGCACCCACGATTTCTGGCGGTAAGCTATTCCACTGGTTGATTGTTCTCACTGTCAGGAAGTTTCTCCTCAATTCCAGGTTGTTTCTCTCTTTGATCAGTTTCCAACTGTTGTTTCTCGTCCTTCCATCTAGTGCTTTGGTGAACAACCTGGCCCCCTCTGCCTTGTGGCAGCCCCTCAGATACTTCGTATGTTTTAGTCTCCCGGCCTTTGATCATCTTAGTTGCTCTTCTCTGAATTTTTTCTAAACTCTCAACATCTTTTTTATGATATGGTGACAAAATTGGCTGCAGTATTCCAGGTGTGGTCTTACTAGGGCTTTACAAAGCAATAATATTACTTTGTGTGATCTTGATTCTATGCCTCTGTTTATACAACCCAGGATTGTATTAGCTTTTTGGCTGCTGCACTGCTGCTGGCTCATAGTCAAGTGATTGTTCACTAGGACTCCAAGGTCCCTCTCACAGTTACTGTTTTTAAGCCAGGTCTTGCCCAATACTTTTGGTTTTCCTGCTTAAATGTAAGATTTTGCTTTTCTCCACATTGAAACTCATTTTTTTTGGCTAGAGTCCATTGTTCAAGTTGGTCAAGATCTTTTTGGATCCTGAGTTTGTCTTCTGGGGTGTTGGTACTCCTGACAGTTTGGTGTCATCTGCAAATTTGATGAGTTCCCCTTCTATTCTCTCATCTAAGTAATTGATGAAGATATTGAAGAGTACTGGGCCTAAGACGGAACCTTGTGGTAGTCCACTGCTTACTTCTCTCCATGTGGATGTAGTGCCATTGAGGACTACTTGTTGAGTACAGTTTGTTAGCCAGCTACAGATCCATCTAGAATATTCAGGCATTCTGGCCTGAATCTGGAAAAAAATCTGATGTAAAAATACAGGAAATTGAGAAGCAATATAGCTTTTTTAAAAGCAGCTTTCTTTGTGTACTGTAATTTCTTAAAAACAAATCTGTTTCTGTTTTGATTAAATTCCTGGTTGCTATAAACATGACATATTTTTATATTACTTAAATTTGCAAGATGATATGTACTGTGCTTAATGTTATCTCATTTTTCAATAGGTTCCTTGGTTACCATTATGTAGAAATGACCATGGTATAAATAATGCATGCATAGTAAATTAGATCAAATTTCTTTGAAACAAAGATGAATTCAGTGCAGATGGAGGTGGATTCAGCATTAATTGTCAACTGACAGTAATTTCTGATTTACTATTTTTCATACAAGGACAGTAATATGACTTCTTTATTCTAAATTATTACTGAAATGAAGAAAGAAAGTGACCAAGACCCAGAGGTGTTTTTTCAAGAGGCAACTGGATTTTCTTTGTTTTTCCTTGAAAACATTTTGCTTTTCAATTGAAGAAGCTTCTTGTATGAGAAACAAAATTTCTTCAATGAAAAACAAAGTCCAGTTGCCTTTTGAAAAAGCATCTTTGGGATAACCATGATCTGGATGACTGAGAATCACCATAGACCAGTGGTTCTCAACCTGTGGGTCGGGACCCCATTTGGGGTTGAATGACCATTTCACAGGGGTCACCAAACAACGCAGTCCACCATTTTTTCCCCTTTTCCTTAGCTGTGCTACTCCCTTTTATTCTATTGGCTTTCAAAAGCCAATAGGAATTGTCCAGGCTGTCTCTGCCCTGCTGAGCCCGCCAAAAGTCCCATTCTGCAAATGGTGCTGCACCAGTTGAGTAGTCCTCGACTTATGACCGGTTCAATAGTCCTCGACTTACGACCGGTTGGGGGTCGCGGCATTAAAAAGGTTGAGAACCAGTGCCATAGACATTTAGCAAAATGACCAAGAATTTATCTCTTTCTGTGGAAATTTGAGTTCTATTGAAAGCAGACTAAATCTTGATCTCTAGCAGTTTGATATTATGATACCATTCCAGTTGTTTGTTCTCAGATCCCAGAAAAAAATAAAAATAAAATAGTTCAGGACTGTCTGTCTATCCTGATTTTATCATGTTCAACTTAAAGGTCCCTCCACTTAAGCACCATAAGTGTGTATATGCTTATCCTTCTGATTTGGCTAGAGAGACATGATGAGGCTAGGACAAAGATTAGACAAAGAAATGCAGCCTGATATTTTCCGTTTGATACTATTTTTATTTGTTTGTTTGTTGTATATGCCACCTGTGTCAAAGTTAAAGCAACTCTGTAAGAAGACATTGGATAGCCATTTGTCTGAAATGGTATAAGGTCTCCTGCTTGAACAGGAGGTTGGGCTAGAAGACCTCCAAGGTCCCTGCCAACTCTATTAGTCTGTTATGTTCTAATTTCTTAAACAAGAAGCCAACTTAGCCTTTTTGCTATGTAACCACTAGTCACTGGTGCATTAGTATTCTGCCTATCAAAAGAGAGTTATTTCTATAAAACCTTCTTGAGAGAAAGAAAAATCAGCATTGCCACTTGTTCAAGGACAGCTGTAATGACCCACCCCACTTTGCATCTTAAGAAGACAGAACTCTTGGAATAATTCTTCCAACAGGCATCCTTTATTAAGAGAAAATGGTTGCAGGCGTTCTAGACAGGATTTGGGGTCCAAGCTCTCCCATTCAAGGTTTTAAGGGGTTCCCCAGTAGCCCCCCCTTCTTCCAGCGACAGTCTCAGGCATTACACTCCCACCCCCTTTTCTTTCCTGCCGGCTGGATGGAGACTTCAGACAGAACTACATGAAGGTAATAGCCCCATTGTTATGGTTACTCCTTTTGGTGATATCCACATCCAGTTCCTTTGAAGTGTACTGAAGGAAGTGAAGGCCATAAAGCCCCTTTGTTCACCCCCTTCCCTTCATCGTATGACAGAATCCAGAGAAGGCAGAAATGGTGTTTTCTATAGTTGATAACTAGAGATTAAATATAATTGGATTCTGACATCCTGCCCCCTTAAAAAAAAGACAGATCCACCTGAAAGAAAACAAAACAGGTATAAAAGTTAGTCAGGCTTGTTAGGATACTCTGTGTGAAACTTCTTTAATAGCTTCGGGGCTCTGACATGACGTTTATGGACCCACTGACTGATGCTCTCTTTTCAGCAAGCTGCAATGAAATATTGGGTGTATTTGCCTGAGATTTTTGGGTAATTCTAATTCTACTCTTACTGGGTTTATGATTCTTTTAATTGGAAAAGGCCCTATATATTTTGGTCCAAGTTTTTTACAGGGCTGTAGGGACTTTAGGTATTTTGTAGATAAATACACCATTTCTCCTATAATGAATGGTGTAGGCTCAACCCTTTTTTTACCAGTCATTTAAATCCTTTTGCACTTTTGCCCATAGTAATTCATAATTATTTTTATACAATTTTCCATTTGAGGCAGTTAAATATACTCCCAGATATTTAACCTTTTTCACCATCTGAAAACCTGTAGCTTTAACCAAACTTTCCTTGTCATTGGCTAACATATTCTTAGATAATATCTTAGTCTTATGGTTATTGACTTTAAAACCAGAAACTTTTCCATACTGTGTTATAAGTTCTAATAAACAATCAACCGCTCCAATCGGTTGTTCCAAAATCAAAACCAAATCATCCGCAAAAGCCCGTAATTTATACTCAGTTTTTCTTATCTTTATGCCCTTGATTACCGTTGATTCTCGAATCTGGATCAACAAAATCTCCAATGTTAAAACAAATAACAATGGAGATAATGGACATCCTTGTCTTGTCCCTTTTTCAATATTAAAAGTCTCAGTCAATCCCCCATTAACAACAATTTGAGCCGATTGTTGCTGATATATAGCTTTAAGTGCATGTAAAAAATTATCTCCAAAATTCATTTTCTCTACCAATGAGAATAAGAATTGCCAATCTAATTAATCAAAGGCTTTTTCAGCATCCAAAAATATAAAAGCCACAGGAATCTGGTTGTTCTTATCCAAATACTCAATTAAGTTAATAATTTGTCTAACATTATATTTCATGTATCGCCCTGTTATGAATCCTGATTGATCACTGTGAATCAAATCCTTCATAACCTGCATTAATCTATTTGCCAAAATTTTTGTAAAAATCTTGTAATCTACATTTAATAATGATATCGGCCTATAATTCTTAGGCTCTGTAAGATCTTGATCCTCCTTCGGAATCAATGATATAAACGCTCTTTTCCAAGAAGGGGGAACTTGTGCTCCCAGCAAGATACTATTAAAAAGCTCCTTTAATGGCTCCAACATTTCTTCATATAAATTTTTATAATACGTCGAAGTCAATCCATCTGTTCCTGGAGACTTTTCCACCTTTAACTGCTTGATAGCTAAGCCAATTTCCTCCACAGTAATTAAACAATTCATCCCATTTTGCTGTTCCTCAGAAAGTTTAGGAAAATGTACTGATTGTAAATATTTATCTATATCCATTCGCTTTATATTATCACTTGAGTATAGTTTTGTGTAAAAATCTAAAAAACTCTTTTTAATCAAATTTTGCTGAAAAACCTCAGTACCTTTATATTTTACTTTCTCTATAATCCTAGCCTTCTGTTTCTTTCGTAACTGATAAGCCAACCACCTCCCAGGCTTATTCGCATTACAAAAAGTATTATGTCTCATATAACGGACTTCCTGTGGATCAAGCAGCTACGACGGCTGCTTTTCACAAAGCAGCCCGTTCCTGGGTTGTGTAAAAGCCGCAGGACTTTTACAATCAGCTGTCCTGCGGCTTGAATCTCTTCCCTGGGAGAAAGGGAAGAGAAGAGCTGCTCAGGTAGAGGTAAGAGCTCCCCTGGATCCCCATAATTTCAGGGATCGGAGGGTAGAGCTCCCTCGAAGCCTGAGCCAACTCTGCACTCCAGGACATCTTTGTCCCGAAGTTCTGGGATGAAGCAAGGCGCTGCTCCCACATCTGCTTTTTTGGGAGGCTTGTGAGTATTCAAATGCAGACGGAGCAGACCAGGAGAAAGTGGGTTTAAGATTTATTGTGACTTTAACTCCTGCAAGCATCTCCCCCCCCCTTTTTTGTTTCTTCAAAAGGGAAAGTGAAAGGCAAAATGGCGACTGTCTTTCTTGTTTGACTTTGTAACAAAGTTAAAAGTTCACGTTTTAAATATAGAGGCGAGAATTTTGTTCCTCTTTTTTTTCTTTTCTTCCTTCTTTCTTTTTTTTATTATTTAAAGAACTGTGATGTTATAGAGCAGTGGTTCTCAACCTGTGGGTCGGGACCCCATTTGAGGTCGAATGACCATTTCACGGGGGTCGCCAAACAATGAAAGCCAATAGAATAGACTCTCTTGAATAGAGTCTAATTCTATTGGCTTTTGAAAGCCAATAGGAATTGTCCAGGCTGTCTCTGCCCTGCTGAGCCTGCCAAAAATCCCATTCTGCAAATGGTGCTGCACCAGTTGAGTAGTCCTCGACTTACGACCGGTTGAGTAGTCCTCAACTTACGACTGGTTGGGGGTCGCAGCATTAAAAAGGTTGAGAACCACTGTTATAGAGGCAAGAATTTTGCTCCTTTGAAATTAACAGAATGGCTTCAAAACATTTGGTCTCTATCCCTAAAGCTTCCATCTCTTCCCCAATGACTCAGCCTGCTTCTCAGCCTAAACCAAAATCACCCCCACCCTCTTCTCCTCCTGCAATCTCTCTCAAAGACTTTCAAGAGGCTTTAAAAATGACTGCTTTGGACTTCCGGTGGTTTCAGCGACGACGATGGCGGCTTTTTATAAAGCCGCCCGTTCCTGGTCCGTGTAAAAGCCGCGGGACTTTGACAATCAGCTGTCCTGTGGCTTGAATCTCCTCCCTGGGCAAAAGGGAGGAGGAGAGCTCTCAGGTAGAGGTAAGAGCTCCCCTGGATCCCTATAATTTTGGGGATCAGAGGGTAGAGCTCCCTCGGAGCCCGAGCAATCTCCGCGTTCCAGGGAGCCTTCGTCCCAAAGTTCTGGGATGAAGCAAGCTGCCGCTTCCACATCTGCTTCTTTTAACTGCTTGTGAGTACTTAAAAGCAGACGGAGCAGACCAGGAGAAATTGCGCTTAAGTTTGATGGTGTCTTTAACTCCAGCAAGTATCCTCTTCTTTCTTTTTTACTGTTCACTTTCCCTTTTGAAGAAAGGGAAAGTGAAAGGCAAAATGGCGATTGTCTTTCTTGCTTGATTTGCATTATAAAGCTAAAATCTGGATACAGATTAATGCTTTAAATATAGAAGCAAGAATTTGGCTTTTTATTCTTTTTCCTTTCTTTTTTCTCTGTAATTTTTTTTTAAAGAAAAAGAACTGTGATTTTTTTTTTTCAAACAAGAATCTTTCTTCTTGGAACTTAAGAAAATGGCTTCAAAATGCTTGCCTTCTCCTCCTAAAGCCACTATCTCTTCCCCAATGACCCAGCCTGTTTCTCAGAAACAAAATCACCTCCACCCTCTCCTCCTCCTGCAATTTCTCTTAAAGATTTACAAGAAGCTTTAAAAAAGCATGCTTTGGACATTAAGGAGGAAGTAAAAGATCTTATAATTGCAGAGAGGGCTGTCACAGAAGAACTATTGGAGAAAAAAAATAAGCAAGTAAGGGAGCACATACTTTTTGCTTTCCAGAGCCTTGCTCTGCATTTAGAGAGAATTGACGACAGAATCGAGGAGATTACTGAAAATGCAACAAGAATGGAATCTAGGATGGAGGAGGTAGAGAATAAGATAGAAATTACACAGGATGAACAAATTATTTCACAATATAGAGAGATGGAATATGCATTGCGTATCAGGGGGTTGAGAGAAAATTTTCAGGAGGACTTAAAGATGCTTATTGTGAAAGATATTGCTCTTAATCTGGACTAGAAGCCTGAAATAATTGGGAATGAGATAGAAAAAATTTTTGGAGTCAACTCACGGGTTGCTAGACAGAGAAACTTACCAAGAGACGTGGTCATTTATTTTTCCAGAAGATTTATTCGTAATGAAATTATACAGGCTTTTTACAAACAAAAGTTTCAAATTGCAGATCAAGATGTGATAATTTCAAAAGGAATACCTCCCAAAATTTTAAGAGGCAGAAAAGATTTTGCTTTTCTGTCTGATGAGTTAAAACATCGTCAAATTCAGTTTAGATGGGAGATTCCAAGAGGAATAATAGTGAATTATGAGGGGATACGTCACAGATTAACTACAGTTTCGAAGGCAAGAGATTTTTATCACTCTGTCTTAAAGGCAAGATCGTCCTCACCCCCACAAACAAGGATAATGGAAGAGCCTGTTATGGCAGGAGCCTCATCAATGATGGTCATGGAACAAGCTGTACAGAATCTTGAGATAAAAGAGCAAAGGATGACACGAGCTTCCCATAAACGTAAAGAAAAAGAGCAGCAGCAGAAGAGTGGTAATAAAGTTTAAGGCATGGTTACTACAGAGCCTGTGGGAGGGGCAAGACCAAAAAGTTCTTCGACAATGGATCTGCAGGCTATGCTCCAGAGGCTCCAGGCCGGTGGAGATGGCCAGGTTCCTGACCTGGAATGTTAATGGCTTAAATGTGCCACAGAAACGAAGAAAGGTTTTTCATTATTTGAAACATCATTACAATGATTTGATATGTTTGCAAGAGACTCATATAACTTTAAAGGACTCTAAACTTTTGATGAATTCTCATTTGGGTTCACATTTTATTGCTCCAGCTCCAGGGAAAAAAGGGGGAGTGGTAATTTATGTGAAGAAAAATTTTTCATCTAAATTAATTGAGACTGATTCTGAAGGAAGATATCTTTTTGTGGAATTATCATTACAAGGTAAAAAAGTTCTTATTGTTGGATTATATGCTCCTAATCAGCAACAGAAACAATTTTACAAGTTTTTGCATGGGAAGATATCTCAGTTGGATTATAAATCTGTAATTTTGATGGGCGATTGGAATGGGGTTTTAGATTCAACTATAGACAAAAGGAGCTCCTCTAAAACTTTTACCCAAACTAGATTACCTAAAACTTTTTTTGATTTGAAAGAAGAATTGGAGCTCATTGACATTTGGCGAGAAAGGAAAATAAGTGATAGAGATTTCACTTTCTATTTGGATAGACATCAGTCATATTCAAGAATTGACCTTTTTTTGATTACTAGTGACTTTCTCTCTAGAGTGAGGAAGGTGAAAATTTTCCCCAGAACTTTGTCAGATCACAGCCCGGTGTGGATGGAACTACATTCAGAAGATGGGAATAGAAGACCCTGGAGATTGAATGAGAATTTGTTTACTCGGGAAGAGTTTGTACAAAAATGTAAAGAGCATTTAAAGGACTTTTTTTGCTATAAATATGAATAAAGGAGCATTGATGTCCATGGTTTGGGACGCCAGTAAGGCTTATATGAGGGGAATTTTGATTCAATTGAATAAAGTTTTTAGGGAAAAAGGGTTACAAAGACGTAGAGAAATAGAAGAAGAGATTAAATTAAAAGAACAAGAGTTTGTTCTTAATCCACCTGATAATAATTTAAAGGTATCTATAAAGATGCTTAAGGAACAATTTAATATGCTCATATCTGTCGTATATGAGACATAATACTTTTTGTAACGCGAATAAGCCTGGGAGGTGGTTGGCTTACCAGTTACGAAAGAAACAGAAAGCTAGAATTATAGAGAAAGTAAAATATAAAGGTATTGAGGTTTTTCAGCAAAATTTGATTAAAAAGAGTTTTTTAGATTTTTATACAAAATTATATTCAATTGATAACATAAAGGGTGTGGATATAGATAAATATTTACAATCAGTGCATTTTCCTAAACTCTCAGAGGAACAACAAAATGGGATGAATTGTTTAATTACTGTGGAGGAAATTGGTTTAGCTATTAAGCAGTTAAAGGTTGGAAAGTCTCCGGGAACAGATGGACTGACCTCGAGTTTATTATAAGACTTTATCTGAAGAAATGATGGAGCCATTAAAGGAACTTTTTAATAGTATTTTGTTGGGTACACAAGTTCCTCCTTCTTGGAAAAGAGCTTTTATATCACTGATTCCAAAGGAAGATCAGGATCTTACAGAGCCTAAGAATTATAGGCCAATTTCATTATTAAATGTTGATTATAAGATTTTTACAAAAATTTTGGCAAATAGATTAATGCAGGTTATGAAGGACTTGATTCATAGTGATCAAGCAGGATTTATAACAGGGCGATATATGAAATATAATGTTAGACAAATTATAAACTTAATTGAGTATTTGGATAAGAATAATCAGATTCCTGTGGCTTTTATTTTTTTGGACGCTGAAAAAGCCTTTGATCAATTAGATTGGCAATTTTTATTCTCATTGGTAGAGAAAATGAATTTTGGGGATAATTTTTTACATGCACTTAAAGCTATATATCAGCAACAATCTGCACAAATTGTTGTAAATGGGGGACTGACTGAGAATTTTAATATTGAAAAAGGGACAAGACAAGGATGCCCATTATCCCCATTGTTATTTGTTTTAACGTTGGAAATTTTATTGATTCAGATTCGAGAATCAAAGGTAGTCAAGGGCGTAAAGATAAGGAAGAATGAGTATAAATTGCGGGCTTTTGCGGATGATTTGGTTTTAATTTTGGAACAACCGAATCAAGCGATTGATTGTTTATTAGAACTTATAACACAGTATGGGAATGTTTCTGGTTTTAAAGTCAATAATTATAAGACTAAGATATTATCTAAGAATATGTCAGTTAAGGATAGGGAAAGTTTGGTCAAAGCTACAGGTTTCCAGATGGTAAAAAAGGTTAAATATTTGGGAGTATATTTAACTGCTTCAAATGGAAAATTGTATAAGAATAATTATGAACCATTATGGGTAAAAGCACAAAAGGACTTAAAAGACTGGAAAAAATTGCAATTGTCATTGTTGGAGAGAAATGTAAAAATGAATGTTCTACCAAAGTTCCTTTTTTTGTTTCAGATGATACCTATTTTAAAAAAAGAGGCAAATTTGGATGAATGGCAAAAGGGCATCAACAATTTTATATGGGCCGGAAAGAAACCAAGGGTTAAATTTAAGATTTTACAGGATGCTCGAGAAAGAGGAGGACTTAAGGCACCTAACTTGAAATTATATTATGATGCAGCCGCCTTAACTTGGTTAAGTGATTGGCTTAATTTAACAAATAAGGATATTTTTTGGGGGGGAAGGTTGGGATTTAATATATGGTTGGCATGCATACCTGATTTTTAATAAGAAAGTTGATCGGACTTTTAAATCACATATTTTGAGGAATGCCCTACTTCGTGTTTGGAAAAAGTATTATTACAGATTAAATTATAAAATACCTATTAGGGGGATTCCCAGACATGCAATTGAGGGAACTTCTAAGGGGACAAATTTTGATAAAATCTCGTATAAAGAATTGTTAATTTGGTCTGGTTCGAATTGTCATTTGAAATCCCTAGATGTATTAAGGCAGGAAAATATCCTACAGTCATGGTTTCAATATTTACAAATAGTGAATAGATGGACTGTAGATAAGAAAGAGGGAATAACATTAGAAGACAAACAATTGGTTATTCAGATTAAAAATCAGAGTCAGGCTCATATAAAAAGAATTTATAATGTTTTACTAGAGTTAGACTCTGAAACAGAATTAGTTAAAGACTGTATGATTAAATGGGCTCCAAATATACAGGAACCGATTTCATTGGATATATGGGAGACAATTTGGACTAGAAATGTTAAATTCACACAAGCTCAAAATTTGAGAAAAAATTTTTATAAAATGTGTTATAGGTGGCATTTAGATCCTAAAAAATTATCTTGTATGTATCCTAATATACAGCCCAAATGTTGGAGATGTGGCAATAAAGATGCGACATATTTTTATATGTGGTGGAATTGTAAAAAGGTAAAGGCTTTTTGGATTATGATTTGGTGGAACATTCAAAAGATTTTTAGAAGGAAGATAAAGTTCACTCCTCAACTATTTTTATTGGGTATTTTTGTGGACGTAAATGATAAAGAAACTATTTTGATGTTGAATTTATTAACTGCTGCAAGGTTATTAATAGGTTTATATTGGAAGAAAGATTCTTTGTCTACTTTAGAAGAATGGGTATTTAAAGTATCTAGTTTTGCAGAAATGGCAAAAATTTCTGCTTATTTAAAGGATCATACACAAGAAAGATATATTACTGTATGGAGAAGATGGATAGATTATATTCAGAAAAAGTATGGAACTAAAAAGTTTCATTTATTTTATGAATGAATATTATAGTAAATATTATAGAGAATTGTCTTATAGGTTATTGGAGTTAAAGATTAAGTATGATATTTTTTTCTTTTTTCTTTTTCTTTTCTTTTCTTCTTATTATTATAAATTTTCTTATTATTAACCCTGTATTCTGCTCTAGGAAGTGAAGGGAGGGGGGTTGGGGGTGGGAGGGAGGAAATGTGGGGGGGGGTAAGTGTAATATAGATAATGGCTGCTTATAGGGATGTGGCCTGGGCACTCCCCTTATGCTGCGTTCATGGGTTTGATAGGGATGAGAGGTGAGAAAGTGTAGAGAGGAAGTAGGGCAGTGAGAGGAGAGGGGGAGGGGAAGAGAGTAGGATGGGAGGTGAGAAAGAGGAGGGAAGTAGGGAATCTTTTAAGAGAGGGTGGATGCAGCCTGGGGGGAGTGGGCAGGTCATACCAATGGTTATGAATTTATCTTATTTCAAAATTGTATTGTATTTTTTTATAATGTTTACATGGAAAAAATAAAAAACTTTTAATAAAAAAAATGACTGCTTTGGATATTAAAGAGGAGGTAAAAGATCTTATAATTGCAGAGAGGGCTATTACAGAAGAATTATTGGAGAAAAAGAACAAGCAAGTCAGAGAAGACATACTATTTGCATTTTCTGGTCTTCCCCTGCATATTGAAAGGATTGACAATAAAATGGAAGAGATTACTGAAAATGCAGAAAAACTGGAATTTAGAATGGAGGAAGTGGAGAATAAGATAAAGTTACACAGGATGAACAAACTATTTCACAATACAGAGAAATGGAGTTTGCATTGCGTATCCGAGGATTGAAAGAAAATTCCCAGGAAGATTTGAAGATGCTTATTGTTAGAGATATTGCTTTTAATCTTGGATGGAGACCAGAAGTAGTTGGGAATGAGATAGAAAAAAATCTTCAGAGTTAACTCACGGGTTGCTAGACAGAGAAATTTACCAAGAGATGTGGTTATTTACTTTTCCAGAAGATCTATTCGTAATGAAATTATACAGGCTTTTTATAAAAAGAGGTTTCAAATTGCAGCTCAAGATGTGATAATTTTAAAAGAAATATCTCCAAAAATTTTAAGAGGTAGAAAAGATTTTACTTTTCTGTCTGATGAGTTAAAACGTCGTCAAATCCAGTTCAGATGGGAGATTCCAAGAGGAATAGTAGTGAATTATGATGGAATACCTTACAGATTAACTACAGTTTTAAAGGCAAGAGATTTCTATCACTCTATTCTAAAGGCAAGACCGTCTTCACCTCCACAAACAAGGATAATTGAAGAGCCCGTTATGGCAGGAGCTTCCTCATTGATGGTCATGGAACAAGCGGTGTTGCCTGTACAGAATCTTGAGATAAAAGATCAAAGGATGACACGAGCTGCCCATAAACGCAAAGAAAAAGAGCAGCAGCAGAAGAGTGGCGATAAAGTAGAAGGAATGGTTAATACAGAGCCTGAGGGAGGGGCAAGACCTAAATGATCTTCAACAGTTGATCTTCAGGCTATGCTTCAAAGGCTTCAGGCTGGTGTAGATGGTCAAGTTCCTGACCTGGAATGTTAATGGCTTAAACTCACCTCAGAAACGGAGAAAGGTCTTCTACTATTTGAAACAACATAATAATGACTTGATATGTTTGCAAGAGTCTCATATAACTTCAAAAGACTCAAAATATCTGACAAATTCTCGTTTGGGATCACATTTTATAGCTCCAGCTCCAGGGAAAAAAGGGGGTGTTGTAATTTATGTAAAGAAAAATTTATCGGCTAAATTAATTGAGGTTGATCTTGAAGGAAGATATGTCTTTGTGGAACTACTGTTACAAGGCAAGAAAGTTCTTATTGTTGGATTATATGCCCCTAATCAACAACAGAAGCAATTTTATAAGCTTTTGCATGGGAAGATATCCCAGTTGGATTATAAATCTGTAATTTTGATGGGTGACTGGAATGGAGTTTTGGATATAACTATAGATAAAAAGAGCTCTTCAAAAAATTTCATTCAAACTAAATTACCCCAAAATTTTTTTGATTTGAAAGAAGAGTTGGAACTTATTGACATTTGGCGAGAAAGGAACACAACTGATAGAGATTTTACCTTCTATTCGGATAGACACCAGTCATTTTCAAGAATTGACTTCTTTTTGATTACTAGTGATTTTCTTTCTAGGGTGAGAAAGGTAAAAATCTTTCCCAGGATCCTTTCAGACCATAGTCCTGTGTGGATGGAGCTATACTTGGAAGATGGGAACAGAAGGCCTTGGAGACTGAATGAGAATTTGTTTACCCGGGGAGAGTTTGTACAAAAATGTAAAGAGTATTTAAAGGAGTTTTTTGCTTTAAATATGAATAAGGGTACATCGATGCCCACGGTCTGGGATGCCAGTAAGGTGTATATGAGGGGAATTTTGATTCATTTAAATAAAGTTTCTAGGGATAAAAGGATACAAAGACGTAGAGAAATAGAAGATGAGATTAAAATAAAAGAAGAAGCGCTTGCTCTTAATCCAACTGATAATAACTTAAAGGTTTCTATAAAGATGCTTAGGGAACAATTTAATATGTTGATGGCAGATCAGGTGGCTACCAATTTGCGGCTCAACCCTTTTTTTATTGGCTTGTGCTTTGTATGCCTGCCTAGCTTCATCTAGTGCTTTTCTAACTATTGGCCAGGTGTCTTGTAATTGTTCCATCCATTCTTTCAGTGATGGGATCGTTGGTTTGTTTGGGGTTAATTCTGGCATGGGGTTGAAACTTTGACCGTTGGCTATTTGAAAAGGAGTGTAATCTGTGCTGGAGTGGACTGCATTATTGTAGGCAACTTCTACAAAAGGGAGTAAGTCCGCCCACCCGGTCTGCTGGAAATTAAGAAAACATCTTAGATATTGCTCGAGTACTGAGTTCATTTTTTCAGCCCCCCCATTCCCTTGTGGGTGGTGGCTAGATGTCAGTCCCTGAGTGGTTCCTAAGAGGGATAAAAATTCTTTCCAAAATGCAGATGTAAATTGCACTCCCCTATCAGAGATGATGCATTGGGGTGCCCCATGCAATCTGTAAATGTGCTGGACGAAAGGTTTCGCTAAGGCTTTTGCGGTGGGAATCTTTTGGCAAGGGATAAAGTGCACCTGTTTGGAAAACAAGTTCTTGACCGTCCAGACAACAGTATTCCCATTGCTTTCTGGCAATTCCACTATAAAATCCATGGCTATTTCCCTCCAGGGGGCTGAGGGATTTGCCACTATTTGTAATAGTCCTGGCGATTTCCCTTGCAACCTCTTTGCAGTAGCACATTTTAGGCAGCTGGCTACGTAAATTTCTATGTCCTTTTTCATGGATGGCCACCAAAATTGCCGTTTAATTAAGTGTAAAGTTTTTACAAATCCAAAATGCCCTGCTGATTTTGTGTCATGGCAAAGCTGCATGAATGTGACTCTTTGGGTTGTTGGTATATATAACTTTTCCCCTACCCAAGGCAACCCGTCTCTCATTGTGCACACATTTTTGTTTTTCTGGAACTATTCATCTGTTTCCAAACTTTTCCGGAATTCAATTCAATTCAATTCAATTCCAGTTTGGCTGTCCAGTTGTGGTTTTAATTTAACTTGGGTTCTTGTGGTTACTGGTGCTGCCAGTTGTGACTCAGCCATCATTGGTTTAGAGTCTGTGGCTCGTGCGCTGTTATATTGGGGCATGCCAGGAAATTCTTTCTCCCTGGTAAATGATTGAGCTTAAATTGGAACTGGTGAAAATGCTGGGACCAGCGGGCTTGTTTGGGATTGAGCTTCCTGGGTGCTTTCAGGGCTTCCAAATTTTTGTGATCAGTCCACACCTGGAAGGGGATTTTGTTGCCTTCCAGGAACTGTCACCACGTGAGTAATGCCCAACACATCCCATATGCCTCCTTCTCCCATACGGGCCAGCGCTGTTCTGTTTCCGTGAGTTTCTTGGATGTATATGCACAGGGTTGCAATACTCCATCATCATTTTCTTGTAATAGAACAACCCCCACTGCCACATCACTTGCGTCTGCCTGTATTATGAAGGGCTTATCCATGTCTGGGTGCCTTAGTACTGGTTCGGCAGAAAAAAGTCTCTTTAGTCCCTCAAATGCTGCGTGGCACTCCATTGTCCATGTTAGTGGCTGGCTAGGTTTTACTGAGGATGCTCCCTTCGTTTTTAGTAAGTTAGTGAGGGGCAAGGCTATCTGGGCAAATGAGGGGATGAATTGGTGGTAAAAGTTTGCAAAGCCCAAGAAACTTTGTAGTTGCTTTCTTGTGCGGGTTGCTGCCCAATCTAATACTGCTCTGACCTTCTCTGGATCCATTTCAATGTCCTGGGGGGATATGCGATAACCTAAGTAGTCTATCCTTTCCTTTTGGAATTCGCATTTTGAGAGTTTGGCATATAGGTGGGTGGCTCGCAGTTTCTTTAAAACCGCTCTGACAAGGTTGACATGTTTCTCTTTTGTTTCAGTGAAGATAAGAATGTCGTCCAAGTAAACAAGGACCCCATTAAGCAGGTGCTCCCTTAGAACGTCTTTGATTAATTGCGTAAAGACTGCAGGGCCCCCTTTAATCCAAATGGCAAGACTTTGAATTGATAGCACCCCATGGGGCAGTTAAATGCGGTCTTCCATTCGTCCCTTTCCTTAATTCTCACACGATAGTAAGCTTCCCTTAGGTCTAGTTTAGAAAAAAAATTCCCTTTTGAGAGGTGTGACAGCATGTCTTTCATGAGGGGCAAAGGGTATAGGTTGCTTTCACTGATTGTATTCAGGGCCCTATAATCCATGCATAAGCGTAAAGAGCCATCCTTCTTCTCTCTAAAGAGGACTGGGGCAGCCACTTTAGGCTTGGCTGGCTCAATGAACCCTCTCTCTAGGTTTTTTTTAATGAATCTTTCCATTTCCTCCTTCTCCTTTGGGCTCATGGAGTATAATCTGGGCTTTGGGAGTTTTGCCCCAGGCTTGAATTCAGTGGCACAGTCTGTGGGTCGGTGGGGGGGGGAGCTCATCCACACTCTCCTCACTGAAAACTTCAGCAAGGTCTCTGTATTCCTCTGGTATTTCTGTTAGTCCCTTTTCCTCTCCCATGGATGCTTTTTCTATTCTTGATTCTGGTAGCCTCCCTTGGGATTTTAAGTCCATAGGGTCCTCCTTCGGGAATTTGATTTCTGTCATCCTCCAATTTACCCTGGGGTTCCATTTTTTTAACCATTCCATCCCTAGGATCATTGGGCATTCCATGCCTGGGGTCACCACAAACGTTATGTCCTCCTCATGTTTGCCCAGGGAGAGGTGTACTGGTAAAGTGGCTAGGGTAGCTGGCACCTCCCCTGCTATGGATCCATCTAACTGGCCAAATGAGATTGGTTGTTCCAGTCTCCTCGACGGAATGCCCAGATTCCCCACTAGTGTCGGGCTAATGAGGCAGTGGGTGCAGCCAGAGTCTATTAAGGCTTTCACCTTCATGGCTTCGGGCATGGGGGGAATTAATATAGTCACTGTCTTGAGGATGGGTGCGATGAGTCCACTTACCAGGGGTTCGCCCTCCGAGATGTCATCTGAGGTGTCCACTGGCCCTGTAGTGTAGGCTGGAGTTCTTTCCCTCTGATGAGCAGAGGTGGGGGGGGGTTCCACAATTTCCATCATTCTCATGGCAGTTTCTTTTGGCTTAGCTGAAGACTTTCCGGATTTGCTGATTGGGGATCTGTCTGGGTTGTGCTGGGAGGCTTTGGAGCGGCATTCTACAGCTCGATGCCCTTCTCTTCTGCACTTGAAACACCCCATTTGCTTCTTGGCTGTAGCCAATGGTTTCACTGGTTCGTGTATCAACTCAGGCGAGGAGAGGCTCCATTGTTTTCCTCAGCAGTGTCTCTTCAATATGTTGATCTCTGCTTCCTCTGCCAAGACGTACCATTCCTCAAGTTGGTGTGGGTCCCCTCGGGGCAGGCAAGCATCATATAGGTCATAATTTAGTCCATCTTTGAAATGGCTAAGGAGGATGTCTTCTGGCCAGTTCAGTTTGCTGGCAATGGCCCGGAATTCTTGTGTATATTCAGTCACCGGGCATTTGTCTTGCCTCATCTTTTTTATCCTTTTGCGGGCTTTGCGATCAGCCAGGGGGTCTTCAAATCGTCTTCTCAGGGAGGACATGAAATGGTTGAAGTCGTTGAGTTCTGGGGCATTGGAGTCGTGCAAGTTCACCACCCAATCTGCAGCCGGTCCGTCCAGGGCAGATTGCATGATCTGGATGCGGGCTTTGTCGCTGGAGATGTCCCGCCAGTATTCCTCCATGTAGCTGAGGACTTGAGTTAGGAAAAACCCCAAGTATGTTGGCTCCCCTTTGAATTTCACCTCCAACAGCGGACGTGTTGGAATGGATCGGTGCCTCCATTGTTGGTGGTAGTCTTCCGTCAAGATTGCCATCTGTGGTTCGGTAGGGCGTGGGGACTACTGGATCAGCAGATGTCCCCAGGGCTGCAGATTCCACTTCCCCCTCGGTGTCTCTCCCTTTGCGGCTCCTGGAGCTGGGGCTCAGGTTTCTCCTCTCCTAGGGAGAGGAGAGTTCTCTTCATCAGGTCAATAGCTTTCTCTAGGATCCAGTCTGAGTACGGTGCCAAGCTTTCTGCCTGTAAGGACCCACCCCACTTTGCATCTTAAGAAGACAGAACTCTTGGAATAATTCTTCCAACAGGAATCCTTTATTAAAAGAAAATGGTTGCAGGCGTTCTAGACAGGACTTGAGGTTCAAGCTCTCCCATTCGAGGTTTTAAGGGGTTCCCCAGTAGTCCCACCCAATCACCCCCCTCTTCCAGTGACAGTTTCAGGCATCACAATCCCACCCCTTTTTTCCTTTCTGCCGGCTGGATGGAGACTTCAGATAAACTACATGAAAGGTAAATAGCCTCCTTTGTTATGATAAGGCCTTTTGGTGCTAACCACATTCAATCCCTTTGAGGTTGTACTGAAGGAAGTGAGGGCCATAAAGCCCCTTTGTTCACCCCCTTCTCTTTCTTTATGACAGAATCCAGAGAGGGCAGAAATGGGGTTTTCTATAATTGATAACTGGAGATGAAGTATAATTGGATTCTGACATCCGGCCCCCCTTAAAAATAAGAGAGATCCACCTGAAAGAAAATAAGGTTACAAATCCAAAATGCCCTGCTGATTTTGTGTCATGGCAAAGCTGCATGAAAGTGACTCTTTGGGTTGTTGGTATATATAACTTTTCCCCTACCCAAGGCAACCCATCACTCATTGTGCACACATTTTTGTTTTTCTGGAACCATTCATCTGTTTCCAAACTTTTTCTGAATTCAATTCCAGTTTGGCTGTCCAGTTGTGGTTTTAATTTGGCTTGGGTTCTTGTGGTTACTGGTGCTGCCAGTTGTGACTCTTCCGTTATTGGTCTAGAGTCTGTGGTTTGTGCGCTGTTATATTGAGGCATGCGAGATAGTACATCTGCCAGGAAGTTCTTTCTCCGTGGTAAATGTTTGAGCTTAAATTGGAACTGGTGAAAATGCTGGGACCAGCGGGCTTGTTTGGGATTGAGTTTCCTGGACGTTTTCAGGGCTTCCAAATTTTTGTGATCAGTCCACACCTGGAAGGGGATTTTGTTGCCTTCCAGGAACTGTCGCCACGTGAGTAATGCCCAATGTATCCCATAAGCCTCCTTCTCCCATACGGGCCAGCGCTGTTCTGTTTCCGTGAGTTTCTTGGATGTATATGCACAGGGTTGCAATACTCCATCATCATTTTCTTGTAATAGAACAGCCCCCACTGCCACATCACTTGCATCTGCCTGTATTACGAAGGGCTTGTCCATGTCTGGGTGCCTTAGTACTGGTTCGGCAGAAAAAAGTCTCTTTAGTCTCTCAAAGGCTGCTTGGCACTCCATTGTCCATGTTAGTGGCTGGCTAGGTTTTACTGAGGATGCTCCCTTCATTTTTAGTAAATTAGTGAGGGGCAAGGCTATCTGGGCAAATGAGGGGATGAATTGGTGGTAAAAGTTTGCAAAGCCCAAGAAACTTTGTAGTTGCTTTCTTGTGAGGGTTGCTGCCCAATCTAATACTGCTTTGACCTTCTCTGGGTCCATTTCAGTGCCCTGGGGGGATATGCGATAACCTAAGTAGTCTATCCTTTCCTGGTGGAATTCGCATTTTGAGAGTTTGGCATATAGGTGGGCGGCTCGTAGCTTATAGATTGGGGATCTGTCTGGGTTGTGCTGGGGGGCTTTGGAGCGGTATTCTACAGCTCGATGCCCTTCTCTTATTAAATGCATAGTCATATTTATAAGACACAGAAATTAAACACTGTTGAACAGATTGTTTTAAAACTGGTGCAGTTAGAATGTTGATCAGAAAGAAAATATTTTTAGGTGATTTTAATATTTGAAAGAGTTTAGAAATCTGAATCCTTTGACAGTGTGATAATTGAACAATTATCTTTAGGATGAATACCTTGATTCAACAGTTATAGTATATGGCCTTATGGAGACTGATAAACTCTACTGGTATCTCCATTACATATACATTGAACAGATAAAAAACAATGAAACAGAAATTCTAATGTATAAGGTGACAAAGCAAATATGATGTCATTCATAGAAACCTAATGAGATTAATTAGGTGCAATTTTGTACATGTACTGTAGCTGCCTTTCCAGCTACCAAATATGCATTAATTCAGAAAGGCAAAAGAAAAAACCCTATATATTTATGTATATAGTGTCTTGACTTCTATCTCAGGCAGGATGGGACACCTCTGTTGTTGACAATTTCAGTTTTAAGAAAGCAGAAGAGGAAATAAGGGGCTCAGCTGTTCTAGATGTAATTCTAGAGATAACAGAGATAAATGGACGGATTAAAAATATTGGAGAAAATGATCAACATGTTGAAGTTCAAGTAACTAGGGAGGGACAGTAAGAGAAGTCTGCTAGGTATCTTGAAATTCAGGAAGGCAATTATAAATTAAATAATAACAACAACAACAACAACAACAACAAAGTTGGAAGGGACCTTGGAGGTCATCGAGTCCACCCCTGCTCAGGCAGGAAACCCTACACCATTTCGGAAAGATGGCTGTCCAATCTCTTCTTAAAAACTTCCAGTGTTGGAGCATTCACCACTTCTGGAGGCAGGTTGTTCCATTGGTTAATTGTTCTAACTGTCAGGAAGTTTCTCCTTAGTTCTAGCTTGCTTCTCTCCTTGATTAGTTTCCATCTGTTGCTTTTTGTCCTGCCCTCAGGCACTTTGGAGAATAGCTTCACTCCCTCTTCTTTGTGGCAGCCCATGAGATATTGGAACACTGCTATCATGTCCCCCCTTGTCCTTCTCTTTGTTAAACTAGACATACCCAATTCCAGCAACAGTTCCTCATATGTTTTAGCCTCCAGTCCCCTAATCATCTTTGTTGCTCTTCTCTGTACTCATTCTAGAGTCTCAGCATCTTTTTTACATCGTGGTGACCAAAACTGGATGCAGTATTCCAAGTGTGGCCTTAGCAAGGCATTGTAAAGTGGTATTTGTTGAGTCCGTGGCGGGAAAACAGACACGAGAAGCAGCTGGAGTTCTCAGTTTCATTTATTCAGCGTTCAGCTTACAGGAAGATGGCTTCAGCCTCGCCCAAACGCCTCGCAGCCTCTTATATAGGCAACTCCCGGGTAAATGGGTTACTTTTCCCGCGCCAGCACCCGCGCATGCGCACGGCGCTGGCGACAGCCTGTCTGGTCCCGGGCAGCTTTGCACCTGCCCGGGACTGCCTGCAAACGCCCGAGCCGTTTGCAAGGCTCGGGACATAACACCCCTTTCCCCCGGGCTAAAACTACTACCAACATACAACATTTATTTTATATGACATTTTGCTCCCCAGTGCTCCCACTGATTACTGGCTTTTGCCTTGCCAGCAATGTTATGTAATCTTCTAGATACTTAGGAGATTTCTTTGCTCTCTGTGACCTTCTTAGCTCTGGGTTACTGGCATAAGTCCCCTGACTGGAGGGAGGCGTGAGCCTGTTCTCTCTATTGTGCCCTGGTGTCTTCCAAGGACTGTGCCCCGATGCCTGGCCTGCTTGCTTGCCCACCGGGCTCGTCAGGCCAGGGCTTCTGTTACTTTGTGACCTGGTTGACCTACCTAGCTGTAGACCCTCAGGCCCCTTGAAGTGATAGCCGCTGCTGGGCGTCTCTGTAGAACCTCCTAGGTCAGTCCAAGACCTGTCAGGAGGCTGTCCATTCCCTGAACCCCATTCTGTGTTCGGGCTCGTGTGGGTTTCTGTACTTTCCCAAAACTCAGGTGTTCCCTGATTTGTGCTAGGGTTGTTGTAGTCGGGACTTGGTTCCTCGACTAGCTCTGTGTATGTTTGACCCCCTGTAGGATTTGGGGTAAGGTCAGGCCAACCTTGGGAATTGTGTGCCAGTTCTCTTGCGGGGAATGATTTGTTGGGATGCCCCCGGGTATCCTCCGTTGCTGGAGTGCTGTGTGATGTGTGTGGAAAGTGAGTATGCCCCCGGGGTGACTCCCTGGCTGGAGTAGGCGTGAGTGCCTGTTGTGTGGGTAAGCTCCATGACTTCTTTTCGGAGCAATTGCAGAACCTTGGGACGGGCCGTTTGTGGCTCCCTCAGTGGAGATGGGCAGTAGCTCTTGCCCTTCCCTTTGCTCCAAAGGGTCCCCCTCCCCCCCTGGAAAAGACCCAGGAGTCTCAGCAGAAAAGTCCGCCTAGAGCGAAGTTGGTCGATGTGCCGACGCAGGACACGACCGTTGTCCAGGGCAACCTCGTAGGAGAGAGGACCTGTGATCCTGGACACAGAAGCGGGGACCCATGTATGACCAGGCCCGTAATTGCGAGCCCAAACCGGGGCACCCACAAGTAGTTGTCTAGGTGCCCTAGGATGTGAGGTAGATGAAGGCAGTCTGTCCGGATGCAACCGGTCAAGTCTAGTAGTAAGTTGGCGCCCCCAACGAAGTTCAGCTGGACTTCTCCCTGTAGAAGTGGACGGTGTGGTGCGATAAGAAAGGAGAAAGTCAGCCAACCTGTGATGCCAGTCCCCATAGGTGAGTCTCTTCAAGGCGTCCTTTGCGATGCGCACCATGCGTTCAGCCATACCGTTGGTGGACGGGTGAAAAGGCGCAGACGTGGCATGACGAATCAGGTTTGCCTGTAAGAAAGCTTGGAATTCGGAGGAGGTGAATTGAGGGCCGTTGTCGGACACAATGACATCTGGCAGCCCGTGTGCAGCAAAAATCCCCCTCAGTACCTGAATAGTCTTTGCAGTGGTGGTGGATGAGACAGGCACAACCTCAAGCCATTTTGAATGGCTGTCAACAAGGACCAAGAAGAACTGGCCCTGAAAGGGCCCAGCGTAGTCAATGTGCACCCTAGACCATGGGGACTGTGTTTCCTCCCATCTATGCACAGGAGCTTGGGGCATCTCTGGGCGAGATCGTTGGCACAGGTGGCATGCGTGTACCTTAGCCTCAATATCTTTATCTAAAGCAGGCCACCACAAGTGGCTGCGTGCAAGAGCCTTCATACGAACAATGCCAGGATGACCCTCGTGGAGGGATTCTAAGACCCTAGTCCTCATTGAGGTGGGAATGACAACTCTGTTTCCCCAAAGCAGACAACCCTGAGAAAGGGACAGTTCGTTTCTTTTGGACCAGAAACTCTGAAACTCAGGACTAGGGCAGTGCTCAGGCCACCCGGACAGGACCCAGGAGCGGACACGTGAAAGTGTGTGATCTGTACCTGTTTCAGCGGTAACATCCCTGGCACTAAGAGGGAGCTCGGGCAAGGCTTGGATTGATAGAATGTTGACAGCTGGCGCGGGGTCAGCTTCTACTACTGGCAGAGGCAATCTACTGAGGCCATCAGCATGGCCCATTTCTTTCCCAGGCTTGTGGAGTAATGAAAAATCATATGCAGACAAAAAATAGACCACCTAAGCATTCTAGGGGAAATGATGTGGGGAGTCTGCTTACGTGTGGTAAACAGTCCCAGCAGAGGCTTATGGTCAGTGAAGACCGTGAAATGCCTGCCATATAGAAAATCGTGGAATTTTTTAATTCCAGCAACAACAGCCAGAGCCTCCCTGTCTATCTGAGCGTAGTTGCGCTCGGCAGAAGACAGTGTTCTGGAGTAGTATGCAATAGGAACCTGAGTTCCATCAGACCTGAGGTGACTCAGGACAGCTCCAACCCCGTAGGGGGACGCATCACAAGCGATGCACACAGGGAGAGACTCGTTGAAATGTGCAAGAACACTGTTAGAAGTGAGCAAGGCCTTGACTTCTTTAAAGCAAGCCTCATGCGCTTGTGACCACAGCCACACAGCCTGTTTGTCTAGTAGCCTGTGAAGAGGCTCAGCTACACTAGCTTTATGTGGAAGAAAAGAATTGTAGAAATTCAGGAGGCCTAGAAAGGCCTGAAGTTCGGCCTTAGACTTTGGCCTGGGTGCATCTAAAATAGCAGTTAGTTTGGATTCAGCAGGATGAATCCCAGCAGCAGCAATTTTGAATCCCAGAAATTCAGTAGAAGGCACCCCAATCTGGCATTTGTCTTTTCTGAGCTTGAGGCCTGATTTCCTGAATCTTAACAGGACAGCCCTAAGCCTTTCAGCTAGAATGTGTGTGGAGTCTCCTGCAATCAAGACATCGTCAAAGTAGGGGCAGACCCCTGGTATACCTCGTAGTGTGTTTTCCATAACGCTTTGGAAAATCCCAGGAGCGACATTCACTCCAAACTGTAGCCTTTTTACTTTAAAGGCTCCCCTGTGGGTCACAATGGTCTGAGCTATGGCAGCATCATCATCAACAGGCAGCTGTTGATATGCTTGAGCTAGGTCAAGCTTTGCAAAAACACGCCCCCCCTTGAGAGAGGCCAGGATGTGACTGACCACAGGAACAGGATAGGCATGTTGCTGCAATGCCTTATTGAGTGTGCATTTGTAATCAGCACAAATGCGAATGTCCCCATTTGCCTTTAGAGGCGTGACAATGGGGGTCTCCCACGGGCTGGAATCAACAGGTTCTAGGATTCCCTGTTGGATTAGTTTGTCTAGTTCAGTGTCAATCTTACTTTTTAAAGCAAAAGGGACCCTTCTTGCTTTAATCCTAATGGGAGTGACAGTGGGGTCTAGCTTTAAGGACACAGGTGGTCCTTTGAATGTGCCCAGCTGGGGGCTGAAAACATCTGCAAATTCTTTGCAGACTTCCTGTAGGTCGAGTGTTTGTAAGCTATTGAGTCCTGTGACGTGTATCCCCAGGGCCTCAAACCAATCGAGTCCTATGAGACTCGTTCGTTCACCCCCTACTACTAATAAGTCTAGTGGACCTTCAAAACTCTTGTATTGCACGTTAAGGGTGGCCTCCCCCTTAACACACACTCTTGAGTTCTGAAAATCTGTTAATACAATATCAGAAGGCCTTAACTTGGCCTTAGACCCACTTCTGGAACAAATCTTCCTAAATGTATGCAATGAAATGATGGACAGGGCAGACCCTGTGTCTAGTTCCATAGATAATGGAACCCCTTGTAGCTTCACGTTGAGTGACAGCTTTTTCTTCATGGGCTTGTGTGTGCCTGTTCTACAGATGCTTCTTCGCGAAGCGCAAAAACCTACCCTATTCTGGCTGGGGAATCTGGTACCCTTCAGGCGTTCTTCTTGGGGTTGTGCCTTTCGTCGGCCCAGGCACACAGCTGCAATGTGCCCTTGTTTACCGCATGCCCGGCAGGTAGCGGAGCGGAACTTGCAGTCGGTTCTCCTGTGGCGACCTCCACAGCCGATGCACTTGAGCGGAGCCGAAGAGCTTCCCTTCTGGTTCTCTTCCCTCGCGGGGTGTAGACGGTCGACTTCCTCGTCCGGATCCTCCTCGGAGTTTCGTCGGACGTCTTCCTGGTGCACGGACGCACCCTCTGCACTGTTTCTGATCGGCCGCATGTTTTTGACGGCGCCGCCTGCTGCTTCTTCTGCGGTGACTTCCCTTAAGGCGTCTTGGAAGGATAATTCTTCCTTTGCAAAAAGTCTCTGTTGTAGCTCGCGATGCCTTAACCCGCACACGAATCGGTCCCTCAGTCGTTCCTCGAGGTCCTTGAACTCGCAGGGCTTGGCGGCCTTCCGTAACGCGGCGATGTATTCCTTGGCTGACTCACCGGACCGTTGATCCCTCTGTTCGAAGATGTGGCGCCATGAGATAACGGACACCTTGGGGTTGAAGTGCTCCTTCAGCAGCTTCTTCAGGTCTGCGTAGCTTACAGACTCTACTGGAACAGGTGCTGCAAGGTTTTCTGCGATTTCGAAGGCGTCTTGGCCGCAAACGCAAAGCAGGGTGGCCGCCTTCAAGCTATCTTCCCTCACTTGGTTTGCCTTGAAGTAGTTCTCCATTCTGGATACGTAGGACTCCCACCGCTCTGGATGTGAGACGTCGAATTCCGAAAGCCTTCCGATTTTCGCCATCTTCGGATCTTCAGGAGACGGGTCTATCAGCCAGCCTACCCCCGAATGCGCACCGGATTGGCGGGCAGCTGCCGAGTCGACGCCGTTCCTCTTCCGCCGCTCAGGACTCCTTGGGTAAGCTTACACTTCTTCCTTTCCAGGTAGTGCAAGGCATCCCACCCTTCGTCGCCAGTGTTGAGTCCGTGGCGGGAAAACAGACACGAGAAGCAGCTGGAGTTCTCAGTTTCTTTTATTCAGCGTTCAGCTTACAGGAAGATGGCTTCAGCCTCGCCCAAACGCCTCGCAGCCTCTTATATAGGCAACTCCTGGGTAAATGGGTTACTTTTCCCGCGCCAGCACCCACGCATGCGCACGGCGCTGGCGACAGCCTGTCTGGTCCCGGGCAGCTTTGCACCTGCCCGGGACTGCCTGCAAACGCCCGAGCCGTTTGCAAGGCTCGGGACATAACAGTATTAATATTTGATGTGATCTTGATTCTATCCCTCTGAGATAGAATCAGCACTGAGTTGGCTTTTTTGGCAGCTGCAGCACACTGCTGGCTCATATTTAAGTTATTGTCCACTAGGACTCCGAGATCCTTCTCACAGCATTCTATGACTTAAAAAGCTAAAAGATGAAACCCTAAAAAAATGAATACTGTTGTTGAAATAACAGGTTTGAGAAGAAGAGAAAAAATGGAGAAGCATGAATAATGAGCACTGGGATAGAAAAGAAAATAGATTGGAAATGGAAATGGGGGCTAATAACTAAGGATGAATCAAACTACTGCTTTAAATCTGAAAAGGTGGAGTTAAGCTAAGTCCAGAATGAAATGAGCCTTGAAGGAATATAAAAGGTATGGTAAAGTTTGGGAGTATATGGATGTAAGAAAAGAATAATGAGTTTGGTTGTTCTGATGTGAGATGAAGCTGAAGAGGTGATGTGAGGGAAAAGGAGAAGACATGTTTTTAGACACTTTCTTTTCATTCCTTCATAGAAAGAAGAAATAGATTCCTAACATGACTGAGGAAAGGGGTGAATTATAGATCTAAACTGATAAAAATGTGGTATGAAATAAACCTTTTCACCGTAAATTGGAATGTATTGATTGTTAAACTGCAGTTCTGCAAGCATTTAGAAAAAAAATGGCTTTCTTAAGAACAGGTTTAACTTTATTTCTTTTTATAATAGCATGAATAATTTGATAAACAGAAGAATGTTGTACATTGTAATCTCAATAAAGTTTTTCACAAAGTCTCATGATTTCTTTGTTAACAAAGATAAATATGGTGGATTTGGAATAGGTTAGAGAACTGCACTCATAGAATAATGATCTATACAAATAGCCTGTTTTTGTCCATGGTTCAGTGCAATTCTGCATCTTATAAATGTCCTAGAAAATGAAGCAGAAGCTGCCATCAAACTGCAGGAGTTTGCTAATGCTCAGAAAACAATTCAAAATAACTTCAACGGGTTTGGGCATTGGGTAAAAGCCAAGAAAATAATGACAGATATAAAATCTGTATCTGAGTAGAGAAAGTCAAATATTTAGATAACTGGGTTCAACTGAGTTAGTGACAATGCATCTGGGAAAGATCTAGATATCTGTAAATCTGTGACTGAATATGAACAAGAAGTGGAATGCAATAGTTTTAAAAATCAATGCAATCTTGGGTTGCATCAATAGAAACACTGCATCTAAATCATATGAGGTGGCAATTCCATTGTACTCTGCACTGTGGCTAGAAAAGGATCAATGGATTGAGATTAAAGAATATTCAAGATGGGTGTTAAAAAAAGAATTACCGTATATGCCGGCGTATTAGGCGACCTGGCGTATAAGACGACCCCCGTCTTTATAGCCGGGCCGCATTCCTAGAACGTCGTTTTATACACCGGAAACTACCAGTATTTCCGGCGTATAAGACGACTCGGCGTATAAGACGACCCCTGTCTTTGGCACCGATTTCAGCACTCGCGGAAGTCGTCTTATACGCCGGCATTTACGGTACCTGATGATAAAAGCTATTAAATAGTATTATAATCTGCCTGGAACAGTAATATATTTTCCCTTTACTGGAGATTTTTAAATAGGGACTGAATTGCTGGAGTTGGTTAGATTAAATCATAATATCAGGCGTCTCCCCATGTCATACATATTCAGTAAGCATGAAAAAAAATCATGATATAGTTATTGTAATTAATATTTTTATATTCTTAAATTGGAGTGGAGTTGGAGATTGCTGTATACTTCTCCATGTAGTTTTGGGACCTCTGTACTATAGCTCTGATTTAAGCCAATTATATTTTTAGCTGCCTTTAAGTACCTTGGTATACAAAAGTTAGTATTGTAAAGATTTGTATAATGTTAAACACAAATTCAGTCTTATAACCTAGCTAGCCTGAAGACTAGGAAGCTGATTATAACTAAATAGGTACAAACAAATCTGGTCTATTGTAGAAGGCAGCAGGGTCAGGACCATAGAGAGTTCATTAGAAGGCAAATTGATTCTAAGCAGACTGTTGTATGTGTTTCATCAATGGATATAGTAAGAAGGCTAAATGCAGACTGTCCTTTGGGTTTGCTCCTGCTTGTTCCTGACACATGCATAACTGGAAAATTGAAGAAGTTATGAAACAATTCTGAGTGTGAACTAATAATGGCTAGCCATAACTTCTGGCTAATACTATAGGACTAAAATGAGATTTTCCAAATTGGAGTGGCTGAATTTCCTTATAATTGAAATGACTTAATGGCCTTGTTGGGTTCCTAAGCCTAGGGAAATAGCAATTGGGCTTATCATTAGTGGCTGTTGGGTACTTGATTTAAAAACAAAAAGAACAAAACTTAGTGTACTATCAGTGTACTTTCAGTGATCAAAGTTGTTTCTCTTATTTTTTAAAAAAACATGCATACTCATAGTTTTTGAGTTAGCTTTTTTAAAAAAAATTATGATTCTTTTTATGAATTTATTAAAGTTTGTATCAAGAGTATGCAGAGACTAGTAGCAATCGCAAAATATATAAAATAATTACATATGCAATGAAGTTATGTACAGAAAGAATAACACATGAAAAATGTGAAATTATATAAATTGATATTTACTGCAATGCTTTTATATAACGTTTAGTTCTGAGACAATGCAAGAAAGAAGAGTGGGTTGGTTTTAACATTACAAACTTTATTATCAATCAGTAAAGTTCCCTTAAAGGAACTTTTTATTGGAATTTTTAATTTTAATTTTTAATACATTATTCTACATAAAATTTTTGGCATATTATAATGGTACAAATTAGCAGATGCTTATTAAGTGCTACATCATGAAATCAATAAACAGTGGCGTGATGAGCTAAAATCAAATATAGGCTCTTTTCTTTTAAAAAATATTTTCATTTCCATGTGTTGCTCTTCCCCTTATTCATATCGTTAATTATATTTAAATGAAAATAGATTATATCTAATTAATTTATAAACTGGTGTTAAAATTAGAAGTTGCTTGATAAAAGAACAATGAAAGCCCAATTTACGCAACTTTCAATAATATTTTACTTTAATTGGACTTTGGGAAATTAGTATCTACACAGGGATATAGCATACACCAGGAGGTTAGAGCAGGGCTTTTCAATCTTTTCACCCATTGTACCACTTTTAGGATATGGCAACATCCAAGTACCACCAGGAAAAGGAAAAAAGTAATAAAGTACAGGTAGTCCTCGACTTACAACAGTTCACTTAGTGACTCTTAGAAGTTATAATGGCACTGAAAAAAGTGCCCCCCAAGGCACAGCCAAGCAAGACAACTGCCTGCCCACCCGGCTGTGCTCTTCCTCCTGTCCGAGGTTTCCATTGTTGTAAGCATTTCTGTTGAGGATTGGCAGCGGGGGTGGGGTGGAGGGTGTTTGGTTTTTATTCCCCCCGTCTGCTGGGTGGTTGTAGCAGGTTTTGGTCACTTCACATGACCCTGGGACACTGTGACCGTCATAAATATGAATCAATTGCCAGCTTCCAGTTCCAGTTTTTGACGCTGGTGGACATGCAGAGAGTTTTCTCTCCCTGTTGTCCAGTTTTTCTCCTTTGGAAGACCCTGGAAAGGGTCAAAAGTCAGCCTGGAGGGGCGACCACCATTTTGGGGGACTCTTGCTGGATTGCGGGGGGGTGGCAGCCTCTCCATCTGATCTGCATTAACTCCCCAGGACCGAAGAGGAAAAGAGCGGCCACTAACATGGCCCCTCACTTAGTTGAACCAGCTGAAAGCCCAAAGCACCAACTAAGTATGAAGAAGCAACTGGAGGAGTTGGATGAGACCCTATTTTTCCTTTTTTCCCTCCCAACTACTTTCCTGTAAAAAATTTTGAAATACCCCTTTCCCCCAGCTGAATTTCGCAGCTTTTGCTCACTTCGGGAATATAAAACCAAGAAAGAAAGAAAGAAAAGGAATAACAAGATTAAATGACTACTTACCTGGATTTATAATATCTGGATACCTGGGCTCCCTAAAAGCTCTGTATCTCGACAAAAACTTACTGTTTATTATTTCTTTGTTAACCGGGGGGGGGGGGGAACAGAACGTTCTTTGTTTCTTCTTTTGAACCAGAAAAAAGCCCTATTTTGTATGTTCCTGGGGACATCTAGTGGTGAAAACCTGCTACAACAAGTGGAATAAAATTTTTCTCATTGGGAGATTTCTGAGAACAAAATTTGTCCTTGACAGCAACAAAGATAAGAACTTGAAACAGCTGTGTGGTGAAAATAGTGCTTTATAGTGGAGGTGGAGAGATATTAACTTTTATTAAAAATAGCCTCTACATTAGACTGTTTACATTACAGAAATGGAGGAATATCACCCACAGCTTAATGTCAAACCTATACTTGAAAAAATTCTAGAGGCTACTGAACTAATGAAGTCTACAATGAAAGACTTACATGCCACTTTAAAGCTACAAACCCCATTAGAGAAACCCACACTTCAAAAAGCAATAGAAGAAGGAACTAATAATAAAATGGAAGAATGTCAGAAACAATCTACCCAGAGTTTTAATATTCAGAGTTCGACTTTACTTAAAGACTGGACAACTACAACAGTAGCAGAAACTGATCAAAGCAATGCTACGATGGAACTTCCAGAGGATTTATGACAATACACTGAGATTTCAGATAGTCTAGATGATCCAAAAACAACTACAACATCAAATATGAACTTTCATTTACTTCAGTTGAAACTAGAAGAAGACCAATCAGAACACATGATAAACACATCAATTCATATATGGAGACTTAAACCATTGGGTCAACAATTTAATGACTGTGAAGGGACTGGCTTCCTTGATAGGCTGATGACTGGATGGTCTCACCTGTTTCAAATGATATGAAGGGAGGAAGGGAGAGCCATTTGAGGCCCAAAAAGCTTTTTTATGGAAGCCAGTTTGGCATAAAAGGAAGGCCAGAGTTAGATTTTTTAAAAAATGGTTTTCTTTGTTTGATATTTAATAAAAGAGTTTTAAACTTTATCTAATGAGCTAAGGAGATTTTAAAAGATATTATTGGATTTAATAGTTAGACTTATACCTATAAGGGAAATAAATTAGTTATTTAAATAATTGTTTTGAACTATAAATAGAAGATAGATTCAGAGGATAAAGGTTATTTTATGAGTAAGCGATGATATTAAAATGAGAATTAGAATATGATGGTGAAATAAATTAAGAATTTATTGGAATAAATAATAAGTGTATCTTAAAGATGATACTATTTTGTATGAATTAAGGGAACTGTGGGCTATTCAAAATCTAAATATTATTGATTAGGGCTATAAATAAACAAAAAATTAATAAGGCGACAGGCCCAGATGGAATACCTGTTGAATTATATAAAGAGCAACAAAGTGTATTTAATCAATACTTATTAAAGGTCTTTAATGCAGTACTAATCGAAGCTAAAATACCCAAGTCTTGGTCAGAGGCAAATATAATATTGATTCCAAAAGCAGACGCAGAAAAAACACGGATACAAAATTATAGACCTATATCACTATTGAATTCGGATTACAAAATTTTCACCTCAATAATGGCGGAGAGATTCAAAAAGTACCTAATTGATTTTATACGCCCAGACCAAAATGGGTTCTTACCAAACAGGCAGACTAAACGGAATATAAGAACAATTCTAGACATCCTCGAATTTTACGAATTGCATAGTGATCGGCAAGTGGTACTTCTGTTTCTCGATGCACAGAAGGCTTTTGACAATGTCAATTGGCAATTTATGATCCAACAATTAAAATTAATGGAAGCCGGGGAAAATTTTTTAAATGTAATAGCCACAATATATTCTAAACAAAGCACGCAGATTATAGTAAATGGAGAGGCCACTGATAGATTTAACATACAGAAAGGCACAAGACAGGGATGCCCTCTTTCACCATTGCTGTTTATATACACTTTAGAAATCCTCGCTAGAGCAGTAAGGCAAGAGGAGCAGATTAAAGGATTTAAGATCAAGAAAGAAACATATAAATTTCAGGCTTATGCAGATGACCTAGCATTTATTTTAGAAGACCCAGAACATTCAGGGCAGAAACTATTCAAAATTCTGGAAGAGTACAGGGATCATGCAGGCTTAAAAATAAACAAAAATAAAACAAAGATCATTACAAAAAATATGACTAACATACAAAAAGGATCCCTCAAGGCAAAATTAGGCATACCAGTAGTTTCCAAATTTAAATACCTAGGGATAGTTATTTCAGCACGCTGCTCATCAATTAAAAAAGACAACTATGGTAAATTAGTACAGAATATTAAAGTAGACCTAGAACGCTGGAAAAACTTACACCTCTCATTACTTGGGAGAATTGCAGCAGTAAAAATGAACATCCTACCCAAAATGATATTTTTGTTTCAGAATATCCCAATTCAATTAGATAAGAAATTTTTCAAGGAGTTAAATAAAATAATCTTAGAATTTGTGTGGTCTGGTAAGAAGGCTAGAATAAAATTAAAGGCTCTACAAGATGCCAAAGAAAGGGGTGGTTTAGGTTTCCCTGATTGGGAATTATATTACCTAGCCGCGCCCCTGACATGGATTAGCGATTGGATAACCTTAGAAAATCAAAGATGTTTACAGTTAGAGGGTTATGATTTTCAGCAGGGATGGCATGCTCACATGGGGATGGGGCAAAGTGAAATCACCAATACTTCTTAAGACACAAGGTTCGGCAAGGATTAATAAAAAGCTGGAATACAGTTAAACGTCAATATTATACAAAGATTCCAGCCTGGTTATCGCCACTGGAGGCAGTTACATACCCCAATCTGTTTAGGAAAGACAAGGTTATTACTTATAAAGACATTCTGACAGAAGAGAGTTATTTAAAATCAAAACAAGAGTTAAGGCAACAAGGAAGAGACATAGAGTGGTGGTCTTACCTCCAGATTCAAGCAAGATACATGAAAGATAAGCAAGAATTAATAGATAAGATATGGGGCTAGACAAAATATTGCTAGACCCGGAGAAAAAAAAAAGAATATTTATAAACACTTATTGAAATATAGACTATTCGAAGAACAGGTCAAAGAAACAATGGTGACATGGGCGATAGACCTAGGACATAATATTAATTTGGATCAATGGCAGCAGGTATGGATGCGAAACAATAAAATCACATTGGCGTCAACATATAAAGAGAATTTGTGTAAGATGGTTTACAGATGGCATCTCCCTCCAGCCAGATTAGCCAAAATGTATAACGGATATTCATCTATGTGTTGGAAATGTAAAAAAGAAAGGGGCACTTTTTTCATGTTCGGTGGACATGTAGAAAAGCACAGGTGTATTGGCGTATGGTCTGGGAATGGGCGATAGACTATGCAAAACATTCAGTACAAACCTGAGACATTGCTGTTAGAAATACTTGAAAAAAATGTAAGTAAAGATGACACATATTTATTCATTCATGTGGTTACAGCAGCAAGGATATTATTTGCTCAAAAATGGAAAGCTACAGCTATACCGAGTGAGGAAACATTAATTCAGAAAATTATATATTGCACAGAATTAGACAGGATAACTAAAAGATTAAAAAATCAGGATGAAACATACTTTTATCAAATATGGAATAAATTTTATAGATGGTGGGAAAAAATGGAGGTCATTGTAATGAGATAAGTTAAGATTGAGATTAGAATGATGTTACGGTAAAGAGATTTATTTGTAATTAATGTAAATATGGACTGAGATGTCTGTCAAATGTTGATTTACCATGTTCAATGTTTTTAATTCCTTTTTTATTCAATAAAATTAAAAAATATTATTGGACATAAGCCAGCTTAAATACTCTAATTGAAACTAGACAAAAGTTAAAAACAGGATTTGGAGATATACAATTTAAAAGCTGTTTATAAATGTTTTAAATGATTGAATTATAACTAGCAATCTACCAATTTGAATTTGTTATAATGATTAAGGGAAACAAGAAAATTTTGATGACGTAAACTGATATATGTATGGATAAGCATGTTGTTAGATTATGTATTACCCAACCACCATGTTGCTTCCTTAAATACCTGAAGGTTTGTAAAAATGGAACGTTAATAAAACTTGTTATATAAATATGAATCAATTGCCAAGCATCTGAATGTAAATCACAGGACCCTGGAGATGCTGCAACATTCCAGCTGATCAGCGCTTCTTCTGGGCTCAGCAGAAGTGCCTGGATCAGCGCTGCTTTCCAGCTGATTGGTGCTTCTTCAGGGCTCAGCAGAAGCACCGGGATCATCGCTGAGCTCCAGCTGGAGCCTGGTGCTGATCCTGGCACTTCCACTGAGCCCTGACAGCCCCAAAGAAGCATCAATCAGCTGGAAAGCGGCACTGATCCTGGCGCTTCTGCTGAGCCCTGACAGTCCCGAAGAAACGCTGATCCTGGCACTTCCGCTGAGCCCTGACAGCCCTGCAGCTCCAGCCATCTCTCTCTCAGGCTTGTGCTGTGCTGCCATCAGTTCAGCTCATTCCCTTCTCCTGTTACCACTTTTCTAGGATGGTCGTGTACCACCTGCCAAGTGTCAATGTACCACTGGTTGAAAAGCCCTGGGTTAGAGACTGTACTGACAGGATAAAAAGCAAAGACTCATAAAGTGATCACCAGGGGAAAATACATTGTCTGTAGTAGTAGTAGTTAATAGCAGATACTGTAAATTATGTCATTTGCTGTTTCATTCCACTGATCCTGGAACATGCATTTACCTTTGATATTTAGAGCTATAGAAAATTATCCAGAGCTTCATAACAAAATTAAAGGTTACATGAAAAGCAACTTAACTCTGCATTGATAGATGGCTCATCAAATAATGCATCAGTAGAGGTTAACCATATAAAACTATCACATTAAAAAATAAGAAAGCTTTTATCTAATGCTGAAAGGATGACAGAATTGGTGTCAGTGCACTTCAGCTGGGGTTCTACAATACAGTGCATGTTTCTGTCATGATGGATAGGAATTGTAAAGAGTAACCACAGCTTAATCTCCTTGTCTATGCAGTTCATACTGGAAGCATCCAAGACTAGAACACCACTGAATTTATACATGGATTATTCATTTTGGACTTATGACATATATGGGACATGCATAAAGAGGAGGAGCCTATGTACACTGGCATTTAAAAACCATTTTAACTCAGCAATCAGCAGTGTCCCTCATCAAATGTCCCTTCAAAAGGAATTCTACTTTTTTATGGTGGAATATTCAAAGAATTTTTAAAAGAAGGGTAAAATTTACTCCGCAATTATTTTTACTAGGTATTGTTATTGACTGTGATGCTAAGGAGGTTATATTGATGTTAAATTTGATTACAGCCGCTAGGTTGTTAATAGGACAATATTGGAAGAAGGAATCTTTGCCTACTTTACAAGAATGGTTTCATAAAGTTTCGTATTTGGCAGAAATGGCAAAGATTTCGGCTTTCTTAAAGGAGCAATCTCAAGAAAAATTTTTTGCGGTATGGGAAAAATGGATAAATTTTATACAACATAATTTGGATATGGAAAAATATTATTTAGCCTTTTTATAATTTGTAATGATTGTTTTTTCTTTCTTTCTTTCTTCTTTTTCTTTTTTATATATATACATTTTTAATGTATTATTATTCATATATTTTTTTTTTTATATATATATATGCTTTATTTTTCGTCTACTTTCTTCTTTCTTCTTTCTCTCTCTCTCTTCTCTTTTTATTTTTTATTTTTTTTCTTTTTTAGTATATATTATTCATTTTAAAGTTTATGTTATGTATATTATTTCTATATATATTATTACTGTGATTTTTATTATTATTATTAATTATTTTATAAATTGCAAATGTTATTTTTAAAATATTTGTTAAATAATCCTATATTCAGTTCTGGGAAGTCGGGGGGGGGTGGGGTGGTTGGGGAGGGGGGGGTGGATTTTTATTTGTAAAACTTTTGAAAAATTTAAATAAAAAAAAAAAAAAAAAAAAAAGGAATTCTACTTTTTATTTTAATCTCTTTCTTTTACAGACTTTGTATCGTCAAAGCAGAAGCAACATAAACAAATGGGCAAAGCAAAGGTTTAAGAAGAAACAAGATCCCTACACTATTTTTTTTTAAAAAAATCCTGATATTATTGAAAATTTGCACCTCATATTTGTGTATTCCAGAAAAGAAATTTATTGCAATAAAAAGGGCAAACTGAGAGGGAAAATACACAGATTTTAAAATAATGTAGGATTTCTATCGGTTGATTGCATAGATCTAGGATACCAGTTTTCAGGTTTAAGCAAAAACCAAGCCAGGTTGATTAGCTGTGGATTCAGAAACCAACTAATTTCAGAAATGTTCCATCTTTAATTTGAGATAGGATGAAGCTCCCCATACCAACTTGGCTCCTAATGTGGAGGCCCACTGAACTGATGGTTCCTATTTCATTGTTAAAGATCTGCTGTGCTTCTGCTGCTAAGCCTTGAATACTATAAATCTATCGGGGGATATATTTCAAAGTTCCACATTCATTCATGTCAAGTGATTTTTTTTCTAGGCTTTCTTGGGCTTTAAATTTCTACATACCCACCACTGTCATATTGCAGCATTTTGAGGAAAACACTTGTAGCAGTACTGAAACAATCTTTGGATGAAACCTGTGTGATTGAACTGATCTTCCTTTTGAAGAATCTCTGACAGGCCTCAGAGGAACTCCAGAGTTCCCTGAATCACATTTTGAAAGCTAATAATCTCAAGCATCAAAGTAGAGGCATAAAATGAAATGTCTTGATGTATCTAAGCTGTCTAAAACTAAATATTTTCTATATATTTTAAAAGAATATCTGATTAGCAACTAGATTAATGTGGATTAATAAACAATCACTAGAATAATGATGTGTCTGCATAATTACTAGAATAATGCTGTGTTAGTAGTATGTGACTAACCTAATGCGCATTGCACTTGGATATTATTTATGTAGTAAACTCTCTCCATTGTATACCCGTGAGAAACGAACCTAATGTATTACAATGTGTATCACAATGTGTATTCCTTTGTTCTTGAGAAAAAGAAAGTATAAAACTGAAGTCTGAACCCACCCTCGGGGTTCAGAATTGCTGGTTGCTACTGCTTCTGAACCTGCACAATAAATCTCTCTGCTAAAACCCTCTGGAATTTGTAAGACTCCTTCCGTTTTCCACAAGAATTCTGGCGACTCCGCCAGGACTCTTAGGAAGAGGCCATTGACCTTCCAGATGGACTGCCATGGTGGGTAGCCCCTCTCCTAACGATGACTCCTCCAAGCCAGCTCTGTGGCCTTTGTCTATGGGGAGACCTCAACGGGACGGGAGGGGAATTCACCCACCAGCGAAGCACTCCAGTCAAGGATCCACCGAGGGTAGCAGATGGGTCTTTAATCCGTGGAAGGGTCTGGAACGCCTGCAGGCAAGTATTGTAAAAGGGGATACCTGATCCCGTTTGGATCGGAAGAGGGGATTGATCACCCCCTAGAAGACAAGGCAGCGTCCTTAGGTCTTCAATAGGTAGGATTGTGTGGGTGGTTAAACCATTGCATTTCCTGAAGAGTGACTATTGGAACGTCTGGCACTCCAGGTCGGTGGTAGTGTGTTAGGGAGAAATGGGAGGAAACCAGACTAAGAAGGGCGTTGGTTAGACACCGCTTCAGTGTATGTTAGGAAATTTCAAAAAGGGTTTTTCTAGGGATTATGGGGACCCACGACCAAATCCAGCCATGTTAAAAAGATTCTGTGAATCTGAATGGACCACCTTTGGCGTAGGGTGGCCCAAAGAGGGATTGGCGAATCCCGAACTTGTGGCACGGGTTCATTAAATTGTGACTGGAAGTGGTCATTGGGACCAATATCCCTATATAGACCAATGGCAAATCAATATTAAAGAAAAGCCTTGATGGTTAGCAAAGTGTCAGATAGAATGTGCTAAAATATATTTGGCAAACCAAAAAGCCAAACCTCAGACAAAAGCTAAGATTTTGAGCCAGGAAGAAAGGGAGGAAGTTGCCAGGCCCCCGCCCTATGTTCCTAGAAGAGAAGAAGGGGGGATATATCAGCAAATTCCACCCCCTCCAGTTGAAAGAAATGAAGTCCACCTTCAACCAGAAGCCGGTGTGAAAAGAAAGATAAAAAAAGATAAAACCATTCAGAAGAAAGATCAGGACTTGGGTAGCGATGGTATCAAAACATCAGTTTCTAGTCAAACTAGAAGTAAAATGAGGGTAAAAACAGAAGAAATGATAGCCCCTCTAAGAGAAGTTTTGGTCCCTGGACCAAACAACACCAATATTCCGATGCTCCAGTATGTTCCCTTTACAACCACTGATCTACTCAATAGGCGTCGGCAATATGGACCATTTTCAGAAAAACCTCAAGAAATAATAGACCTATTCAGACGCATAACCCCACATGGGATGATATGCAACAACTTATTTCTACTTTACTGGATATGGAGGGGAGAGAAAAATATAGGTTAGGAAAATTAAAAGTACTTGCCCGCCGACACCCCGATGGGGGAGCGAATTATCAGGCAAGCAGAAATACCGAAGCAGTAGAAGAAAGACCAGACTGGAATGCTAATGATGTACAACACCAAACTTTGTTGCAGAATTATCAGCTTTTGTGTTTAGAAGCCCTGAGAGAAGTCGCAATTCGTCCAGTTAATTATGCTGCAGTAACTAGTATTTGGCAAGATAAAAATGAGTCACCAACCACTTTTCTCAGCTGACTGATAGAAGCTTATAAAGTAAACACAGGTCTTGATATGGAGGTGACACAAAATTGCCCACTCCTAATTGAAAGATTTATCACCCAAAGTGCCCCAGACATAAAGAAAAAGTTACAACGCACAGAAGGGGCATTAGGGAAGAATATAGCAGAGATCATGGAGATAGCTCAGTGTTCCATAACCGTGAAAAGGAAGAAGAACATAAGTCAGATCAGAAAGAGAAAAAGAAGGTTGAAATGTTAGCAGTGGCCTTGGGGGGAATGTGTATTGGACCCAACCATCTGTGCCATCTGTAAACGGGAAGGACACTGGCAAAGGGACTGCCCCCAGAGGAATGGCCAACCTAGGGGACAATCTCACCAATATGGAAGAGGACAAGGAAGAGGATTTAGAGGGACTTTCCAGAGAAGTTGTAAGGGAAGCTTCAGGAGAAGAGGGCATCCAGCCTATCCCAGTCAGACAGAAGAAAAAGAAGAAAACATGATCGGCTTAGCTGACATGGAATGGGGAGATTGAAGAGGACAGGGTTCTATGGTCCCACCCCCGGAGCCCATTGTTAAAATACGGGTGGGAGACAGATCGTCCCAATGTTAGTTGACACGGGAGCCACCAGGTCGGTCCTAAATAAATCTATTGGCAAACCATCAAACCAGACCATCCAAATTCAGGGAGTATTGGAGAAACTCAATTTTGACCACTCCTGGAACCCCTAACATGCCAAGTGGAAAAGGAATCATTAAACATCAATTTTTATATGTCCCAGTCTGTCCAGTCCCATTATTGGGAAGAGACTTGCTAAATAAGTTAAAAGCAACCATTTCCTTTGACAATGGGAAGCAATTAATTCAAGTGCACCACCCAGGGGAAGAAATATGGTGCTTGATGATAGTGACAGAAGAAGTAGAAGGTACTAAGTGGTTACAATTTAATGTTCCACTCCTGTGGGCAGAGGATAACCCCCTGGATTTGTGAAATATGCCACGCCCGTTATGGTGGAACTAAAACTACAAGAATATCCTCTTAGAGTGCCTCAATGATATTGTACTCCAGAGGCTGCTACTGCCATTCAAGAATTAATCCAAAAATACTTGATAGCAAAAATCATTAGAAAAATTCAGTCACTCTGGAATACTGCAATTCTACCTGTTTGTAAGCCTGATGGACAGTGGAGACTAGTGCAGGATCTCCGCCCCGTTAATAAATTGACATTAACCCTACACGCAACTGTTCCTAATCCATATATTCTTTTAAGTACAATACCTGCATCCACTAAATGGTTTTCAGTTGTGGACTTAAAGGATGCATTTTTCACCATACCTTTGGCTGAGAATTGTCAGCCGATCTTTGCATTTGAATGGGCTAATCCAAAGACACAAGTTAAGACTCAATATACCTGGACTAGACTACCACAAGGCTTTAAGAATTCACCTACGTGTTTTGGTCAAGCTTTAGTCTAAGATCTTGCATATTTGAAGTTAGTCAGACAAGAGGACTGTTGCCTTCAATATGTGGATGATGTTCTGATAACTGGACAAACAGGGAGGATTGCTTTGAAAACACATCCAGACTGCTCCGAATGTTACAAGACTGTGGCTACAGAGTGTCCAAAAGGAAAGCACAATTAGTTCAAATGACCGTAATATATTTAGGCTATGAGCTATCACAAGGACAAAGAACTCTGGGCCCCAAGAGAAAGCAAACTGTGTTACAGATTCCCATCCCCCAAACAAAACAGGAAGTTAGAGCCTTTTTGGGAATTACATGCTTCTGTAGAATTTGGATTCCTAACTTCACTCTCACAGCTAAACCATTGTATCAAGTTTTAAGGGGACCAGAAAAGGAATCTCTTTTGTGGCAACAAGAACAGACCCAAGCAATGAAACACCTTCAACAGGCTCTTACTACAGCACCGGCTCTAGGGCTACGTGATATATCTAGGTCATTTTCACTTTATGTCGATGTGAGACAGAATGTGGCTTTAGGAGTCCTTACCCAAAAGCAGGGAAATTGGAATCGCCCAGTCGCTTATCTGTCAAAACAATTGGATATGGCCACGCAAGGTTGGCCACAATGTTTAAAAATTCTAGCAGCAGTTATGCTGTTACTACAGGAGGCAAGTAAGTTAACTTTTTCTGCTCTGGTGGCTGTTTGTACTAGTCATGCCTTGCAGACGATTATTGACAATAAGGAACATTTATGGATTAGCAATCAAAGGATGCATAAGATACAGGCCCTTTTTTTAGAAAATCCACAAGTTACACTGCAACAGAGCTCTACTCTCAATCCGGCCACTCTTATGCCAATACCAGATTCAACTATGCCTGTGCATAACTGCATGCAAACAATAGAACTACAATATTCTTGCAGACCTGACCTTAGGGACTAACCATTGCATAATCCAGACTTTCAGTGGTTTACCGATGAATCCAGCTTTATGGATCAGGGAATTAGATACTCTGGTTACGCAATTGTTTCTCAAACTGCAACTGTAGAATCAGCACAATTACCTAGCCAAGCAAGTGCACAATTTGCAGAATTATATACCCTAATCCGAGCATTAGAAATAGCTGCAGGAATGATTTTAAATGTATATACGGACAGTAAGTATGCATTTTTGACAATTCATGCATATGCCGCAATCTACAAAGAAAGAGGATATTTGGACTCCACTGGCAAGGTCATCCAATATGCAACTTTGATTAAAAGACTTATTAAAGCAGCCCACCTACTGTCTAAAGTTGCAATCATCCATTGTCCTGGACATCAAAAAGACTCAAGCCTTATTACCAAGGGCAATAGGAAGGCAGACAAAGAAGCCAAAAGAGCTGTGTTAGAACGCCCCCTCTCCAATCGGATGTCACCAGGTTCATGTATTTAGACACTTGATCCTACATATACGAAAGAGGAAAGCCAAAAGTTGAAGCAGGATGTACAAGCCGAACTGATTAAAGGCTGGTACACCCTTCCCAATGGACGCATTGCTGTTCCTCTTGTGCTTGCCCGCCCCCTTATTTTTCAGGCTCGTAAGCAACATCATTTGGGAAAAACTGCAGCTTGAATGATTTTTCTATCTTCCCTTTGCTTCTTTGCTAATGGCCCAAGTATGTTCTCAATGTTCCATTTGTGCCCAAACCAATGCATGCCAAGGACCGGTAGTGCCACCTGGTTGGCAACCAATCGCTTATTTTCCAATGGATTATGTCATTGTTGATTTTACTGATATGCCTAGGAGTAAGAAATATGTAGCCCTGTTAGTTATAATTGATACCTATTCAGGGTGGATTGAGGCCTTTCTGACTGTAAATAAGAAAGCTATACAGGTTGCCAGAATCTTTCTTAAAGAAATTATTCCTAGATTTGGTTGCCCTTCTAGGATTTCATCAGATAATGGCCCTGAGTTTGTACACCAAATTAATAAGGCTTTAGCCCAGGCATTAGGAATTAAGTGGAGATTTCATTGTGCTTTCCACCCCCAATCGGCTGGTAGGGTGGAATGTGCTCATCGCACAATTAAAACTCTTATTACCAAATTTTGTTTGGAAACTCATCTCCATTGGCCAGACGTTTTGCCTATGGTTTTGTATGCAATCAGACTGGCCCCCCGCACTAAATTACAACTTAGCCCTTATGAGTTCATGTTTGGCCGTCCCCCTTGTCTATTTAAACCTGACAGTCAGGGTTGGCCGGACTTGGCTCATAAGGGGGGAATAGACCAACAGAAATTGTTACATCAGTTACAGCTTCATAATTTAGCTGTTTCAAATTTACGCCATTATATGATGGAACAACAACCCCCTCCAGTGGTCACAGCAACACATGGGTTCAAACCAGGAGATAGAGTATGGGTAAAACACTGGAAATAAGATCCCTTGAGCCCAAGATGGAAAGGACCATATACTGCTGTCATGTGTTCTCCTTTGGCAGTGAAAACCTTGGAGGGAAAGTCCTGGGTCCACTGGAGTAGATTGAAAGCAGCTGCACCTGCCAATCCAGTAACTTACAAGGTTATAAAACTGACAAACCTTTAGTGTTAAAATTTACAAGAAATACACCCTGTCGAACCCTACCGGCAATGGGTTCTCAACATACGGTGTGAACATCAGACCTTGCTGTGACACTCCAGAAGCTGTCTCTCTACACACGGTGGAAGACATGAGGATTCTACAGCTCATAATATCTGTTAGTTATTTAATATGGGGAATGTACACACACATTCCTACACAAATCAGTGCAATGGCTACATGAGAGGTCATACCGCAGAAACCCTCTAATAGAAAACTATTGAATAGTACACACAAAGAAAGAACAAAAACACAGGGAAACCAGGATTGTCAAAACTGTATCAAGATTACAAAACAAGGAAGCCAAATAACTAAGACTTTGATTTATCATACAATGAAACCAGAAGGGTGCCAAGATAGCTCCCCTAGCTCCTGTGCATACAATAGAACTACATATAAAGTTTGTAGAAAAAGGGTCCAAGATCAGTGTTATAACCCAAAGTCTAATCCTGATAGTTGGGCCTTACAAATCTGAACACATAGAACAGATAGGAGCTCTAGGGACCAGGCACTATTAGGGATCTCCCAATGGAAATCCAACCCACACTCCAGTTTTAGCGTCACCTTTGATGTTTGTAAGGCAGCTAATTATTGGGCTGCAATAGATGGTTGCGGAGGGATCAGTCAAATCCACAGCTATATCCCAAACCATAAGTATTTGTGTCCACCAGATGGGTGTGCAGTCTCCACGGTCAGATGTAAGTGGTGGTCGTGTATTAAGTGGCATACCCAAGACCCAAAGGAGATGGAGCACATCTTGTTTGAAAAGAATAATACAAAAGCAGACTCCTGTAGAAGGGATAACTGTAATTTGGTGACTCTCACAGTCAAGAATGGCAGTTGGTTCCTGGAACAAAATAAATGGGAATATAAAATGTTGCCCCCTAAAGATCCTGAATTGGAGATAGAATGATAGAAGTTTAAGTAGGAAAACTTCCAAAGGGGGGAATAATGTGGATTAATAAACAGTAGAATAATGATGTGTCTGCATAATTACTGGAATAATGCTGTGTTAGTAGTATGTGACTAACCTAATGCGCATTGCACTTGGATACAATGTATGTAGCAAACTCCATTGTATACGCATGAGAAACGAACCTAATGTATTACAATGTGTATCACAATGTGTATTCCTTTGTTCCTGAGAAAAACAAAGTATGAAACTGAAGTCTGAACCCGCTCTCGGGGTTCAGAATTGCTGGTTGCTACCGCTTCTGAACTTGCACAATAAATCTCTCTGCTAAAACCCTCTGGAATTCGTAAGAGTCCTTCCATTTTCCACAAGAAGATAGTAACCAGTCCAAATTGGCTTGCAATTCTAAATTTCTTTAACCAGCTGAGACACAAAAGGTACAGGTATTCCTCAACTTGCAACAGTTCATTTAGTTACCATTCGAAGTTATAACAGCCACTGAAAAGAGTGACTTATAACCAGTGCTTTTTTTATAAAAAAAAGGTGCCAGAACTCACATCTTGTTAATATTTTATTTATATAATTTTATTTATATATTTATTTATATAATTAAAAATTATATATTCGGTTCTTAACATAAATTTAATTTATTGTATTTAAGGCAAACGTCCATAGTAAATTCCAAAGTTTTGTCCAATTCTCGTCTGACAAATCTTCTCGATTCTTTTCCTTGTTGTTAATATCTATGGCCAAATGTCGTCCTCTGAGTAACCATAGATCAATGTACTTTGAAGGATCAAAAAGGCTTAGAGGTGGTCCGACAAGTTTGATGAACAAAATGCTGAAATTGTCTTAGTCTTTAATGAAGCTTTTGTTGGGTGGCAATTAGATTCATCTGCAAAAACCCACGTTCACATTCACTTGAAGAAATGGGAATGGCATTCAGAGTCCGTATCAAATGCAACAGTTTTTCTGGATATGTCTTTTTGAGAATGCATTCATGGACTCCATGAATTATTTCTCTATTATTTAGTTGCAGTCTGATTGACAAGTTTCTAATTTCCACTTCTCCAAATGTCAGTTGAGTATTAACATCTTCAGGCCAATGTTTTTGATCAAGTACGCGAGACCAATATGCCAACTCATCGTCTTTGCTATCAAGCAATCTTTTTTCAATTGAGTCTTTCAATTTTGTATAAAATATACTTGGGTCAATGGGAGCATCCTTTCTTGAATCTTTTTCATGGAGTAAAACTTCATGAAAGCGAAGATTGCATACAGCAGCAACAGCGCATTTATAATAGGACCCAAGTTCTGTCTTCTTTTTTCAAAAACTTGTACTAGTATTTTTATTTTCTTATTTGCCTTGTACAGGTCCATGTTGTGGTCCTGTAGGTCCAAACTTAATTCTGATAATTCTTGGAGAACATCACACATCAATCCTAGGTCCATTAAAAATTCTGTAGATGTGACTTCCGGTGGATCTGCGCGCATGATGGCGGCTACTTTGTAGCCGTCCTCCTGGGTAAGTGTTTGAATCGCTATGAACAGCGGCCATCAGCTGTTCAGCGGTTCAAAATCCCCCTCCCGGGCAAAGGGGGGGGAAGAGGGTTGTCTGAATAGCGGTAGAGCCACTGTCATGCACCCGCAAGGTTTTTTTGGGGGGGGGTGAGAGGAGTGCTCCCACGGAGTTCAGACTGTCTCCGCTTCCCAGCTGCTTTTGTCCCTAGGGACAAAACAAGCCGCTGCAACCACCTCCGCGATTAAAGTGATCTGGTGAGGTTTTTTTTAGAGGCGGACAGAGCTGAGTAGAGGATTTAGCTTTTGCTTCCTTTGATTTTATTTGGATTTTAAGTTTAAAGATTTACTTTTACTTTTATATTCCCTCTTTTTATTTTTTTCCTTTTGTTGAAAGGGAAAGTAAAATGGCGATCGGCAAGCCTTTCGGTTTTTTTTTGGGGGGGGGAAGGTAGAATGGCGATCGGCAGGCTTTTTGGTGTTTTTTTTTATCCTTTTCCTTTTTTTTTAATGATTGGAACGGAATGTGGATTTGATTTTGATGTTGGGTTTGGATTTTAGAAGCATTATTATTTTTGTTTAACTTCTTTGTTTTGCTTTTTGTACTTTTAAAAAAATGGAATGGATTTTTTCTATTTAATTATTTTTTTCTTCTTCCCTTTTCTTTTTTTAACTCCTTTCTTTTTATTATAATGATCTCCTTTTGAAGGATTTTTTGATTTTTTGGAGTTAATCTCTCTTTTTCTTTTGTTTAATTTTTGTAACTTTTAAGAAGGAGTAAAGATTTTTCTAAGATGGCTCCAAAGCGTTCAGTATCTTTTTGTTATAATGATCTCCTTTTGAAGGATTTTTTGAATTTTTTGGGACTTAATCTCTCTTTTTCTTTTGCTTAATTTTTGTAATTTTTAAGAAGGAGTAAAGATTTTTTTTAAGATGGCTCCAAAGCGTCCAGTAATTCCTACAGCTCCTAAGGTGGTTTCTTCTTCGGTGTTATCATCAGTGCAACAACCTAAATCAATAGCTTCACCCTCTTCCTTGGTACAGCCAATAATTGTGAAAGATTTGCAAGATATGATGAGAAATGTTATATCTCAAATTAGGGCAGAAATGAAAGAGATTTTAGAGGAAAATAATAAGATTTTGAGGCAAGAGATAGTTTTGGCTTTAAAAGGAGTTGCCTCTGTTCTTGAAAAGCTGAACTCTCGTGTAGAAGAGGTAGCAGAAAAAGTGGAATTGATGGAGGGAAAATTTGAAAGCATGGAAAAAGAAATGGAAAATGAGATTCTTATGCTTCAATATAGACAAATGGAATATGCCTTAAGAATCAGAGGTTTGGGAGAGTCTGTGCAAGGAGATCTGAGAGAGATGGTTGCAAAGGACTTTGCTGTGATTTTGAATAAAGAAAAAGAGGAAATACTTAGTGAAATTGAAAAATTATTTAGAGTTAACTCTGTGGTGGCAGTGCAAAAGAATTTGCCAAGAGATGTGGTAATTTACTTTGGGAAAAGATCCCTGCGCAACGAAATTATACAAGCTTTTTATAAGAAGAGATTTCAAATTGCTTCACAAGATGTTATAATTCTAAAGGAGATCCCATCTAAAATTTTAAGAAGAAGAAAGGAGTTTGCTTTTTTAGCAGATGAACTTAAAAAGAGACGAATCTTGTTCAGATGGGATGTTCTGATTGGAATGGTGGTGAATTACCTGGGGATATGTTATAGACTTAATACTGTTTCTCAAGCAAAAGACTTTTATACTTCGGTCCTGGGGGTATGTTCATCACCATCTATTAAGTTTAAAGCTTTGGAAGAAAAGAAGGTAGAATTGCAGTCTGAAGAGCCTATACTTATGAAAATTGGGAAACCTCAGTTTGAGGGGCCTCAACAAGTTGAGATGGAGGAGCAGAGGATAACCTGTGCAACATATAACTGTAAACAAAAGGAGCAACAGAAGAAGGTTAAGGAAGCCTCACAACTATTGGTTTCTGAATCTGCGGGAGAAGTAGGATTTATGAATTTTTTGGAGCAACCTTTAAGGGTAGAATTGCAGTCTGAAGAGCCTATATTAATGAAAAATGGGAAATCTCAGTTTGAGGGGCCTCAACAAGTCGAGATGAAGGAGCAGAGGACAACTTGTGCAACATATAATCGTAAAGAAAAAGAGCAACAGAAGAAGGAGTTTAAGGAAGCCTCACAAGTATTGGCTCCTGAGTCTGTGGGAGAAGCAGGATTTATAAACTTTTTGGAGCTACCTTTAAGGGCAGATTTCAAAGCACTTCTTTCGAGATTTATGGATAAGAGAGACTGACAAGGATGGAGATCGAATGAAAATTCTAGATAAGAAGTTTAAGTTTAAGTACTTAGTTTAAGTATTCAAAAGAGTACTGAGTCTGTGGGAGAAGCAAGATTTACAAACTTTTTGGAGTTAGCTTTAAGGGCAGTTTTTAAAGCACTTCTTTTGAGGTTTATGGACAAGAGAGACTGATAAGGGATGTGTTTATTGTGGATGGAATTTGTTATTGGTAAAGATTTAAATGTGTATAAGGGAATTTTAATGGTTTATGGACAAGAGAGACTGATAAGGAATGTGTTTATTGTGGATGGAATTTGTTATTGGTAAAGATTTAAATGTATATAAGGGAATTTTAATGGTTTATGGACAAGAGAGACTGATAAGGAATGTGTTTATTGTGGATGGAATTTGTTATTGGTAAAGATTTAAATGTGTATAAGGGAATTCTAATGTTTTAAGTAATGTTCAAATTTGTGTTTTGGAGGGAGTTTATAAAGAATGATGGATAATAACAGAAGTATGATATGAAAAGGTTCAGAGTATATTATAATGTGTTTAATGATTGGGTTTTTTATTATTATTATTATTATTATTATTATTATTATTATTATTATTAAGAGAAGATAACTTGTTTAATTAAATGTACCTAGATTTGTTTAGGATTTATATGTCTTTTAAGGTTTTTTTTGATAGGAGAGAAGATTATGGAGATTGAATGAAAATCTTAGATAAGAAGTTTAAGTTTTAGTTTAAGTATTCAAAGAGTATTTAGTTTTAATGGTATAATGAAGGTTTATATGTTTATTTTTGTGTTCTAGGATAAAGAAAGAGGGAGAGATTAAATTTTATATTGTAGGTATAGATATTCAAAGAAAGTAATGTTTAAATTTGTGTTTTGGAGGGAGTTTATACAGAATGATGGATAATAATATAAGTATGATACTAGAAAATGTTTAGAGTATATTATAATGTGTTTAATGATTGCAATTATTATTTTTAGAGAAGATAACCTATTTAATTTAATGTATTTAGATTTGTTTAGGATTTATATGTGTTTTAAGTTTTTCTTTTCTTTTTCTGAAAAAAATTAATTAAGCCTGTACTCAGCTCTGGGAAGGTTGGGGGAGGGTTTGGGAGGTTTGGGGAGGTGGGGAAGGGTATGGGAGGGGGGGTTGGGGAGGGGATTTGTTTTGTAAAATTTAAAAAACTTTCAATAAAAAAAAATTTCTGTAGATGTGATTTTTCTTTTCAAGCCATCATAAGTGCATTTATCATTTTTATCTCTTGTAGGATCATGCATTGCTTCTTCAAAATGATACACAAGGAATTCAAAATTATTCCACACCACCAAAACAGTACGCAAACTAGATGACACCATCGGGTACTTAAAATTCTTCCAATTTTCAGCAGTTCATCCCCCAGTAATTCTGCACATAAATGCAACTCTCTACTATTCTTTGCCAAACTATAATAGAAGGAAAATGTTCTGACAGCAATTTTTTCACTCTACGTTTACATCCTATCATCACAGCAGCACCATTGCATGCCAGAGAAACCAAATATTTTTTAAAATAATCTTCTGTCATCCCATAAGAGTGAAGACATTGGAGTAAGGAATCAAATACTCCTTCTGCCTTTACTTTTTCAAGTTCTACCAAGTCCAAAAACAAATTTACCGGTGAATTCATTCTAACACCTTTGATACAGCATTGAACATATACTATGAGGGTAATTTTTTTGCTTATTGTGGTTGATTCATCAATTATCAATGAAATTTTATTATTGGATTGAACAATTTCTTTAACCACAGTTTTCCTCATTTCTTCACTTATATAATTAACAATGTTAATACACGCATTTGTAGAATGAAGAATACGACCCATTTCAACTCCGTTCTGTTCTTGCAGATCAATTTTAGTTTCAAAATGATGGAATGATTGATTTTCCTTCGCTACTTCATATGCAGTTCGAAAAATTTTTGTAGTTATTCTTTTGTGAGATAATGACGTTAAAACAACGTTCTCAAGAATCATTTTTTTCGCTTTCAGCAACTATTTTTTAATGCTGCTTTATGTGCAGCAGATTCTCTGTGATCAAATTTTTTTTTCGAAGTGAGCTCAACTGTTGCTTCATGTCTTTGCCAGAACAGGTTATCTCATTGATCCATTCTTTGGAAAGTTTCATTCCAATTTTCATTTCAACTCCAAGAGTTCCAACTTTTCTACAAGGTGTACAGCCAAGTTTCATTTTGCAAACACAGAGCCATTCATTTTTCAAACAAAAATCTTTTTTTTTTATCATAGGTACAGCAGTCTGGCCAGTCATTTGTAGTTTGGCTTTGCTTCTCAAGATCAGATTCAGAAATATCAACAGACATCGTTATTTCCGTGTATTCTATCATTGTGTCTGTTAATATTCTGGCCTTTTTATTAGCAGGACCGGTGGTTGAGAAGTAATTAGTAATTTTTTTTCAATATTAAATTTGGGCTCACACTTTTACACTAAAAATAAAAAAAATAAAAATATCAGTTAGTCCTACAATTATGTTTTTTTTTTAAGTTTCCTAGTTTTTTTAGTAGTGCAAATTTAAATTGAAGGAATGCATGGAAGCTGACATTCATACTTTGATTTTTTTTTTACACATAACTTAAATTATATTTCCAGTGCTTCTGCCAAGAGTTCCATTGTTTCTTTGAAAATATAATCTTAAAGGGCTTGCCATTGTGATAGAAGATTTCTACTACTGCTCCAGGGTTTGGCTAACATAAATATGCATAGCATAATTAGATTTATTATTGCTGGTAATCATATCTTACAAAACATGAATGTACTTTCAAACATTTAAATCTGGTTTGTTTGGGGAATACCTATCACCTTCTCCATTTGAAATAACCAGTGTTTCAGCAGAGATGTATCTGATTTACTATCAAGTGTTCCTGTTAGAATAAGAACACTGAATTTATTGCAGATGGTTTGTAATTTCACCCTTGGGACATTCTTACTAAATACTGCATCTTAAAGATTTGAGCCAAGTTTAATTCATAATTGCATTTAGGTTTTTTTCATCTGTTTTTGGCTTAGGTGAAGTAATGCATTTTTCAGGCATTCACCAGATAAACTAGAATTTGTTGTGAGCATCTCCTTAAATACTCATAAGCTGGACTTAACTATATTAGCAACTACATTATTGAAGGCTTGTACATACCATTTTAAAGATATGATCACATTGGTTCAAGTGAATGAGATGCTCCTATAACCCAAAATGCATGCTATTAATTCATCCCTGCCAAAATACTTGGTTATTTTCATCAGACTTAGTTCATGATGAACTTAGAACACTAAGTTCTGTTTTATCAAATTAATCATGAAGACAGCATAGTAGACTGCCATAGGGGGGGAGGGAAATTGTGGGATAGTTCCTCCATGTTTATATATTGCAGGTGGGTATAGTAAAGATGGAATATTATTTTTTGTCTACTTGGAAAATGATGTATTGTACTTTAATAGAGGAGAAGACAACTTTTGCATATATAATCTGACATATATTGAGTTCCTTTCGGAAGGACTAGCAGTGGGTGATAATAGATGTCTAATACAAGTGCATATGCTGCCTTCAACAGATATGTGTTTAATTGATGGAGTCATGTTAATGACAAGATAATGAACTGCAAAGAAATTGTGTTATTAATACATAAGTTAAAAATTTTGTTTCTATTTCTTTACAACTGCTGATAAAAAATGGCCTGGCTATGTTCAAATTATACACACAAGAGAACAGGTTTAGGTGAGGGGGAAAGTGTTACAATTCAATCTATTTATGAATATGAATTAAAATGTCCATAATTGCCCAGTGTATTTTAACAGTGATATAGAACTGTGCTATGAGGAGCTTACAGTTTACATTTCTTATTCTTGGGGAATTAATGTCAGAAAGAAAATGGATTGAAAAAAGTAGATGTAAAAGTAACATTAGATAAATATGAGAAAATATAGTTGCATATCTATGTCAGCCAGGCTCTCCATGACACGCTGCAGCTGATTGGAGGCAGCTGGCCAGGCACTAAAGCACCAAAAACAGCGGAGTCCATGTTTGCATCTGCTATGTGCTCAACTGTCAGACATGCTCTTCACACCTCAGATCAGTTGCAGTGCACTGTGGAGAGCAACACTGATGAGGGCTAGGCAGGCATGTACACAGACTCCACTGTTTTCAGCTGCAGCGCGCCATGGAGAGCCTGGCTGACACGGGGTGAACGTGAGGCAGGCATGCACACGGACTCTGCTTTTTTCAGCGGGGCTTCGGTGCCTGGCCAGCCGCCTCCAATCAGCTGCAATGCACCATGGAGAGCCTGTCTGACAAGGGGTGAGCACAAGGCAGATGCACACACAGAGTCCACTTTTTTCAGTGGGGCTTCGGTGCCTGGCCAGCTTGGCCAATTTCCCTCTTTCTTTTCCCCATTCCTTTGACAGTGATGGGATTTGGGGATGATCAATCCCCATTCATGACCTGGCCACCAGCCAATCACCATGCTCTCCTCTCGGGATAAATATACATTATTTAAATTGTATTTTGTTTTTTGCTTTTTAAAAATTTTATTTATTCCTTTTTCACTATACAACAAAAATAAAAATACATTTTTTTCCTTAACAGTACTGTGTTATACATCTCATATATATTATTTACAATTATTTACATTAGTAATCATGTCTTTTTGTTTCTCTGTTCTAGCCAATCATAACATTTGTTCCATATTTCATAAAATTCTGTTGCCTCCTTGTCTTTTAGTTCTAGCGTAAGTTTGTTCATTTCCACACATTCTAGTATTTTATATATAATCATATCATTTGTAGGTTTTCACCCTTCCAACACTGGGCATATACTATGCGGGCTGCTGTTAATATATGTACAATGATGTATTGGAGTTGTTTTTCCATCTTTAAATTTATTACACCCAAAAGAAATAGTTCAGGTTTGAGTTCAATTTGCACCTTTGTTATCTCCTGTATCCAGTTCCTTATCCGTTCCCAATAGATCTTTGCTTTAGGGCACAGCCACCACATATGATAGAATGTTCCCTCCTTATTTTTGCATTTCCAGCATTCCAGATTCATATTTTTGTACATTTTAGCCAATCTCGCTGGTGTTAAATGCCATCTATAGAACATTTTATATAGATTTTCCCTATATGCAGTTGACAATGTCAGTTTACAATTTCTGTTCCATAATCTTTCCCATTCTTCCAGTTTTATATTTCGGCCCACATTTCATGCCCATGTTATCATTGGTCCTTTCACTATTTCTTCCTCCAAATCTACCTCTAATAAATATTTATAAGTTTTTGTTACTAATTTTCCTTCCTTACCTGTTAAAAAATTATCCAATTGCTGTAGGGTCTGATTTATTCCGTGCTCTTCCATATCCTTACTATGTTTAGATTGAATCTGTAAGTATGACCACCAATCTATAATTATTCCCTGTTCTTCTAATTCTTCTCTTGATTTGAAGTTTCCTTGGTTATCTAGTAATTCTTTGTATCTAATCATCTTTTTTTATCCAATGTGTTAGCGTGAATCATTGCCTCCATCGGTGAGATCCAATTTGGGATTTTCATATAGTGTCTTTTTTTAACTTTTTCCCATGTCCGAATCAGTGCATCTCTTATCTGATATTGATAAAAATATGTGTGTGTTTTCTTGTGTTTTCCCCATAAAAAGGCATGCCAGCCAGCCTGCAGGTCATGCCCTTCAATCATTAAAACCCTTTTATTGTCTAGGTTTATCCAATCCTTAATCCAAAGTAATCCAGCTGCTTGGTAATAAATTTCCCATTTTGGGAGTCCAAGTCCACCTCTACTTCTACTATCTTGTAACATTTTCATGTTTATTTGTGCTTTTTTGCCCAACCAAATAAATTTGTTTATTATTTTGTCCAATTCTTCAAAAAAAAATTCTCTAATTTTATCGGGACTATTTGGAATAAATATAATAGTCTTGGTAATATATTCATTTTAATCAACGCAATCCTACCTAGTAGTGATAATTGTAATTTTCCCCAGGCCTCAAAATCTTTTTTCATTTGTAATATCAATTTTTTATAGTTATCCTCTTTTATTGAGGAACATCTTGTGGTAAGCCAGATTCCTAGATATTTAATCATTTTTACAATTTGCAATTCCAGATTCTCTTCTAATTTCCTTTTCTGTTTTTCAGTCAGGTTTTTAACTAACATTTTGGTCTTTTCTCTATTAATTTTTAATCCTGCCACTATTCCATATTTTTCTATTTCATTCATCAAAATATTTCCTCTCTCTAGTGGTTCCTCTATTAAAAAGACCAAATCATCCGCAAATGCCTATGTCTTATATTCTTCTGTCTTAACCTGTACCCCTTTTATCTCTTTATTAGTTCTAATTTGAGTTAATAGCACTTCTAAAGTCAAGATAAAAAGTAGAGGTGACATTGGACATCCCTGTCTTACTCCTTTATTTATTTCAAAGCTTTTTGTATTATCTCCGTTAATTATCACGCTGGCCTTTTGTGTTTTATATATTGCCTTTATCATGCTCTCAAATTTCCCTCCAAATTTCATATCCTCAATCTGTTGGAACATAAATTGCCAACTGAGATTGTCAAATGCTTTCTGGGCATCTAAAAAAATTAGTGCCACCTGTTTTCCAGGGTGTGCTTCGTAATATTCTAAGACATTTAACACCATTCTCGTATTATTCCTAATTTGTCTTGTGGGTAAAAAACCATTTTGATCTGGATGTATTATATCCTGTAATATTAGTTTCAATCTTTCTGCAATTATGGTGGTAAAAATTTTGTAATGAGTGTTCAACAACGAGATTGGCCTATAATTTTTTATCTGTTTGGGGTCTGTGCCTTCTTTTGGGATAAGGGATATAGTAGCTTCTATCTGGGAGTCTGGTAGTTTGGCTATCTCCAACACATCATTTTACACTTCCAATAGTATCTTTTCAAAGTCCTTGTAAAGGGTCTTATATACTTCCCCTGGAAGGCACTCTGGCCCCGGGGTTTTATTATTTTTTTGTTTTTGCACCACGTTTTTTATTTCCAAGGCTGTTATTTTCCCATTCAATATTTCTCTCTGTCCTTCTTTTAATTCAGGCAAGCCATTGGCCTTTAAGTATTGTTTTATGCTCTCCACATCTATTTCCTCTTTTTTATATAGTGATTCAAAATAATTCTGAATTATTTCTTTCTTTTTATCCATTTTATATTCCGACTCTCCATTTTTATCTGTAGTTCCTGAATAAATCTTTTCTCCTTCTCTTTTTTTAATTTAAAGGAGAGCCATCTCCCAGGCTTATTTGTGTGTTCAAAAAAAAAATTTGTTTTGCTATTTTCAATTCCTTTGCTCTTTCCTCTTGATCTATCATGTTTAATTTATGTTTAGCCAAAACCATTTCTGTTTTAATCGGTTCGTCCTGGGGCTCTTTTTGTAATTTAGATTCCAATTTTTTTAATCTCTTCCTGGAATATATTTTGCGTTTGCCTTTTCACCTTGTTTTTTCTTGCTATATAGTCTATTGCTAAGCCTCTCAAATATGCTTTCGTAGTGTCCCAAATAATTTGTACTGATGATTGTTGTTTTGTATTCTCTTTAAAAAAAATCCATTTCTCTTCTAATCCTTACTATAAATTCTTTTTCTTTCAAAATGTGAGAGTTCATTATCCATCTTCTTGTTACTTTTTTCTGCCCTTTCCAAACTATTTTCAGAGGATTATGATCGGCCCATATATTTGGCATTATTTCTATTGTCTCTATGTCTTGCCCTACTTCTTCATTCAACCATGCCATGTCTATTCGAGACATAGATTTATGTGGGTTCGAGAAAAAGGTATATTCTTTTTTTTTATTCCGTTTCCTCCACTGATCAGATAAATTAAATTCATGTACCAAATCAAAGAATGTCCTTGGTAGTGTTTTCCTTTTCTTTTTATTTTTCATATCACTAATATAGTCTTCTTTTACATTCACTACCGCAGGGCTTTTCAACCTTTTCACCCATTGTACCACTTTTAGAATATGGCAACATCCGAGTACCACCAGTCGCCTAGCAAGGTGTCAAAAACGTGATGACCAAAAAAAAAAAAGGAAAAAAGTGATAAAGTATAGGTAGTCCTCGACTTACAACAGTTCACTTAGTGACTCTTAGAAGTTACAATGGCACTAAAAAAAGTGCCCCCCAAGGCACAGCTGAGCAAGACACCTGCCTGCCCACCCAGCTGTGCTCTTCCTCCTGTCCGAGGTTTCCATTGTTGTGAGCATTTCTGTTGAGGATTGGCAGTGGGGGTGGGGTGGGGGGTGTTTGGTTTTTATTCCCCCCGTCTGCTGGGTGGTTGTAGCAGGTTTTGGTCACTTCACATGACTCTGGGACACTGTGACCATCATAAATATGAATCAATTGCCAAGCATCTGAATGTAAATCACAAGACAATGGACATGCTGCAACATTCCAGCTGATCAGCGCTTCTTCTGGGCTCAGCAGAAGTGCCAGGATCAGCGCTGCCTTCCAGCTGATTGATGCTTCCATCAGAGCTCAGCAGAAGCACCAGGATCGGCGCTGAGCTCCAGCTGGAGCCTGGCGCTGATGCTGGTGCTTCCACTGAGCCCTGACAGCCCCAAAGAAGCGCCGATCAGCTGGAAAGCAGCACTGATCCTGGCGCTTCCACTGAGCCCTGACAGTCCTGAAGAAGCGCTGATCCTGGTGCTTCTGCTGAGCCCGACAGCCCTGCAGCTCCAGCCATCTCTCGCTCAGGCTTGTGCTGTGCTGCCACTGGTTCAGCTCATTCCCTTCCCCCACTACCACTTTTCTAGGATAGTCGTGTACCACCTGCCAGGTGGCAATGTACCATAGGTGGTACCCGTACCACTGGTTGAAAAGCCCTGGCCTAAACAGTGGTGGTGAATACACTTAACACTGTATTATATTGGTACAGCAGATTTCTTCTAAGTTATCTTTACTCAAGTCCTACTAAATCCAATAAGACATGGTAAGGACACTGTTTCTGCAGAACTTAACTCAATATATTAATATGTTTATTTACAGCCAAATTACAAGGAGAAAAAATGCAGGCAGAAATGCAGGCAGAAATGAATATCAAGGTATATCACAATATTAAATGCTAAGTGGCTTTCTTTTTTTAACCTTTAGAGCATGATGAATGCCTCACCAACAAACACAACTGTGATGAAAATGCATTGTGTTTCAATACTGTAGGAGGACATAACTGTATTTGCAGAGCAGGTTATACTGGAAATGGCACCATATGCAAAGGTAAGATGTCACAACATGATTCAGATTTCAAATTCCTTTGTTTCTCTAACCTTTGCATTCTGACCATCCATTGTTAATACCATTTCCTTTCTTGATGCTGCATTTAGCACCAGATATTTATCTTTTACACTTTATGTGCTAAACTTGTTTTTTTACCTGAAAGATGAATGTTATTGCAGTTCAAAAATTCAAAAGGTATGTTTAAAATATTCAAAGGGTATATAAGTTTGATCTACTTAAATATTTCAGCAAAATAATGATACATTATTATGTGAAATCATCCAAGGTCAAGGTCAGAAAGGTTACAGAGAGTCATGAAGATGACTGTAGCAGAGATATGCAGGCCCTATCACCAAAGAAAAAGGGATAATATATATCTGAAGCCCATAATAGATAGTATACAGACGAATATCAGTCAGACACTTCCTAATTCACAGATCTGTAGATGGGGGAGGTTCAGTACAAATTTGCAGGATTGTTTTAGAAGATTGTAATATTTACTGTGTATTCAAATTAGACTTAAATCGTTGTTATTCAGATATTTGGGGAAAGATCCTTCTGTCCCACTTGAAATAGAATTGAAGATCTTATAATTTTTCCTCTTACAAATTTCTTTAATGGTTTCAGCCTTTTGCAAGGATGGTTGTAGAAATGGTGGAGTTTGCATTGCCTCCAATGTCTGTGCCTGTCCACAAGGTTTTACAGGCTCAAGCTGTGAAACCGGTAAGAAATTCTTTACTATATTTACCAAGCACATAACTGAAGTTTTGTGTATAACAAAAAAAAATAAGAATATCTTCTCAAATACCATGGTTTCTGTTGAATGAGACAAGAATTACCAGGACATCTGTGCACCCCAAGCTTACTCTATAAAAGTCTAGCAAAAAAAATGTTCATTTTTGGCAACATTTTTTTTGTCTAAAGGGTATAAACAGGTGGAGGAGCAAATTCCTCCTTTTTTCATTTTTAATCCTGCTCCATTGCCACATTAAAATTACACTGCTGAAATTTTGTAATTTTGCTACCAAATTGAAGCAGCAATTAGGGTAGTGACAGAAATGAGTAGTTTGCTTTTCAATGTTCCCCATTTCTGATCCCAGACTTAAAAAATAAATAAAAATAACAGCCAAAAAAAATCTCTGATGTCACTATTTTCTAGTGACATAATCTACATCCCATACCTCTACCCCAGTTGGTCAACAAGTAAATTGTTGTTTCTAAATAACAACTAAAATAGAAATAGTCATGTATCTATTACTAGTTAACTCTACATTAACAAATTATTGTGGTTTTACCTGGTAAAAGTGAACACTGTATAAAGAGTTTTTTAAAGTATGGCATCATGGTAATCTTTATTTTTGTTGTTTATGTATATGTGAACTTTTTTTAAATAATATGTGATACATTTTAAATTGCTGTCAATGCAAAATCTAGAATGGATTTAGAGAGAAATTGTCAAGTGCGAAAAATCAGGTCCACACATGAAGGTTCAAATTAACTGATTCATTGCTAAAAGCCTAAGCACAGGAATCTTTGCAACCAATGGTCAGCTTGTTTAGAACTAGATAAGGGTCACTGGCATTTAAGGGGGGGGTTGGACTTAATTCACTTGTGACTATGTAACAATTCTAAATTAACGTCTCTTTTAACTCTTCCCCCGCTCTGCCAGTCTTTCTCCTACAGAAATAATTATTTATTTATTTTTCTTTATTTCAAGTTAGTTGAATTAATTATGTCCCATTCTTATGTGATCAACCAATCTATCTCTTGGTCTATACATGATAAAATATCTCTTATCTAAATATATATTAAGTGTGCATATGACAGCAATATGTGTAACAGATTTATGGTCACTATCCAATCAAACCATTTCTTTATGGCTTATCTTGTTAATACCTGCAACTTAAATATATTATAAATGAAATTGCTGTTAAGCATACGCTGTAATTATGAAAAGAGTTTATTCAGATTTCAGTCTTCCTTATTACAAAAGATGTTGCTCTTTTTAAACATTGCATTGTCATTTATTTTTCAATAGTGGAAGAATTACAGACTTTTCCTTTAAAATATGCATAGGTTGGTATAGCACATGTTATCTTTACTTCATTTTTTTCCTTTACTTTATAAGAAATCTGTGAACATGTATATATGGATAGAAAGTTCCTGTACAATATAAGAATACTTGATTAGCTACTGAAATGGTAGTATTAATTTATATCCAGTACTCTGTGAGATATATTATAAAAAAATAAACCCATCCATATACTCGTGTATACTATTATTATTTTCAGGAATTAATCTGCTTTTCTCCTTGTTCTGCAAAATTCTTTGAATGAAATTATTCTCCCTTGACTATTCTTTTATTTACACCTAATGGATACCATGTATAAAAAAATAAGAAATGAAAAGCTTTCCTCTTGAAATGATGAAAGAAAATAATTATTTGAAAAGCATTTCATTTCCTAGAATTCTAGGCAATTAATTTATGACTATAATGTTGAGTTCTACCATATTTTCTTTTTTCTCTATAAAAGTCTAGATAGCAGATTTTGAAAATTCCCACTAGAAATTTATCAAATATTTAACAAAAGAAGTAAGATGGATGTTGCAATATTATTGGACTCTGCAAGGAGATGAAGTCTGGATTTAAAGTAAAAGTCTTTATTAATTCATGAATCTTGGATTCTATAAGAAATTACTATCTTTTGCAGTATTTCAGGAGTTCTCTCTCAGGCCAATTCATACTGAGTTTTCCAAATTATTCACTCTACTTCTTTGGGGCAGGGTTAGTTGTATGTATGGTTAATTGCATGGTGAACAATAACCTTATGCTCTACATAGATATGTAACACTCTTAAATATAGGATTAGCACCAAACCTTACAAGGCTGTGATGTAAATCTATTAATACTTGTCAGAAAAAACTATGAGTTTCTAACATCGCTTGTGCTTTCCATTCAGGTTATACTTAAGGATAAATGAAGCTAAACACTTCACTTTCTTTTTCCCCCTGTAACTTGAAATATTTAATATGACATTGAAAGGTTTAGGAAGCTAAATTAAAAACTCATGTCCAAAATATTTTCTCATTTACAGACATAATCAATTGGTATGTATGCTCTTATGTTCTTATGGCATAGGTAATACATTTGCAGATAGACCATAGATTACCCTAATCATGGAAAAACGCAGCCAAAACAAGGGGACATAAACAATTGATACAAAATGCTTACTGGAGGGCAAAAAAGGAACAAGAGCATGAAATACCTCCCCTTGAATATCAAATCAATCCCCAGGAGGAAATGTCTGGCACTGTATATTTAGTCATTACTTTATAATGCTGCCATTAATATTTTTTGATGTTTATAAGATTAAAATTCAGCTGACATGTATAAATCATCTATTTATTTATGCCTATCTTTATTTGTATGTCACTTTCTATGGAAGTTAAATACTATGTTTCCCTGAAAATAAGCCTCACCCAGAAAAAAAAACCTATCCTGATTTTTGGAGATGGGCCTAATATAAGACCTACCCCCCAAAATAAGCCCTAATTAGGACTCATCCCACCTCAGGAGGCCACGTGGCACATCACACAGCTGCTGCCACAATGAGGTGAGGCAGGTGGAGGAGGGGGTGGAGCTGCCCCATGCACCTGATACCCGCTTCCTTCAGGGCCCCCATCAGCCAGGCCATTCCTTGATTGGTGACCTTCCCTTGCACTCCCCTCCTGAGCCAGATTGCCATGCTACGGAGGATGGGCGGGGTAGGCCTGGTCCACCTCTGCCATTTCGTAGCCAGGGGGGAGTGATGCGAAAGGCTCCACTACTACTGTGCACTGCTGGAGGGGCTTTCTTCATGCTTCACCTCACAGATCACCTGCCTGGTGGCATCTGCCTCTTCTTTCTCCACCACATGGCTTGCGCCATGACCGGGTAGCACAAGCCTCCCCCACTGCTTCCCACTGCCAGCCCTTCATCGCTACCACTGGAGAGACTGGAGAATGGAGAGTGGAGCAGCTCTACGCAGCAATGCAGAGCAGAGAAGAGCACTTTCTTGCCACCCTATATAGCCCCGTGTCTCCCTTCTCCCTTCTGGAAATGGCAGCCTCATTTCCTGCTGCTTCTGCTTCCTTCTGGCGCTGCTGTAGAGTTTGGCACTACCACCCAGCTCCTCCCTCTTCCCGAAAGCAAAAAAATTCTTCACTAACCTGCTTTCCAGCTCTGGCACGTTTCTATCCTGCTACAGGAAAACGGGGTTTGTGGGACTAAAAAAGTTCAGTCAGACCTTCCAACTTCTCACAAGATCTTTTTTTTTCTTTCATGAGAAGTTGGAAGGTCTGACTGAACTTTTTTTATTGCAAATTCTACTATGCATGGAACCTTTTACATTCTCATTGTATCTTAACTTATTTCCATTAATCAATCCTTTTTCCACTTTTAATCAGTATTCAGAGTGAATGTATGCCCTTTTAAAGATATCTGAGAGAAAGCAGGCTACCATTAAAGTTTGTGCTTTTCACTATGTAGGTATGAATCAGGATTAAATAAATTAGACTGGGTCAATTTCAGAAGCTCCTTTATACCATAAAAATGCACTGTGGTGCACTTTTTAAAAATTAATTTAAAATGTTTTACAAAAGAGACTGAATTTACCTGTCAACTTTCTGATCAGAAAGCAGAATGAATGGATAATGTAGAGGAGATATATATATATATATATATATATGTAGGTCTTTGGTTGTTCGGGTTTTCTCACACGTAAAATTGGAAGTGTCTTGGCGACGTTTCGACGAAGTCCCATTCGTCATCTTCAGGCTGGTGCTTTCAGCTTCGTGCCTCGAGCAGCAATGTGTGGTCTTAGCTGTTTCTTCCTTTTAACTGCCAGTGGGGGTATGAACTGATTGGGTGGGAGCTTGGCTGTGTTCTGATTGGGTGGAGGTGTGTTCTGATTGGTTAGGGGCTTGGCTGTGCTCTGATTGGCTGGGGGGTTGGCTGTGCTCTGATTGGCTGGGGGGTTGGCTGTGCTCTGATTGGCTGGGGGAGTGTTCTGTTTGGTTGTGCTCAGGTTAGTCTGAGTTGCAGAGGGATTCAAGATTTTGGGCTGCCCTGCCATTCCTTGGCTTCGCGTTCGTGGTCGTGCTTCCTCTTCATGGAGGGTGTCAGTTTGCTTCATGTATGGATTGGGGGGGTTTAAAGTGGCTAATGATGCAGCTGTGGTCTGCTTCTGGTTGTGGTCGTGCCTCATAGTCAGTGTGGCTTTGGGTTTGTTTTTTGCGTGGATGTTTGGTGTGACCTCCTGGTGGTTTTTGTGAGTGTGGGTCTGGTATCATTTTTTGTGTTAGGGAGTCGTTTGTCAATAAGGGCGGGTTCCAAATGGCTGGTAGGCGGGAGGTATCATCTCGCTTGTTCATGCTGTGTGGGCGTTTTTCTATCTCGATGGCTTCTCTGATTATTCTGTTATTAAAATGTTCACTTTTGGCAATGGTTCTGGTATTTTTAAAGTCAATTTCATGTCCTGTGGCTTTAAGGTGTTGGACCAGGGAAGATGTTGGTTCCTCTTTTTTGACTGAGTTCTTATGTTCTTCAATGCGTGCACTTATTCTTCTGTTGGTTTGTCCGATGTATGTGGTGGGACAAGTGGTGCATGGGATTTCGTATACTCCTTGATTTTCTAATTCAATTTTATCTTTGGGGTTTCTAAGGATGGTGGATATTTTTCTGTTTGTGCAGAATGCTGTTTTGATGTTGTGTTTATGGAGGATCTTACTGATTCTGTCTGTGATGCCTTTTATGTATGGGAGGATGGCTTTGCCGTTTTCTTGTTCTTTGTCTTGGATTTTAGTGGGGGTTTCTTTTTGGATTAGGTTTGTAATCTTATTTCTATGGAATCCATTGGATGTTAGTACATTGGTGAGAGTGTGTAGTTCGGGTTTTAGGTGTTTGTTCGTCAGCTAAGCGTTTTGTTCTGGAGATGAGTGTCTTGGCTACAGAGTTGATCTGTGCTGGGTGGTGGTGTGAGAGAGAGCGTGCCAGACACTTCCAATTTTACGTGGGAGAAAACCCGAACAACCAAAGACCTACATACAAATACCCGCGAAAAACCTCAGAAAACATATATTATATATATATATATATATATATATATATATATATATATATATGTGTGTGTGTGTGTGTGTTGGTGTGTGTGTTTGTGTGTGTGTGTGTGTGTGTAGGTCTTTGGTTGTTCGTGTTTTCTCCCGCGTAAAATTGGAATGTCTCAACAAAACCACACAGGATGTCACCACCACACATCCACGCAAAAAGCAAACCCAAAGCCACACCGATGATGAGGCATGACCACAAACCAGAAGCCAGACCACAGCTGCATCATTAGCCACTTTAAACCCCTCCAATCCATACATGAAGCAAACTGACACCCTCCATGAAGAGGAGGCACAACCACGAACGCGAAGCCAAAAAATAGCAAGGCAGCCCAAAATCTTAAACCCCTCTGCAACTCAGACTAACCTGAGCACAACCAAACAGAACACTCCCCCAGCCAATCAGAGCACAGCCAAGCCAATCAGGCACAGCCAGCCCCTAACCATCAGAACACACTCCACCCAATCAGAACACAGCCAAGCTCCCACCCAATCCGTTTCTACCCTCACGGCATTTAAAAGGAAGAAACAGCTAAACCACACATTGGCTTCTCAAAGCACGAAGCTGAAAACACCAGCCTGAAGATGATGAATGAGACTTCGTTGAAACGTTGCCAAGACACTTCAATTTTACGCGGGAGAAAACCCGAACAACCAAAGACCTATATACAAATACCCGCGAAAACCTCAGAAAACATATATATATATATATATATATATTATATATATATTATATATATATATTCTACTATCGGTCTTTGGTTGTTCGGGTTTTCTCCCGCGTAAAATTGGAAGTGTCTTGGCAACGTTTCGACGAAGTCACATTCGTCATCTTCAGGCTGGTGATTTTAGCTTCTTGCTTTGAGCAGCAATGTGTGGTTTTAGCTGTTTCTTCCTTTTAACTGCCAGTGAGGGTATGAACTGATTGGATGGGAGCTTGGCTGTGTTCTGATTGGGTGGAGGTGTGTTCTGAATGGTTAGGGGCTTGGCTGTGCTCTGATTGGCTGGGGGAGTGTTCTGTTTGGTTGTGCTCAGGTTAGTCTGAGTTGCAGAGGGGTTTAAGATTTTGGGGTTAGGGAGTCGTTTGTCAATAAGGGCAGGTTTCCAAATGGCTGGTAGGCGGGAGGTATCATCTCGCTTGTTCATGCTGTGTGGGCGTTTTTCTATCTCGATGGCTTCTCTGATTATTCTGTTATTAAAATGTTCATTTTTGGCAATGGTTCTGGTATTTTTAAAGTCAATTTCATGTCCTGTGGCTTTAAGGTGTTGGACCAGGGAAGATGTTGGTTCCTCTTTTTTGACTGAGTTCTTATGTTCTTCAATGCGTGCACTTATTCTTCTGTTGGTTTGTCCGATGTATGTGGTGGGACAAGTGGTGCATGGGATTTCGTATACTCCTTGATTTTCTAATTCAATTTTATCTTTGGGGTTTCTAAGGATGGTGGATATTTTTCTGTTTGTGCAGAATGCTGTTTTGATGTTGTGTTTATGAAGGATCTTACTGATTCTGTCTGTGGTGCCTTTTATGTATGGGAGGAGGGCTTTGCCGTTTTCTTGTTTTTGGTCTTGGATTTTGGTGGGGGTTTCTTTTTGGATTAGGTTTGTAATCTTATTTCTATGGAATCCATTGGATGTTAGTACATTGGTGAGAGTGTGTAGTTCGGGTTTTAGGTGTTGTTCGTCAGCTAAGCGTTTTGTTCTGGAGATGAGTGTCTTGGCTACAGAGTTGATCTGTGCTGGGTGGTGGTGTGAGAGAGCGTGCAGATAGCGGTTTGTGTGTGTTTTCTTCTGGTAGATGGTGTGTCCTAGGGAGCCATTGGATTTCTTGTAGACTAAGACATCCAGGAAGGGAAGTTGGTTGTTAGCTTCTGTTTCCATGGTGAACTGTATTTTGGGGTGTAGGCTGTTGAGGTGTGTGAGGAAGTTGTCCAGTTTTTCTTTCCCATGTGGCCAGATTATGAAGGTGTCGTCTACGTATCTGAGCCAGAGTTTGGGTTTGTAATCCGATTTTTCTAGAGCTTGGGTTTCAAAGTGTTCCATGTAGAGGTTGGCAATGACAGGTGAGAGGGGTGATCCCATGGGTGCTCCTTCTGTTTGTTTGTATTTTTGTCCATTATAGATGAAGTATGTGTTGGATAGGCAGTGGTTGGTCAGATCTAAGATGTGTTTGGGGGGTTTATATTTGTTTTGAATAGCTGTCAAGGCTTCTTTGATAGGCACTTGGGTGAAGAGGGATATGACATCGAAGCTCACTAGTAGGTCGCTGGGCTGTAAGCTTTTGTTTCTTTATGATCTCTATAAACTGGAATGAGTTTTTTACGTGTGAGGTGATGGATTCTGCATAGGGCTGTAGTTGTTTGGCGAGAAATTTGGCTAGGTTTTGTAGAGGTGAGCCTATGGAGCTGACTATAGGTCTGAGTGGGGTTCCTTCTTTGTGTATCTTGGGGAGACCATAGAGTTTAGGGCATCTGGATGATTTCTCTCTGGGAATGATTCTTTGCTGGATCTCTTCGCTAATGGGGGAGGCTTTTATCTTGGTTCTGGTGGTTTTTTCAGGTAGGTGGTGGGATCTGTATTTAGGGGTTTGTATGTGGAGTCTTGGAGTAGGTTGGTTAATTTGGTTTGGTAGTCAGATGTGTTCATAACCACCGTGGCGTTGCCCTTGTCTGCTGGTAGGATTATTATGCTGGTGTCTTCTTTCAGGTTACGTAGTGCTGTCTGTTCCTCTTTGGGTAAGTTGCTTTTGGGTGGCTTGCTGGTGCAGAGGATGTTGGTGATTTTGAGTCTGATTTTGTTAGCGTCATCGGGGTTGATTTTGGTCAGGCTGGTTTCAACTCCACATATAATGGTTTCAGTGGGGATGTGTTTTGGGAGCGACTGCAAAGTTGAATCCTTTGGAAAGGACATTGGTTTCGGCTTTGGTGAGGATCCTATCTGAGATGTTATGCACTGTTTGTTTCATGTGTGGCTGTGAGGGAGGAGGGGTTTGTTTCTGGCGTTCTTGTAGTCTTCGGAGTTTGTTGGTGTGTGTATCTGTCTTGAGGGTGGTCTGTGTTTCGGCTCTCCAGACGGCGAGTTGTTTGGATTTGTCCCAAAGTGCGGGGTGGATCTTGTTGCTGAGTTTGAGGTGGAGTGTGAGGAGATCTTTGTTAATTCGGTCTAGGAGGAATCTTTTTGTGTGAAGTTCATTTCTGATTAGGGCCAATTCTGTTCTTTTCAGGATCCGTTTGGTGGCTGCAGAGTTGGAGTGGAATTTCAGTTGGAAACATGTGGGGATTAGATTTTGATCTCGGCAGTTACGTAGGAATGCGAGGTCACATAAAATGGAAGCTCTTTGGACTTCAAGTTTTTCATAGGTCCTGGTCAGATGGTGGATTTCCTCCCCGTAGAGGTTCGATATTTGTTTTCTGAGGTTTTCGCGGGTATTTGTATATAGGTCTTTGGTTGTTCGGGTTTTCTCCCGCGTAAAATTGGAAGTGTCTTGGCAACGTTTCGACGAAGTCACATTCGTCATCTTCAGGCTGGTGTTTTTAGCTTCTTGCTTTGAGCAGCAATGTGTGGTTTTAGCTGTTTCTTCCTTTTAACTGCCAGTGAGGGTATGAACTGATTGGATGGGAGCTTGGCTGTGTTCTGATTGGGTGGAGGTGTGTTCTGAATGGTTAGGGGCTTGGCTGTGCTCTGATTGGCTGGGGGAGTGTTCTGTTTGGTTGTGCTCAGGTTAGTCTGAGTTGCAGAGGGGTTTAAGATTTTGGGGTTAGGGAGTCGTTTGTCAATAAGGGCAGGTTTCCAAATGGCTGGTAGGCGGGAGGTATCATCTCGCTTGTTCATGCTGTGTGGGCGTTTTTCTATCTCGATGGCTTCTCTGATTATTCTGTTATTAAAATGTTCACTTTTGGCAATGGTTCTGGTATTTTTAAAGTCAATTTCATGTCCTGTGGCTTTAAGGTGTTGGACCAGGGAAGATGTTGGTTCCTCTTTTTTGACTGAGTTCTTATGTTCTTCAATGCGTGCACTTATTCTTCTGTTGGTTTGTCCGATGTATGTGGTGGGACAAGTGGTGCATGGGATTTCGTATACTCCTTGATTTTCTAATTCAATTTTATCTTTGGGGTTTCTAAGGATGGTGGATATTTTTCTGTTTGTGCAGAATGCTGTTTTGATGTTGTGTTTATGAAGGATCTTACTGATTCTGTCTGTGGTGCCTTTTATGTATGGGAGGAGGGCTTTGCCGTTTTCTTGTTTTTTGTCTTGGATTTTGGTGGGGGTTTCTTTTTGGATTAGGTTTGTAATCTTATTTCTATGGAATCCATTGGATGTTAGTACATTGGTGAGAGTGTGTAGTTCGGGTTTTAGGTGTTGTTCGTCAGCTAAGCGTTTTGTTCTGGAGATGAGTGTCTTGGCTACAGAGTTGATCTGTGCTGGGTGGTGGTGTGAGAGAGCGTGCAGATAGCGGTTTGTGTGTGTTTTCTTCTGGTAGATGGTGTGTCCTAGGGAGCCATTGGATTTCTTGTAGACTAAGACATCCAGGAAGGGAAGTTGGTTGTTAGCTTCTGTTTCCATGGTGAACTGTATTTTGGGGTGTAGGCTGTTGAGGTGTGTGAGGAAGTTGTCCAGTTTTTCTTTCCCATGTGGCCAGATTATGAAGGTGTCGTCTACGTATCTGAGCCAGAGTTTGGGTTTGTGATCCGATTTTTCTAGAGCTTGGGTTTCAAAGTGTTCCATGTAGAGGTTTGCAATGACAGGTGAGAGGGGTGATCCCATGGGTGCTCCTTCTGTTTGTTTGTATTTTTGTCCGTTATAGATGAAGTATGTGTTGGATAGGCAGTGGTTGGTCAGATCTAAGATGTGTTTGGGGGGGTTATATTTGTTTTGAATAGCTGTCAAGGCTTCTTTGATAGGCACTTGGGTGAAGAGGGATATGACATCGAAGCTCACTAGTAGGTCGCTGGGCTGTAAGCTTTGTTTCTTTATGATCTCTATAAACTGGAATGAGTTTTTTACGTGTGAGGTGATGGATTCTGCATAGGGCTGTAGTTGTTTGGCGAGAAATTTGGCTAGGTTTTGTAGAGGTGAGCCTATGGAGCTGACTATAGGTCTGAGTGGGGTTCCTTCTTTGTGTATCTTGGGGAGACCATAGAGTTTAGGGCATCTGGATGATTTCTCTCTGGGAATGATTCTTTGCTGGATCTCTTCGCTAATGGGGGAGGCTTTTATCTTGGTTCTGGTGGTTTTTTCCAGGTAGGTGGTGGGATCTGTATTTAGGGGTTTGTATGTGGAGTCTTGGAGTAGGTTGGTTAATTTGGTTTGGTAGTCAGATGTGTTCATAACCACCGTGGCGTTGCCCTTGTCTGCTGGTAGGATTATTATGCTGGTGTCTTCTTTCAGGTTACGTAGTGCTGTCTGTTCCTCTTTGGGTAAGTTGCTTTTGGGTGGCTTGCTGGTGCAGAGGATGTTGGTGATTTTGAGTCTGATTTTGTTAGCGTCATCGGGGTTGATTTTGGTCAGGCTGGTTTCAACTCCACATATAATGGTTTCAGTGGGGATGTGTTTGGGAGCGACTGCAAAGTTGAATCCTTTGGAAAGGACATTGGTTTCGGCTTTGGTGAGGATCCTATCTGAGATGTTATGCACTGTTTGTTTCATGTGTGGCTGTGAGGGAGGAGGGGTTTGTTTCTGGCGTTCTTGTAGTCTTCGGAGTTTGTTGGTGTGTGTATCTGTCTTGAGGGTGGTCTGTGTTTCGGCTCTCCAGACGGCGAGTTGTTTGGATTTGTCCCAAAGTGCGGGGTGGATCTTGTTGCTGAGTTTGAGGTGGAGTGTGAGGAGATCTTTGTTAATTCGGTCTAGGAGGAATCTTTTTGTGTGAAGTTCATTTCTGATTAGGGCCAATTCTGTTCTTTTCAGGATCCGTTTGGTGGCTGCAGAGTTGGAGTGGAATTTCAGTTGGAAACATGTGGGGATTAGATTTTGATCTCGGCAGTTACGTAGGAATGCGAGGTCACATAAAATGGAAGCTCTTTGGACTTCAAGTTTTTCATAGGTCCTGGTCAGATGGTGGATTTCCTCCCCGTAGAGGTTCGATATTTGTTTTCTGAGGTTTTCGCGGGTATTTGTATATAGGTCTTTGGTTGTTCGGGTTTTCTCCCGCGTAAAATTGGAAGTGTCTTGGCAACGTTTCGACGAAGTCACATTCGTCATCTTCAGGCTGGTGTTTTTAGCTTCTTGCTTTGAGCAGCAATGTGTGGTTTTAGCTGTTTCTTCCTTTTAACTGCCAGTGAGGGTATGAACTGATTGGATGGGAGCTTGGCTGTGTTCTGATTGGGTGGAGGTGTGTTCTGAATGGTAAGGGGCTTGGCTGTGCTCTGATTGGCTGGGGGAGTGTTCTGTTTGGTTGTGCTCAGGTTAGTCTGAGTTGCAGAGGGGTTTAAGATTTTGGGGTTAGGGAGTCGTTTGTCATATATATATATATAAATGGAATGAATAAAGCGCGTTCACCAGGAGAGTTTAAAGTTAAAATACTTTAATTAAGTGTGTATATATATATATATATATATATATATATATATATATATATACTATATATATATGGCAAAGAATAAAATGAACACCAGGGTAAAGATAAAACCATAAAAGTTTAATTAAAAAGCGCCAAGCTTTCGCCGTCACCTGCCGGCATCCTCAGGGCTAGTGCGCCAGGAAGTGTGAGAGTCTTTTTATAGGTATGTCAGAGCCTGGGCGCGGCTCCTCGACCTCGTCACCGGGCCAAATTGATTCAATTGCACAAGATTGGTCTGTTCTTTCCTGTTCTTTTCAGTTACGTGTCTCGCCTCGTCCATCCTACCTTCCTTTAACCCTGGGGTGAATGGATAAGAGTCTCTATTATTTCGGTGGTCTCTATGCTTTACTTCCTTCCCCCCGGGTTCAGGTAGCAATATGCATTTCATGTTCTTTTCACAATCATCCTTTACCCAGTTGCTCCTTTTGCGGTGTCTTTCTCTTTTGGCTTTAATGCTTTCACTTTCTACACAACTCTCATCCGGGTGATCTTGTAAGTTATTCCGAGTTGAATGTGACATAATGATGGTCTGAGGTTGGGAGGTAAGTTGTTTAGTTGTGGGGGGGTGGTTTTCTAGCTGTCGTTGTATTTAGTTGTTTTGCGCAAGCCATGCTACGGGTAACCGGTCTGGGGGGGGGTAGTGGTAGCGAGACTACATTCCCCTTGGTTGCTACAGTACTTTTCTCCCGTTTTCCTTTTCTTTCCTACATTGCTGGTGTCTACGCAAGTCTCACGGAGGCCTTCGGGGTTCACAGATGGGGGCGTGATGGTCCGGTCTTTTGCGCCTCGTCGACCTCGCGAATCTCCCCCCTCCGTCTTCCCCTCCGTTCCGATCTATTCTTTTCTTTCTCCCCAATGGCATTCCCGGGTCTATCGCTAGTTACACTTTGCAACTCCCACTCCCCCAGTCCGGTTATCCTAGCCGAGCGGGGGGATCTTTCCTCCCTTTCTGAATCGGCTAGTGCATTCCTTTCTATGTACGGATAGACCATCGTATTTAGAAATTCTTCCCCCCTTTCACTAGTTATATCCTCCTTTACATTAGTCCTAGTACCTCGGATATTCGTGGTATCGGGGTTCTGGATCTTAATTTTCACCGTTCCTTTGGTCCTTTGGGGTTGTGGCACCCTTGCTGGTATCACAGGGATATTCCACGGTTGGCTTTCCTCCTTTGGATTACTCCGGATCAGTTGGGGGGTTAACTCTTCCTCTTTAATGCTGCTGAGGTTGTTACTGGGTTGTTGGGGGTGCTGCCGCTGATTACTTGCACTCCACGATCTTAAAGCCACATACGCTGGGCACAGGTCAACATGTCGATTGATAGAATTGCTATCTGAAAGCCATGCCTCTCTAAGTAGGCGGCCTCCCTTGGTGTTGTCACTCGCCAGTACGCTAATCTCATTGAAGTTGAATCTATGGTCCCATTCAGCCATGTGTGCCCATATCTGGGAGTATTGATCCCCCCTTCTCACTGCTACCTATGTTCATGGACTCTGGTCTTAATTCGTTTAGCTGTCTCCCCAGCATAGTTGCACTGGCAATCCATACAGTCAATCTTATAGACGGCTGCCGATCTTTCAATGTTGGGGAGCGGGTCCTTAGGGCGCATTATAGCTGCCTGCAGTGTTTGATTTGGTCTATGGGCCACTTGTATATTATATGGTGCCAAGATCCTTGCTGTAGCCTCTGAGACATTGTGGATATAGGGGAGGGTAACCCGTGTGGTTGTCTGAGGTGTGGGTTCTTGGGGTGTGGGGTTACTCCGGAGTCCAGATGGTTTACTAACTCGATTAACAAACTTAGCCGGGTACCCGTTACGTTTGCACACCTGGAAGAGGTGATTTCTCTCTTCCCTCTTGGCTTTGGCAGTGCTGCAATGTGACTCCACACATTTAAACAGGGTCCTGACACAGCTGACTTTATGGGCCGTCGGATGATTACTCTCGAAATGGATGAGGATGCCGGCAGGTGACGGCGAAAGCTTGGCGCTTTTTAATTAAACTTTTATGGTTTTATCTTTACCCTGGTGTTCATTTTATTCTTTGCCATGAATATTCCCAGGGCTCATGTTTTTAATTTTCTTAATCGTGAATATATATATATATATATATATATATATATATATATATATATATGTATATGTATATGTATATGTATATGTATATGTATATGTATATGTATATGTATATATATATATATGTCCTCTACATTATCCATTCATTCTGCTTTCTGATCAGAAAGTTGACAGGTAAATTCAGTCTCTTTTGTAAAACATTTTAAATTACTTTTTAAAAAGTGCACCACAGTGCATTTTTATGGTATAAAGGAGCTTCTGAAATTGACCCAGTCTAATTTATTTAATCCTGATTCATACCTACATAGTGAAAAGCACAAACTTTATGTATGTATGTATGTATGTATGTATGTATGTATGTATATGTATATGTATATATGTATATGTTTTCTGAGGTTTTCGCGGGTGTTTGTATGTAGGTCTTTGGTTGTTCGGGTTTTCTCCCACGTAAAATTGGAAGTGTCTTGTCGACGTTTCGACGAAGTCCCATTTGTCATCTTCAGGCTGGTGTTTTCAGCTTCGTGCTTTTCTTGAACAAGAAAACAGCAAAGCCCTCCTCCCTTGCATAAAAGGCACCACAGACAGAATCAATAAGATCCTCCACAAACACAACATTAAGAGAGCATTCTGCCCAAACAGAAAAATATCTACCATCTTAAGAAACCCCAAAGATAAAATTGAATTAGAAAATCAAGGATTATATGAAATCCCATGCACCACTTGTCCCACCACATACATCGGACACACCAACAGAAGAATAAGTGCACGCACTGAAGAACATAAGAACTCAGTTAAAAAAGAGGAACTGACTTCTTCCCTGGTCCAACATCTTAAAGCCACAGGACATGAAATTGACTTTAAAAAGACCAGAACTATCGCCAAAACTGAACACTTTAATAACAGAATAATCAGAGAAGCCATCGAGATAGAAAAACGCCCACACAGCATGAACAAACGAGATGATACCTCCCGCCTACCAGCCATTTGGAAACCCGCCCTTATTGACAAACAACTCCCTAACACAAAAAATGACACCAGACCCACACTCACAAAAACCACACAGGATGTCACCACCACACATCCACGCAAAAAGCAAACCCAAAGCCACACCGATGATGAGGCACGACCACAAACCAGAAGCCAGACCACAGCTGCATCATTAGCCACTTTAAACCCCTCCAATCCATACATGAAGCAAACTGACACCCACCATGAGGATGAGGCATGACCACAAACGCGAAGCCAAAAAATAGCAATGCAGCTCACCATTTTAAACCCCCCAGCAACTCAGACTAACCTGAGCACAACAAAGCCCCCACCCAAACAGAACACTCCCCCAGCCAATCAGAGCACAGCCAACCCCCCAGCCAATCAGAGCACAGCCAAGCTCCTAACCAATCAGAACACACCTCCATCCAATCAGAACACAGCCAAGCTCTCATCCAATCAGTTCATACCCCAACTGGGAGTTAAAAGGAGGAAACAGCTACAACCACACATTGCTCCTAGAAGCACGAAGCTGAAAGCACCAGCCTGAAGATGACGAATGAGACTTCGTCGAAACGTCGCCAAGACACTTCCAATTTTACGTGGGAGAAAACCCGAATAACCAAAGACCTACATACAAACACCCGCAAAAACCTCATAAAACAATATATATATATATATATATAATTCACACAAGTAGAAAAGCTCTGGCAATGGAAAAATGTTGAAGAGGCCAGAGAAGAAAGAACGAAGGAGATGGAATTTACACATACACACACTGTCAAGTCCCCAAATCCTTATTGTCTACCTTGCATATATATTCTTGTTCTTTTGTTTTGGGGCCTGCCATTCTACTGAAGGGTGGGGGGTGTTTGCTTTCGCTTGGAATAACATTTGTTTTCTACTTTTCCTCTCCCACCTCTATCCATTTGAGAAAGGAATGTGTCTCCCTTATCAGAGAAACAAAACTGGAGAAGACCTTGAGATGTGTGCCAACTATGCCAGTTACCCACACATTGTACCACCTGTGGATTGGTTGGATTTCAAATGGACATTATGACTCTGGTGGGAGGAGGAATATTGCTGGTTTAACTATACCATTTGAGTGGGATTTTCCCCAGATCTCATCTTGACTTCCCTACTGTCATTAATCCCTAATAAAAGTTTCCTTTTGAGACAATGGCTGTTTTAAGAGTTCTGCTTTCTTGGGTGGTTAGCTGAGGTGGGTCCTTACATAAGGCGATATCTGCATAGTACTCAACCTGGAGAAGCTGCTGCCTTACTGGGGGAGTCACAACTAAATTTCACATGGAGGAATTCCAGGCAGAGAAAGGGGCTGAGGATCTCCTTTGTTTGAAACCAGATAAAAGCCTCTGGAAGAAGCCAGACCTTCTGGTGAAGAAGATTGGGCCAGATGATCACTCAGGGCTGGAAAAAAGGAAGTATGGGAAGAAAAAGCCCCGAAGGTCACCCTTGCCTGAGGAGGAGGGAAGAAAAAGGCAAAGAAAAAAAATGCAGATCCTGCTCCTCCTGATAAAGATGGAGAAAAGGAGGAATTGAAATCAGGGACAATGGAAGCTGTGATGGAGTATGTGAAAAAAGCCCTTGACAAATTTAAGGTGCAGTTGAAAGAAAGACCCAAATTGGAGGAATATTTGGAGTAGGAATCGGAGGAATAGGAATCGGAGGTCTGAGAGATGGCAGTGGCTAGAGCCTGAGAGGCAGCACCATGGTGAGGCTGTCTATCTCAAGGAACCAGAGGCAGACCACCCCAACCAGCCTTGAAGCCGATTCCAATTGGAGTGAAGTTTGATGGAGACCCGAAGCGATTGGGGTATTTCCTGGCACAAGTGTTCACCTACAGGCCAATCTATGGGAAAAAACTGCCTACCAATGTTGAGAAGGTCCGGGTAGTTATCCTAGCTTTGGAAGGTGGAGCAGCTGACTGGATGGTGACTCTGTACAATTGCAGTGCACCCAAATTGCGGAATTTCAACTGGTTTATGGCTGCCCTCCACAGGTGTTTTGAAGACTGGCTGGCAAACAAGAAAGCCCAGGAATGCATAAAAACAGTGAAGCAAGGAAGGAGACTAGTCACTGAATACACTGAAGAATTCAAAGATTTGGCCAGCCGCCTTCACTGGCTGTGAGATATCCTGATAAGCTGTTTCCAGGATGGGCCCAATGAAGAGCTATATAATGTCTGTGTAGCTTGAGGAGACCCAGGCCGGCTGTACGACTGGTGCCTGCTAGCTCAGAATGTAGAAATCAATCAATACAAGCACCTACATCGCCCATTGAGACCAAGCTTCAAACCGCAGTCAGAGAAGCGAGGGGAGACCGCATGAGGTTCACTTGCCCCATCTTGCAGCACCGCTTGTTTCAAATGTGGTAAAGAAGGACATCGAGTCATAGATTGCTGTAGCAAGTCACCAAGAGAGGGGACCGTCTACTGGCTGGAAGATCTCCAAGAGTCTTACCGCACCCTAGGGAGACTGCGATGAGGTCTGAAGAAGTCGTAGAGCTCCCCTGGGACTATGATCAAGAGGGTCGAGTTCCGACTCCACACTGTGATAGCCCAGAAGGGATGGAAGATGACTACGAGGATGCCTATTGGTGAGTGGGCCAATTGACCCCATAACAGTGTTCCTAGAACTTGTTGGACTCAGGATGTACCCAATGTATGATTAGCCCAGAACTAGTGGGGAAAATGGGAATACCCCTCAGGAGGCTAAAAAAAACCCAATTACTTTCTGCCAATTTGATGGCTAGGTCACAGGGGGGGTGCCCACCAGCTTTGCTACCAGACCTTTATGTATTGACTGGGGGGATCATGCAGAGACTCTAGTATTTATTGTGGCCCCAGGGATGGAGTGGCCATTAATTCTAGGACTATCTTGGTTAAAGAAGTGGAACTCCTTGATCAACTGGAGGGAAGGACAATTAAAATTCCCATAGAGGGGAGCTCCGCATACTCCTAAAGAAAATGGTGGGAAATGTGGATTATGCCGCGATTTTGCCTCCACCCTCAGTGAATCAGACTTGAAAGCCCTCCCATGATATACCAAGATTTGGCTGAAGTCTTCAGTGAACAAAGGATGGACAAACTCCCCCCTCACTGATCCACAAACTATGCTATTGAGATCATCCCAGGGGTGAAACTGCCAAAACCAAAAAATGTACTCTATGACTCCCAGGGAATTAGATGAAATGGGAAAGTTTATCAACAAGAATCTGGAGCAGAGTTTTATAGAGCTGGCTAGACTCCGGGTAGCAGCCCCTATATTATTCAGAGAAAAGAAAGATGGCTCTTTTCGTCTCTGCATGGATTATAGGAATCTGAATGCTGTGTGCATGGAGAACATGTATCCATTACCTTTAATGAAAGACATGTTAGCGCACTTATCTAAAGGAAATTTTTTTCCAAACTACACTTGAGAGAAGATTATTACCGTATATGGATAAAGAAAGGGGATGAATGGAAAGCTGCTTTCAATTGCCCACTTGGTTGCTTCCAATTTAAAGTTCTCCCATTTGGGCTACAATGGGCTCCTGCAGTATTCATGCAACTGATTAACGAAGTCCTACATGATCATCTGTATAAAGGGGTTTTGGTTTACCTAGATGATATCCTTATTTACACCAAAACCAAAGATGAGCATATTCAACTGGTCAGAGCGGTACTAAAAAATATGCACTCTGCCAAACTGTATGCCAAACTGTCAAAGTGTGAGTTCCACAAAGACTGTATTGATTACTTGAGCTATTCTATATCCAACGAGGGAATAGAGATGGACCTAGAGAAAGTGAGAGCAGTCCTGGATTGGGCCCCACCAAAGACCAGGAAACAGCTCCAAAGTTTTCTAGGATTTGCAAACTTTTACAGACAATTCATCCCATCTTTTGCACAGATTGCCCTCTCAATTACAAACTTGTTAAGAACCAGAGGGGGATAAGCCAAAGCTTAAAATGGACAGGAGAATGAGAAACTAAAGAGACTTTAGTGAGAAACTAAAGAGACTTTTTCTGTGGAGCCGGTTTTGAAATATCCAGATCCAGAACAGCCATTTATAATTCAAGCAGATGCTAGTTGTCATGGTTCCAGTAGATGAGACCAATTAAAAGAACTTGAAGGCAAGGAATTCTTCCTCAAAGATCATTTTTATTTGGCTACAAAATAACAGCACATACAAAGATGAACCCAAGACTAAATTCCTCTCTCCTTGGTTACAAAGTTACAAGTTGCAATTCCCACCCTAATTAGGTGTCATAAATCACATTCTCCAATTATTAGAAAATGCAGGCACACCTCCCAGCTCTCCAGCCCACCAAAATGTTATCAGTAATGACCTTGGTTCCCATACATGAGAATTGTTTTGGCTAACCCAGAACTACACCCCTTCCCTCTTTCTTTCTAAATATGTGAAAACGAAGGGAAAATGGCTTCAATTGAAGTTGTTGCAGTGTTGATATTTGGTTCCCTTTAAGAAAGGAGAAATCCTACAATTCAAACAAGAATAAAAGTTAAGAGTCCTCTCTTGGTTTATTTGGATGTTTGTCATAGAATTTGCGTATCAATCTATCATCTTTCACATCAGTACTTTTTATTTAGGTGGCTTCCAATAACAGATATCCTTTCCATTGCACTAAATATTGCAATTTGCCTTTGTATAACCTACCATCAAGAATGTGTTTTACTTCGAATGAGTCTATCCAACCACTACAAGTGGGCCAGGTGCTTTCTTGGGAGGCACTCTCAAAGTCGACTCCCTGAAAGATTTTAACAGACTGCTATGAAACACTGGGTGGATGTTTCCTAAAAGACAAGGGAGTTTTAGTTCTACAATGATTGGGTTTATGATCCGAACTATAGTAAAGGATCCCAGATATTTTGGTCCCAATTTTTTCCTAGGTAACTTAAGTCTTAGATATTTTGTAGAAAGATAAACCTTTTCTCCCACAAGGAAATATTTCTGAGGTGCTCTTTTCTTATCAGCTTGCTCTTTGTAAACCTCTGAGGCTTTTGTTAAAGCTTTCTTTGTATTATCCCAAACACCCCTCCAAGCAGACACCCACTGATCTAATGTTTGAGAGGTAGGGGGGTCCTGGGGGTATTCAGGCATCTGAATAAAATCCCTATTTAAAATGGCTATTTTAAACAGTATAAGTCCAGTGCTGCTATGTACTGTGTTGTTGTAAGCCACTTCAGCAAAGGGAGGAGATCAGTCCAATTTGTCTGTTGGTAATCTACATATAAGATACTATTACACCATCGCGTTTGCTTTTTCAGCCACTCCATTCATAGAAAGATGAAAAGCCGATGACTGTCCTTGCATGTAACCAATCAGTTTTAGGAAATCCCTCCAAAATCTGGCCAAAAATTGAACCCCCCTGTCCAAAATTATTCATTTTGGTGTACTGTGCAGCCGGTAAATATGCTTAAGAAATAACTTAGCTAGTTTCTGGGTAGATGGGAGGCCAGAGCATGCTATAAAGTGAGCTTGCTTTGAAAAAAGATCAATTACAGTCCATATTATCATATTTCCTCTACTCTCTGGTAATTCAACAATAAAGTTCATAGCGATTTCCTCCCATGGCTGAGAAGGATCTGCGACAGGCTGTAACAGTCCAGGGGGCTTTCCTGGTAGCACAGACTACCAGGCAAATATAATTTCTCCCCTTTCCAAGCTAACCCATCCCTATGGGTTAGGATGGTTTGATTTTCCTGGATCCATATGTCATTTTTCAGTTCTTGCTTTAATTTCTTTATCAATGGGTCATCTGGGTTAGGGGACTTCAGGTGTCTTTGTTTCCCAGGGGTATTTGAGAAATAACTTGAGGTGGTGGCATAATAGAGTCTATGACTTGTTCATGTTGGCTTTTATACTGAGGCAGTCTGAAGAGGGCATCAGCTAAAAAATATTTTCCATCCGGTATGTATTTCAGGGTAAAGTTAAAATGATTAAAATAATGCACCCAGCATACTTGTTTGGAGGACAGTTAACGGGGAGATTTCAGTGCCTCTAAGTTTTTGTGATCAGTCCATATTTCAAAAGGCACCTTGCACCCCTCTAGGAAATGACGCCAAGTCAATAAGGTCCATCTGATTGCAAAGGCTTCCTTCTCCCAAACAGCCCACCTCTGCTCCGTGTCAGTGAGTTTTTTCGAAGTGTAAGGGCAGAGTTGTAATTCTCCTTTATGTTTTTTTTGTAACAGCACTGCCCCAACAGCCACATCACTGGCATCAGCTTAAGTAACAAATTGCTTCTCAGGATGAGGGTGTTTGTGAATTGGTTCTGCAGCAAACAGTCTTTTTAAATTTTCAAAATGGCTTGGCACTCTAATGACCAGTGTAGGGGTTGACCTAGTCATGGATTATCCCCATGTTTGCCAGTTTTTAATAGTTCTGTAAGGGGCAAAGCAATCTCAGCAAATGACAGGATAAATTGACCTTAGAAATTAGCAAATCCCAAACAACTTTGGAGCTGTTTCCGAGTTTGTGGGGGCTGCCATTCAATCACAGCTTTTACTTTAACTGGATCCATTTCAATGCCTTCACTAGAAATTCTGTAGCCCAGATAATCCAAACATGTCTGATGGAACTCACACTTTGAGAGTTTTGTGTAGAGTTTAGCATTCAGCAGCTTTTTAAATACTTCTTGTACTAAAATTATATGTTCTGCCATAGTTTCTGTATAGATCAAGATGTCATCAAGACACACCAAAACCCCTTTATATAAATGATCATGTAGCACCTGGTTGATTAGCTACATGAATACAGTAGGAGCTCCTTGTAATCCAAAAGGCATGACTTTAAACCGATAACTACCCAGGGGGCTGTTGAAGGCAGTTTTCCATTCATCACCTTTTCTTATTCTCACGTGATAATATGCCTCGTAAGTCTAATTTGGTAAAAAAATTGTCCTTTTGTCAGTTGGGCTAACATGTCCTTCATTAAGGGGAGAGGGTACATATTCTCCTCGCTAACAGCATTTAACCCTTTAAAATCAATGCAGAGTCTCAACGATCCATCTTTTTTTCCTTAAAATCCACTTTGGATTTTGTGGGTTCAATAAAACCTCTCACCAAATTTTTATCAATGTATTCCCTCAATTCCTCTACTTCAAGGGGGGTCATTGCATATATCTTCAGCTTTGGTAACTTAGCTCCTGGTAGAATCTCAATGGCACAGTCAGTGGTTCTATGGGGGGGGGGATAGGATGTCATATTCCATTTTGCTGAATACTTCAGCCAAGTCTCGGTATTCGCTGGAAATGAGAGGCACTCCTGGCAGGGGATTTGCTGCCACTTTTAGAGTTTCAGATGGCAGTTCTACTATCCCACTGGTGTCATTAGAGGGGTTGGGGGGTGATGGCTCTATGGCTAACCTTAAGGTTCTCATTCCATTCCCCCACCATATTAAATATTTCCACTTGTCCAACCAGGCTAAACCTAAGATTACTGCTTCAGTCATTTTTGGGACCACTTCAAACTGGATAAATTCCCAATGCTCTCCCACCTCTAGTCCTACCGGCTCAGTTAGGTGGGTGACTAGGGCTCCACTCAACAAGGACACATCTACCTGTTCAAATCTCATAGGGGAGGAAAGCTTTTTTGCTCTGATGCCTAATTTGAGGATGGTAGGGAAGTTGATTAGGCATTGTGAACACCCAGAATCTATCAGTACATGTAAGTCCATCCATGCTCCTATCTTAGGGACCAAGAGCTTAGCAGAGAGGGAAAAAGGTGAAACAGGCTGACTCACCATCGGGTCGTTTTCTCCCTCATCATCGCTCTCATACAGAGCAGGCGAATGGGAGGCCTCACGCAGGGCTTTGGCTTTCTCTTGAGTAGGAGAGGTGACTTAACTGGCTTCCTCCTGGTTAATCCAACTCAATTTTTTTCTAGTGGATGGTGAGCTTCCTTTTGGTTTTGCTGGTGTAGTTGAAACACCTTTTTTCTGAGGGAAAGGAACTGGACAAAGAGCTGCTCAGTGACCTGGCTGGCCACATCTAAAACATTTGATCGGTGGTCCAGCCGACATCTTTGGAGTTCCAGTAGTCCCAGCCAGTGGGGTTCCTTGGGGAAGTTGATGCCTCACTGGATCTGGTCTCGGTCTAGGTCCAGGGGTCAGTGTCTTCCTGTAGCGGTTTAACTCGATGTCTAAATTCACAGCCAAGTGATACCACTCATGGATTTGATCAGGGATCCCCCTGTAGACACATGCCTGGAATAGATCTGGGTCCAAACTGGACTTGAAATGATGAAATAGCGATCTGTCAGGCCACTGCACAATTCTGCTAACCACTCTTCGGAATTCACGCATGTATTCCTTCACTGGCCGACCCCTCTGTTTCACCTCATGAATGTCTTTTTCAGCTTGCAGGGCTAGGGAACCATCCTCAAACCTGGTCCTTAGACCTTGGATAAACAGGTTGTAGTCCCATAGCTCAGGTGATTGCTTGTTGTACAAGCAATTCAATCACTCTGCTGCCTCCCCCTCCAAGTTTGCCAGTACAACATCGACCATGTTGGCAGGGTCTGGATAGGCATTGGCATTCCTGTTCATTTGAGAGCACACTTGATTCAAAAAGAAAGTTAACTTCTCAGGTTTGCCATCAAATGTGAGTTTGAAAGGAGGGGCTTCTGCAGGTCGCTGTCAATCTAAGAGAGCCTGCAGCAACCCATACTGTTGCAATTGATCTCGTGCTCTGTCAGCTCTTGGCAGGGGCCCTGGACTGGTGTGGCGTCAGCAACATTCAAGGGGTGTTGATCGGGGCTAAGTCTGTAACGATGATGGTCTGGACTAGCATGGTGCTGATATCGATCAGGTCTATCTGGGTATTGGTGGTGATCAGGGCTTTCTCTATGCTGATAACATTTGGGGCTGATCTGGTGTGGGTACCAGTCAGGGCTCGCATAATGATGGTACCAATCGTTGCCGATGGTCAAGACTGGCAAACATCGATGGCAATCAGGGCTGACAGGCTGCCGATGACGGTCAGGGCTATCGTGATGCAGAAGCCGGTCCGGGCTTCGCCTCCATGCTGGGCTCGAAGTTAAAGCTGGTGGCTTTGGTCGTGGGGAGGCAGCTTGGGCCCCAGCTATTGGACTGGGGCTTCACCTGGATTGGGGATGGTCTTTGGGGCATCTGTCATCCGTTCACTGAAAAGTAACTGATGGGAGACCTATTCCTTTCCTCCCACCTCCAGTCCTTCAAACTTCTCTCTTAACCCCTCAACGGATTGGCTCCAGATTGCAGTCAGATATTTCCACTCACCTGACTCATCCCAGGGTGCTAGTCGCTTGGCGCTTCTTCGATTAGGAGAGCATGATTCATGAGAAGCAGTGGGAATTCTTCTTCAGTGGCCTTTGCTGAACTCTTTTCTGGTTGGGTTGTCTCAGAACACCAACTATCTCTAATAGATAGGACTCCCTCCAACAGCAATAATGGCTCCAACAGGATCTCCCATTCCTTTAGTCTTGCGCCTGCTACCAGAACCACTGAAGTCACACTCTCTATTGGGGCAATGGCCTGCACCCCATCCACTGATGTGGTTGCTGCAGCTTCAAGACTTGTAACAGGCTCTTCCTTTTTCTCCATCATACAATCTTCCCTGAGTCTTTGTCATCCTCCCAAGACTTTGGGTAGGCAACCGAAGCTCAGGCCCCCATAGTATTAAAATAGTTTTGAGTCTTGGATTAATGCCATGGCTCTGGTAGATGAGACCAATTAAAAGAACTTCTAGGTAAGGTATTCTTCCTGAAAGTACATTTTTATTTGGCTACATAGATAACGGCACATACAAAGGTGGACCCAAGACTAAATTCCCCTCCCCTTGGTTACAAAGTTACAGGTTGGAATTCCCACCCCAATTGCATTCTAATAATTGCATTCTCCAATTATTAGAAAATGCAGGCACACCTCCCAGCTCTCCAGCCCACCAAAATGTTATCAGTAATGACCTTGGTTCCCATACATGAGAATTGTTTTGGCTAACCCAGAACTACACCCCTTCCCTCCTTCTTTCTAAATATGTGGCAACCAAAAATGAAGTGGAAATGGCTTCAATTCAGATTGCTGCAGTGTTAACACTAGTGATGTAGTTGTGGGAGCAGTTTTATTGCAGAGAAATAAGGAAGGACAATTACAACCTTGTTCTTACACTTCTAGGAAATTATCAGAGACTGAGTAGAGATGGGCAGTTTGGGAGAAATAGGTATATGCGGTAAGATGGGCTCTCCTCACTTGGAGGGATTTCCTGGAGGGGAGTAAAATACCGTTTCAAGTATGGACTGATCATGAGAATCTTGAAGCTATGAAAATCCCAGGAAGCTCTCCCCTAAACAAGCAAGATGGTCCCAACATTTCCATCATTTTGATTTCACTACTCATTATCTCCCTGGGGGAAAGAATTTTTTAGCTGATGCATTATCCAGGTTACCACAATATAACAGTAAGAAAGCAGAGGTGACTAAACAATGAGGATATAGTTTTGAAAGAGGATCGCAAACAGAGAAACAGGGGGAGGAGAAGAGAAATAGGGAGTACTAAGAAGGAGGATGAGGAGAATAAACAACATAAACACAGACAGTGCACATCTAATTACGTGGAATTAAGGAGTCCCCCCAACTTACAGTTATGCAAAGAAGGGAGGAAGAGCTGCGGTACCAGCACAAGTAAGGAAATTACAGCTTGCAACACAGAAACTACGATCAAAACGCAGGTGGATTGGCTGGGACCCATGACGAGGTCAAGAAGCCGGGTGCAAAGAATGCCACATTTATAAATAGCTTCTCCCATCGACTGGAGACTACCCTGATGATGCTGGCAGATGCCAGTGAAAGCTTGGTTTTATTCTGGTTTTATTAAAACTTTTTATAGTTTTATAACTTCCTGGTGTTCGTATATTTTATTGTTTAATATATATATATATATATATATATATATACACACATGGAATGAATAAAGCGCGTTCACCAGGAGAGTTTAAAGTTAAAATACTTTAATTAAAGTATTTTACTATATTAAAAGGTTGCCAAGCTTACCAATGTAAGTTGTCTTTTCTTCCACTTGAATTAAATCATACTCTTTTATTTTGTGAAAGTCCATCTTTAAGTCTTTTTCCTCTAATTTATATTCAATCATCTCTGCTGTGTTCTGAGGATTTTTTTGAAGTGAAATTAAATTGGAGATAAGTTGATTTATACTTTCAAAGTTATTTTGTATTTCTTTGTGGTTTGAGATAATTGTCCTTTGAATGGATTGCAGCCTATCATATATTTCCTCTTGTAAAACATCCATTGTTTCTGTAAATATCACTTTATCTAAGCAGCTGTGTTTACTGAGACTTTGAAGGCCACAGACAGAAGTTTTATAATTTTTATAGTCCTCATCCACCAGTAGGTGTCAGCGTTGGATCATTTTTCAGTTCTTTCTAATCTTTTTCCTCCTTAAAGAATTAGATTTGCCACTTCCAATAGCCAAAAGGGGGGGGTCCCTCCTTTTTTTACTCTCGGAGGTATTTTTGCTTCTTGGGAGTTCTTTTTTTCAGGAAAATAAGTAGGATAGAGAAAATTAGTTCTTACCCGGCTTCAAACAGACTGTTTACAATCAGCTTAAGTAGAGCTTCTTGACTTCCATTTGCTTGCAGCTGGTGCTAGACAATGGAGTTAGCTAGCCTTTCTCCTGTTGGTTTCTGGGAGGCTTCTCCTGGACCGATCGGGGAGACCGCCGTCTCTCCTAGGTCCCTGGGACTACCTTCCTTCATTGCCACCTCTCCAGGGCGGCTTCTGGCCCATTTAGGGTCCCCAAACAGGAAGAAACTCAGCTGAAGAGCTCAGCATCCTGAATCTCTTAGCTGATAGCACTGCTTGCCAGAACAGGAAGTCGATTATACGTACTTTTGTTGGCAGGGTGATGTCTCTGCTTTTTAGTATGCTGTCTAGATTTGCCATAGCTTTCCTTCCGAGGAGCAAGCGTCTTTTAATTTTTTGGCTGCAGTCCCCATCTGCGGTGATCTTGGAGCCCAGGAAGATAAAATCTGTCACTACCTCCATTTGTTCCCCATCTATTTGCCAGGAATTGAGAGGGCCGGATGCCATGATCTTGGTTTTCTTAATGTTGAGTTTCAAACCAACTTTTGCATTCTCCTTTTTCACCCGCATCAAGAGGCTCTTTAGTTCCTCTTCACTTTCTGCCATTAGAGTGGTATCATCTGCATATCTTAGGTTGCTGATATTTCTCCTGGCAACCTTAATTCCAACTTTTGATTCATCTAGCCCTGCCTTTCTCATGATGTGCTCTGCATATAAATTAAATAGGCAGGGCGACAGATTACAGCCTTGCCAGACTCCTTTCCCAATTTTGAACCAATCAGTGGTTCCGTGTCTAGTTCTCACTGTTGCTTCTTGACCCACATATAGGTTTCTCAAGAGACAAATAAGATGGTCTGGTACTCCCATCTCTTTAAGAACTTGCCACAATTTGTTGTGATCCACACAATCAAAGGCTTTAGCATAGTCAATGAAGCAGAAGTAGATGTTTTTCTGGAATTCCCTAGCTTTCTCCATGATCCAGTGTATGTTGGTAATTTGATCTCTGCCTCCTCAAAATCCTGCCTGTACTTCTGGAAGTTCTCGATCCACATACTGCTGGAGTCTAGCTTGTAGGATTTTAAGCATAACTTTACTTGCATGTAAAATAAGGGCAATGGTGTGATAGTTTGAACATTATTTGGCATTGCCTTTCTTTGGAATTGGAATGTAAATAGACCTTTTCCAATCCTGTGGCCACTGTTGAGTTTTCCAAATTTGCTGGCAAATTGAGTGTAGCACTTTTGCTGCATCATCTTTTAAGATTTTGAATAGCTCCACTGGAATACTGTCACCTCAAGTAGCTTTGTTGTTGCTCAGATTTCCTAAGGCCCATTTCACTTCATATTCTAGGATGTCTGGCTCGAGGTCAGTGACCATCCCATCATGGTTATCAAGGACGTTGAGCTCATTCTTGTATAGTTCTTCTATGTAATTTTGCCACCTCTTCTTAACCAGTCAGTCTTAGAGGAGATCGATCCTGACTGCTCTTTAGAAGGCCAGATCCTGAAGTTGAAACTCAAGTACTTTGGCCACCTAATGAGAAGGAAGGACTCACTGGAGAAGAGCCTAATGCTGGGAAAGATTGAGGGTAATAGAAGAAGAATGAGGTGGCTGGATGGAGTCACTAAAACAGTAGGCGTGAGCTTAAATGGACTCCCAAAGATGGTAGAGGACAGGAAGTCCTGGAGGAACGTTGTCTATGGGGTCGCGATGGGTCGGACATGACTTCGCAACTAAAAACAACAACTTCTTAATATCTTCTGCCTCTGTTAGGTCCCTGTCATTTTGGTCCTTTATCATGCCCATCTTTGCATGAACAACTGCATCCAGTTTGGTCACCACATTACAAATAAGATATTAAGACTTTGTAAAAAGTGCAAAGAAGAGCAATTAAGATGATTAAAAGCCTGGAGACAAAAACATACGAAGAACAGTTGCAGGAATTGGGTATTGCCAGTCTAGAGAAAAGAAGGACTAGGGGTGACATCATAGTAGTATTCCAGTAATTGAGGGGCTGCCACAAAGAACAGGGGTCAACTTATTTTCCAAAGCACCAGAAGGCAAGATAAGAAACCATGGATGGAAACTACTCAAGAGAAGCAACCTGGAACTAAGGAGAAACTTCCTAACAGTGAGGACAATTAATCAGTGGACCAACTTGCCTTCAGAAGTTATAGGTGCTTCATCACTGGAAGTTTTTAAGAAAAGACTGTCTGAGGGTCTCCTATTTGAGCAGGGGGTTGGACTAGAAGATCTCCAAGGTCCCTTATAGCTCTATTCTGATTGATAGAGATAAGATATGTGTTGAGTCCTCGAGTCAATGGTGAAAGAAGAGCACACATTCTGTTAATTCCAAGAGCCTTTATTCTCAGTAGTTCTCTCCGACACAACTCTGAGACTCGCAGGCCTCTCTGTCTCCTTTAATAGAATCCCTGGGCAAAAAGGTAACAATCTGGCATGCTTCCGCGCCTCGCGCATGCGTGCAAGGCCGGCACCACTCAGTCTGGTCCCGGGCAACTTGCAACAGCCCGGGACCATTGCAATGTCCCGAGCCTGCCTTTGCAGGCTCAGGAAACAACACCCCTTCCCTCCTGGATGAGACTTACTAACTATATAGGAAGTTATACGTGACCTCAACACGAGCGTGGTGTGCCAACCCATGGAACCTGCACATCTGTTGCAGCTACTCACTAGCCACACTACAGCATGGTACCAGGCTATTGTTTTGAAATTAAGTGCCCAACACCCGCACTTCCAAGTTCCCCCAACAACAGCAGGCACCTCTTCACCTCCCTTGCTTTGACAGCAAAGTTACAAAATCTTCAAGGTATTTGGGAGATCTTTTTACTCTCTGTGACCTCCTCAGATTTTGAGAACTCCCTAATTCCTCTTGTGCAGAGATTGGAGTGGAGTTGCCCCCTCTTTTAAACCCTGGTGGTCCCTGTGAACTGGGTCCTGTTGCCTGGTCTGCTTGCTTGCCCGCCGGGCTCGTCAGACCACGACTTTGCTCCCCACTGTACCTGGTTGACCTGCCTAACTGCAGGCTCTTGGGCCCCTCTAAGTGCCCGCCAGTATTTGGCATTTCTGCAGTACTCTCCAAGTCCACAATGGACCTATCAAGGGAATGCGTCCCTTCACTCCCAAGCCCCGTAATGGGATTGTCTGGTGTTTCTGCAGTGCCCCAATACTCGGTTACCCCCCATTCAATGCCGGAGGTACCAGAATCAGGATTTGCCTCTCTGACTACCTCCCTGTGTGTAGACTTCCTTTTGGAAGCAGTAGCAGTACTGGGCCAGCTTATTTGTTTGTGTGCCAGTTCTCTTGTATTGTTTGGGTTGTTTGGATGTTCCCGATTATTCTCCCTGCTTGGAGTGCTGAATTGTGGTTGTGAATGATGAGTATGCCCCCTGGGTGACTCCCTGGCTGGAGTAAGCACTGGTGCCTGTATTGTTTCTTGTTCCCCTGAATTCCTGTTAGGGACACTTGCGGAACGTTGGAACAGGCCTTCTTCCGTTTGGCCCCGGCTGCTGCTAACACCCTTCCCTTTGCCCACAGTGGTCCCCCTCCCCCCTGGAGAAAACCCAGGAGTTGCAGAAGGTGAGTCCAGTCTCATACGCAGCTGATCGACATGCCACCGAAGGACACGACTGTCGTCCAGGGAAACTTCATAGGACAATGGACTAGTGACCTTGCATACTACCGCCGGAACCCACAGGTGACTGGGCCCATAGTTCTGGGTCCATACTGGGGCATCCACTTGCAGACATCGTGGTGCCCTGGGTTGGGTGACCCTAGGAGCCAGTCTGTCTGGATGCAACCTGTCAAGTTTGGTGATCAGTTTGCGCCCCCAGCGAAGTTCAGCCAGGCTCTTCCCAGTGGAAGTGGAAGGTGTGGTGCAGTAAGCAAGAAGAAAGTCTGCCAACCTGTGGTGCCAGTCCCCGTAGGTCAGTTTCTTTAAAGCATCCTTGGTGATGCGAACCATCCACTCAGCCATACCATTGGTGGAAGGGTAGAATGGGGCCGAAGTTGCATGACGAATCATGTTGGCCTGCAAGAAAGCCTGAAACTCAAAAGAAGTGAATTGAGGACCATTGTCAGAAACCAGAACATCTGGGAGGCCATGTGCAGCAAAAATCCCTCTCAGTACTTGAATGGTCTTGGCAGAAGTAGTGGAAGAGACAGGAACAACCTCAAGCCACTTTGAATGGCTGTCAACAAGGACCAAGAAGAATTGTCCCTGAAAGAGCCCAGCATAATCTACATGCACCCTAGACCAAGGTGACTGTGTCTCCTCCCATCTATGCACAGGAGCCTGAGGCATTTCAGGGCGTGAATGCTGGCACAAGTGGCATCCATGCACTTGGGCCTCTATTTTCCTGTCTAATCCTGGCCACCATAAATGGCTACGCGCAAGCACTTTCATCCTGACAATGCCAGGTTGACCCTCATGGAGGAAAGCTAAGACTCTAGGTATCAATGAGGTAGGAATAATTACTCTGCTGCCCCACAACAGGCAACCCTGGAAAGTGGATAACTCATGGTTCTTGAGCCAGAAACTCTGGAACTCAGTACCTGGACAACTCTCAGGCCATCCAGACAAAACCCATGACAGCACACGAGTGAGTGTGAGATCCGTGGCTGATTCAGCAGCCACATCCCTGGCATTTAAGGGGGACTCAGGCAACACCTGAATTGAAAGAATGTTGATGGCAGGGGCAGGGTCGGCCTCTACCATTTGTAAAGGTGATCTACTGAGGCCATCAGCGTGGCCCATTTCCTTGCCAGGTTTGTGAACCAATGAAAAATCATAGGCTGACAGAAAGATAGACCATCTCAGCATTTTAGGGGAGATGATATGGGGAGTTTGTTTGTTTGTGGTAAACAACCCCAACAGAGGCTTATAGTCAGTATAGACCGTGAAATGTCTGCCATATAGAAAATCATGGAATTTTTTAATTCCAGCGACAATGGCCAAGGCTTCTCTATCTATCTGGGCATAGTTTCGCTCAGCAGAGGACAAGGTTCTGGAGTAATATGCAACAGGAACCTGAGTTCCATCAGCTCTTAAGTGGCTAAGTACAGCCCCCACCCCATAAGGGGAAGCATCACAAGCGATGCACACAGGAAGAGTTTCATTAAAATGTGCAAGCACATCATTTGATGTAAGTAAGGCCTTGACCTCATTGAAACTTTTTTCATGTGCTTGGGACCACTGCCACACTGCCTGCTTGTCTAAAAGTCTATGAAGTGGCTCTGCTACATTAGTTTTGTTAGGTATGAAAGCATTGTAAAAATTCAAGAGGCCCAGGAAAGCTTGTAACTCAGCTTTAGACTTAGGCCTAGGAGCTTGCAGTATGGCCTTCAATTTAGACTCAGCAGGGTGAATACCCCTGGCATCTATTCTGAATCCCAGAAAATCTGTAGAAGAAACTCCAATTTTGCATTTGTCTTTTTTAAGTTTTAGGCCTGTTTTCCTGAAGCGCAGCAGAACAGCCCTCAATCTCTCAGCTAAATTCTGAGTGGATTCCCCTGCAATAAGGACATCATCAAAATAGGGGCAAACTCCTGGTATACCTCTCAGAGTGTTTTCCATAACACTTTGGAAGATTCCAGGAGCTACATTTACTCCAAATTGTAGTCTCTTCACTTTGAATGCCCCCCTATGAGTTACAATAGTCTGTGCTTCAGCAGCAGCTTCATCAACAGGTAACTGTTGATAAGCCTGTGCCAAATCTAGCTTTGCAAAAACATGCCCCCCTTTGAGAGAAGCCAAAATATGGCTGACTACAGGTACAGGATATGCATACTGTTGCAATGCCTTGTTTAATGTGCATTTGTAGTCTGCACAGATGCGAATGTCCCCATTAGCCTTGAGAGGCGTGACTATGGGGGTTTCCCGTGGACTTGAGTCAACAGGTTCTAAAACACCTTGCTGGATCAATTTGTCCAATTCAGCATCAATTTTCCCTTTAAGAGCAAAAAGTACTCTTCTTGCTTTCACCCTAATAGGAGTGAAGTGGGGTCCAGTTTCAAAGAAACCGGGGGGCCTTTGTAAGCTCCCAGCTGGGGGCTGAAGACATCTGCAAACTCTTTGCAGACTTCTGCTAGGCCTAGCGTTTGCAAATTGTGTAGCCCTGTAACTTGGATTCCCAAGGCCTCAAACCAATCGAGTCCAATGAGACTTGTTCGTTCACCCCCAACTACCAATACATCTAATGGACCTTCAAAATCTTTGTATTGTACTGTAAGGGTGGCCTCTCCCTTTACACACCCTTGGAATTTTGGAAATCTGTTAAGACTATATTGGATGGCCTAAGTTTGGTCTGGAACCCACTGCTAGTGCAAATCTTCCTGAAAGTGTGGATAGAAATGATTGAAAGGGCAGACCCAGTGTCCAGCTCCATGACCAATGGAACTCCTTGCAACCTCACCTTAAGTGACAGTTTCTTTTTAAGTGGCCTGTGTGTGCCTGTTCTATAGATAATAATAATAATAACAATAATAATAATAATAATAATAATAATAATAATAATAATAATAATAATAATAAGAAAGACAAAAAAGTCTGGATAGTGGACGTGGCAGTGCCTGGAGATAGCAGAATAGAAGAGAAAGAACTGGAGAAAATAACAAAATACAAAGACCTACAAATAGAAATAGAAAGACTGTGGCAAAAGCAAGCAAGGGTAATACCAATAGTCATAGGCTCCTTGGGTGCAATCCCAAAACAACTGGAGCACCACTTGAACACCATTGGCATTGACAAATTCGCTATTAGTCAATTGCAAAAGGCGGCCTTATTAGGAACTGCTTCCATCCTGCGACGATATCTGTAATACCATCAAACATCCACATATGCCTATCCCAGGTCCTGGGTAAGAACTTGATAGGTAGACAAAATGCCAAATCCAGTCTGAACATCTGGCTGACTGTGCGATGATCCATATAATAATAAAATAATAATAATAATAATAATAATAATAATAATAATAATAATAATAATAATAATAATAATAATAATAATAATAGTAAAGTTGGAAGGGACCTTGGAGGTCATCTAGTCCAACCCCCTGCTCGGGCAGGAACCCCTACACCATTTCGGACAAATGGCTGTCCAGTCTCTTCTTAAAAACTTCCAGTGTTGGAACATTTACTGCTTCTGGAGGCAGGCTGTTCCACTGATTAATTGTTCTCACTGTCAGGAAGTTTCTCCTTAGTTCTAGGTTGCTTCTCTCCTTGATTAGTTTCCACCCGTTGCTTCCTGTCCTGCCTTCAGGTGCTTTGGAAAATAGCTTAATTCCCTCTTCTTTATGGCAGCCCCTGAGATATTGGAATACTGCTATCACGTCCCCCCTTGTCCTTCTCTTCGTTAAACTAGACATACCCAATTCTAGTAACCGTTCCTTATATGTTTTAGCCTCCAGTCCCCTAATCATCTTTGTTGCTCTTCTCTGTACTCTTTCTAGAGTCTCAACATCTTTTTTACATCGTGGTGACCAAAACTGGATGCAGTATTCCAAGTGTGGCCTTACCAAGGCATTGTAAAGTGGTATTAATACTTCATGTGATCTTGATTCTATCCCTCTGTTAATGTAGCCTAGCACTGTGTTGGCCTTTTTGGCAGCTGCAGCACACTGCTGGCTCATATTTAGGTGATTGTCTACTAGGACTCCGAGGTCCCTCTCACAGTTACTACTATTGAGCATGGTGCCACCTATGCTGTACTTGTGCAGTTGGTTTTTCTTGCCTAAATGTAGAACCTTGCTTTTTTCACCATGGAATTTCATTTTGTTAGTTAGTGCCCAGTGTTCAAGTCTGTCCAGATCCTTCTGTATCTGAAGCCTGTCTTCTGTAGTGTTGGCTATTCCTGCCAGCTTGGTGTCGTCTGCAAATTTGATGAGTTCCCCATCTATCCCTTCATCCAAGTCATTGATGAAGATGTTGAAGAGTACTGGGCCCAGAACAGAGCCCTGGGGCACCCCACTACACACTTCCCTCCATATAGATGCAGTTCCATTGAGGACCACTCGCTGAGTATGGCCGGTCAGCCAGCTACGGATCCATCTGGTGGTGGTTCTGTCTACCCCACATTTTTCTATCTTGTCAAGTAGTAGGTTGTGATCTACTTTATCGAATGCCTTACTGAAGTCCAAGTAAATTATGTCCACAGCATTCCTCTGATCCACTAATTTTGTCACTTGGTCAAAGAATGCAATAAGATTTGTCTGGCATGATCTATTTTTGACAAACCCATGTTGGCTTTTAGTAATGACTTTGTTTGCCTCTAGGTGTTCGTTGATTCGTTGTTTGATTATCTTTTCCAGGATCTTCCCAGGTATTGAGGTCAGGCTGATAGGTCTGTAATTTCCTGGATCCATTTTTTTTCCTTTTTTGAGGATGGGAACTACGTCAGCTCTTTTCCAGTCCTCTGGTAGTTCCCCTGTGTTCCAGGATCTTTGAAAAATATAGTTCAGTGGCTCCGATATCACATCTGCCAGTTCCTTGAGAACTCTGGGGTGTAATCCATCTGGTCCTGGCGATTTGAACTCATCTAGGCTGGACAGGTGCTCCCTAACGATTTTCTTGCCTATCTTAACTTGTGTTTCTGTTTTGTTTTTTATGGCACCATTTTTGATAGGTTGGTCTGTTTTTTCCCTTTGTGTAAAGACAGATGCAAAAAATGAGTTAAATAGTTAAATACTTCTGCGTGATGCACAGAAACCCACCCTGTTTTGTCTGGGGACCCTGGTACCTTTCAGGCGCAATTCTTCTTGAGGTTGTGCCTTCTGACGGCCCAGACAAACTGCTGCTATATGGCCTTGCTTGCCACATGCTCTGCAGATTGCAGAACGATACCTGCAGTCGGTCCTCTTGTGGCGACCTCCACACCCGAAGCACTTGGGCACAGCTGAAGACTTTTCTTTGCCTTCCTTCTGCTTTCTCTCTCTGGATGGGTAGAGATGATTCACCTCATCTTCAGGATCTTCCTCCGAACTCTCTTGGACTCCCTCGTGGTGCACGGAAACTGCTTCTGGATTGTTCCTGATAGGCCTCATATTCTTGATTGCCCCACCTGCTGCCTCTTCTGCAGTGACCTCTCTCAAGGCATCTTGGAAAGAAATGTCTTCTTTTGCAAATAGTCTCTGTTGCAAGTCTCTGTTCCTAAGCCCGCATACAAATCAGTCTCTCAGCCTTTCTTCTAAATCTTTAAAGTCACAAGGCTTAGCTGCCCTTCTCAAGGCTGCAATGTATTCTTTGGCTGATTCACCAGCTCCTTGATCCCTCTGTTCAAACGTGTGTCTCCACGCAATAACAGACAACTTGGGCTGGAAATGTTCCTTCAATAACTTCTTTAAGTCAGTATAAGTGACAAGAGGAGCAGGGGCTGCCAAATTTTCTGCAATTTCAAATGCATCTTGACCACAGACACACAGCAAAGTAGCAGCCTTTAAGCCATCTTCTCTAACTTGATTCACTCTGAAGTAATTTTCTACTTTAGCAACATAAGACTCCCATCTTTCTGGGTGAGTAACGTCGAATTCAGACAGTCTCCCTATCTTCGCCATCCTCGCTTCTAGCTCTAGGAAGGGGTCTATCAGCCAGCTTACCTCCAGCGACGCTGTACTGGCAGGCCAGATGCTGAGTTTAACGCCGCCTTTCTCTCTCCAGGACTCTTGGGGTAAGCTTACAAGTCTTCTTCTTTAATCTTGCAAGCGATCCCACCTTCGTTGCCAGTGTTGAGTCCTCGAGTCAATGGCGAAAGAAGAGCACACATTCTGTTAATTCCAAGAGCCTTTATTCTCAGTAGTTCTCTCCGACACAACTCTGAGGCTCGCAGGCCTCTCTGTCTCCTTTAATAGAATCCCTGGGCAAAAAGGTAACAATCTGGCGTGCTTCCACACCTCGCGCATGTGCGCAAGGCCGGTGCCACGTAGTCTGGTCCCAGGCAGCTTGCAACAGCCCAGGACCATTGCAACGTCCCGAGCCTGCCTTTGCAGGCTCAGGACACAACAATATGGAAAGAGGAGAGAGACGCTGCTTAGGCCAGATAGAAAAGTTTAAGCAACATTCCCAAGCATTAGTTATTCTTTAGATAACTCTTTGTTTTCTTTATTCTGGTGCCCACTTACTCACTGAAATTTGGATGACCCTAGTCCTTTGACTTTTGAAAGGCACTGAAGACCTGGCTGTTCTTATGAACATTGGGGTGTGAGTGAGTTCAATTCTGAAATAAGCTTTTAAGAGGTGTCCTATGGAATTGGTTGCTAGTTTGTTTTTAATATTTTAAACCTTATTTTAAATGTGTTGTAACCCACTCACAGTTGTTTTGAATTGGTTGACTAAGTAAGTAAGTAAGTAAGATAAGTAAGTAAGTAAGTAAGTAAATATTATGTCTTGCAGCATATGACTGCAGCTATTTGCCTCTTCTGTTCTGATTTCTTTCATTTTCACTGCTTTTTCTATTTTTGTCATTCCATGAAAAAGATCTTCCCATCATATGGCAGTGGGGAAAACTTTCTTCTCCTATAAATCAGTATTCCTATTCTGAAAATCTCTACTAATATTTATGAACGTTGGAGTGGCTTTTCTTTCACGTTTAGAAAGACAATGCTAGGTCTGAATACAAAAAACTTAACTTGCATTAAGAACTTAAGTGCCTTAGACACAGTAGCTTTCTTCTTATCCTTTCCTATCATCCCAGCATCTAATTTAATGACCCAAATCCTTTTGAACAGGAAAGTCTGCTGCTCTGCAAAGATAGAAAGAGGAAGATCTTGGTTACATTTCATGGCAGTTTTTTCTGTGTGCTGCTGCTATATTTCGGTTGACTAGTAGTAGCCCTTAGTTCTTAAATATACAATGTGGCATAAATAAAACCTGAATTTTAGCAGTAGCTGAACAATATATTATAATATAATTTTGTTCCACATAGGAAAAGCATAAAGAATGACTTCGTAATTCACTCCAAGCACTTTCACTTAGGAGTTATAGTCCATTATATAATTAAAGGAAATACAATGAATAATGTCATTAACATTCTTACACGTCCCTCTTTCTCATTTTAAAGGAAGCAGCAGTTCCTATATTTAGAATAAAGTATACCTAAGCATATATGGGGAATGGTTTAACAACCCCCCCCTCGAACCCAGTATCCTTAGATAGCTGGATTTCTATGTGCTTCCTATTTTGTGTAGGATATTTGCTTACAATAGGAAGAAAGAGTCGAATAGGACAAGAGGAAGAAGAAGACTGAGAGAAAGGTGATCGATGGAGTTGATGAGTTTCCCAAAAAAGAGAAAGGTGAAAAAATTAGATGACAAATAGCAATATTGAACTGGTATATGGATACAGTGAAAGCAAAAATGCTTCACAAGGGAAAAAGATATGAAGAGGTGTAGTATATTGTACAGGTATAAATTAGATTTATCTGGATTTTTGTTTGTTTTGCATATCTCAGGGCTTAATTATTTTCGTTTACTATTTGTTTTGTTTTTATGCACTTTACATAATGCTTTTTACTCCAAAAGGAAATGTATTATATGGGTACATCAGATATTCTAAATGTATAATTTTCATGGTTAAGACTCCCTCAAAAAAGGAAAAATAAAATCCAACAAACTAAATAAGAATGTTATCTATAAAGAATTTAATTTCATTCCTATAAGTCAATCTTAAATCCTGATTTAGAGATAGGCTTAGATATGAATATTTTCTTTCAGGAAATATAAACTGTTGGAGATTAGAAACAAGGGCAAAATCAGTCAATGCAACTATGAGTCAATTTGCATACAGAGTTGATAAGATTTAATTTTGCTTGTGTAATCACACAATTACATTAAATCCTTCCTGTTCTATAGGTAGTCCTCAATTTACAACTACACTTGAGAGTGGAATTTCAATTGCTAAGTCAAACAGTCATTAAATCAGTCATCATGTGAACAAACCCAATTTTATTACAATTTTATCACAGTTGTTAAGCAAATCGCATGGTAATTAAATGCAATTGTTATCTGAACACAGCTTTCCAATTGACTTTGCTTGTTGGAAATTGGCTGGAAGATTGCAAATCACGATCATATACAAACTTTGTAAATGCAAACCAGTTGCTAAATGCTCATATTGTGATCATGTGACTCTGGTACAACAGTCATAACTTTGAGGTCTGGTTGCAAGTCACTTTTCCTGAGGCTGTTAACATTGAGCCATTGTTAAATCAATGGTTATAAACTGAGGACTACCTATGTTCTTAATGTTTGATGGCATTTCCTTCCTTCCTTCCTTCCTTCCTTCCTTCCTTCCTTCCTTCCTTCCTTCCTTCCTTCCTTCCTTCCTTCCAGAATATAAATTCTCACCTAAACTATAAGCAAACTTAATTGGAACTCACTTGAAGGCAATGTAACCTATGTTGATGTCAATGAAGCCTGTAATTGCTTTTTATAGTCAAATGCTGCTGAAGATATACTGGAGGAAAAATCTTTAGAGAACTAGTTTCAGTGTTGAAACCAATTAACTAAATGAATTTGCAGTAATTAACTTTTTTTTCTAGTCAGTCCATGATTAGACTAAGACATGGGTTGCCCCAGGCCGGGCGGCAGTCATGGCTGGGGCAATGGCTGGCATGGGCATCACTCCCCGGGAAGCTGAGCCGGCCACATGTCTCCCTGAGCCAGGTGGCAGTCATTGCTGGGGCAGTGGCCGGCACGGGCATCACTCCCCGGGAAGCCGAGATGGCCACATGTCTCCCCAGGCCAGATGGCAGTCATTACTGGGGCAGCAGCCGGCGCGGGCATTGCTCCCCGGGAAGCTGAGCCAGCCACATGTCTCCCCAAGCTGGGCCAGCTGGCAGTCAGGCATGAAACTCACCTGGCTGCCACAGGGCTCTCCACCGCCCGGCCCCACTGGTGACGCCTTCCTCAGCCGCTTTCAGGGAGCTGCTGCCACCGCTGCCACCGCCGCCCTCAGTGCTGCAGGAGGAGACCTTGGGCTGTGGGGCCGGCAGGGCCGGCATCGATTGGGACCCCCCTCATCCCTGTGGCGGCACTCCCCGTTGCCGGCGCGGCCGCCCATGGTGCACCCGGCCTTGGCACCCTCCTCTTGCAATGGCGAAGTGGCTGAGGATGTGGCGGGGGCCGGGCCGGGGGCAGCGGGGACCCCGACCATGCTGCAGTGACTGCTGCCGGAGCTGCTGCCACCACCGCCACCAGAGCTGGGAGCTGCTGCCTCCCTTCCTGCTCCCCCTCCCCGCCCGTTCGGCCGAGGATGCGGCGGGGGAGGGTGGCTGGGAGCTCCTGCCTCCCTTCCTGCTCCTCCTTCCCATCCGTTTGGCGCCATCTGCCTTTTGCTCTCTCTCTCTCTTCACCTGGAGGGAGAGGGGGAGAGAGAGAAAGGGAGAGAGAGGAAAGAGAGAAAGAGGAAAGGAAGAGAAGAGAAAGAGAAAAGAAAGAGAGAAGAAAGAGAGAAAGAGAGAGGAAAGAGAAGAGAAAGAGAGAGGAAAAAAGAGAGGAAAGAGAAAGAGAAGAGAAAGAGAGGAAAGAGAAAGTTAGAAGAAAGAGAGAAAGAGAAATAAGAGAAAGGAAAGAGAAAGAGGAAAGAGAAAGAGAGAAAAGAGAAAGAGAAGAGAAAGAGAGAAAAGAGAGAGAAAGTTAGAGGAAAGAGAAAGAGGAAAGAGAAAGAGAGAGAAGAGAGAGAGAGGAAAGAGAGAAAGGAGAAAGAGAGAGAGAGAAAGAGAGGAAAGAGAGAGAAAGAGGAAAGAGAAAGAGGATAGAGGGAGAGAGAGAAAGAGGGAGAGGAAAGAGAGAGAAAGAAGAAAGAAAGAGGGGGAGAGGAAAGAAAAAAGAGGAAAGAGAAAAAAGATTGAGAAAAGAGAAAGAGAAGAGAAAGAGAGAGGAAAGAGGAAAGAAAGAAGAGAAAGAGAGAGGAAAGAGAAAGAGAGAGGAAAGAGAGAAAGTTAGAGGAAAGAGAGAAAGAGGAAAGAAAGAGAGGAAAGAAAGAGAGAGGAAAGTGACAGAGACCCTTTTGACATCTAAAATGAAGATAACACTGCATATATCCTTTTTTTACCTTTATTTTATATATATACACACATACACACACACAAACATACACACACACAAACACACACATTAAAGGTAAAAAATGATATAAGCAGCGTGTCAGAATCCAATTATATTTCATCTTTAATTATCAAACATAGAAACTCCCAATTCTGCCTTCTCTGGATTCTGCCATAAGAGGGAGAAAAGGGGGAGAGCAAAGGGGCTTTATGGCCCTCACTTCCTTCAGCACACTTCAAAGGACTGAATGTGTGTTTATTGTGGCCTCTAAGCTTTAACATATCAAAGAAGAGTAATTGCCTTTCATGTAGTTATCTGAAGTCTCCATCCAGACGGAAGAAGAAAGGGGATGGAATTGTGATACTTGAAACTATCACTGGAAGGGGGGTTGATTGGGTGGGACTACTGGGGAACCCCTTAAAACCTTGAATGGGAGAGCTTGAACCCCAAGTCCTGTCTAGCATGCCTGCAACCATTTTCTCTTAATAAAGGATTCCTGTTGGAAGAGCTATTCCAAGAGTTCTGTCTTCTTAAGATGCAAAGTGGGGTGGGTCCTTACATTAGACAGGACTTGCAAAATTAATCCACCTGGAAGGTAGACCCTTGCCGGGGGATTTTGCAAAAATTTACCATGTCAGACAACGAAGCAAGAGAGGGAGAAAACTCCCTGGAAAGAGAGCCGCTGACCCAGTTGGAACCTTGCCAGATGTTGGGATCCGAGAGGCCAGATTTCTCAGAAGAAGAAGTGGTGGAGACACAGGACCACAAGCCTCGCTGGTCGATGGGCGTTGGAAAGAAAAGCGAGTGGGGAAAGGAATCAAGAAAAGTGACCCTGAGACGGGGGACCAAGCAACCAGAATGGAAGCAGGAGATGGAGAAATCCCTGCACGCAAGTGAAGAGGGAGGAAGCTGTATGCCGTACTCAGACTGGATCCTAGAGAGAGCTATTGACCTGATGAAGAGAACTCTCAGCTCCCTAGGAGAGGAGATTCCTGAGCCCTACGCCCGCCCCAGTTCCTGGAGCCACAAAGGGAGAGACACCGAGGGGGACGTGGAACCTGCAACCCCAGGGACATTTACTGATCCAGGAGCTCCCACCCCCTACCGGACCACAGATGGAAATCTGGACGGAAGACACTACCACCCACAATGGAGGCACCGATCCATTCCAAGACGTCCACCGTTGGAGGTGAAATTCAAAGGGGAGCCAACACGCTTGGGGTTTTTCCTAACCCAAGTCCTCAGCTACATGGAGGAATATGGGCAGGACATCCCCAGCGACAAAGCCCGCATCCGGATCGTGCAATCTGCCCTGGATGGACCAGCTGCAGATTGGGTGGTGAACCTGCATGACTCCAATGCCCCAGAACTCAGTAACTTCAACCGTTTCATGTCCTCGTTGAGAAGACGGTTTGAAGACCCCCTGGCTGATCGCAAAGCCCGTGAAAGAATAACAACGATGAGGCAGGGCAAACGCCCAGTGGCTGAGTATACACAAGAATTCCGAGCCATTGCCAGCAAACTGAATTGGCCAGAAGACATCCTCCTTGGCCGTTTCAAAGACGGACTAAACTATGATCTATATGATGCTTGCCTGCCCCGAGGAGACCCACATCGACTTGAGGAATGGTACGTCTTGGCAGAGGAAGCAGAGATCGACATATTGAAGAGGCATCGCCGAGGAAAACAATGGAGCCGCCCCCCGCCTGAGCTGACATACCAACCGGTGAAATCATCGGATACAGCCAAGAAGCAGATGGGGTGTTTCAAGTGCGGAAGAGAAGGGCATCGAGCTGTAGAATGCCGCTCAAAGGCCCCCCAGCACAACCCAGACAGATCCCCAATCAACAAACCCAGAGGGTATTCAGCTAAGCCAAAAGAAACAGCCATGAAAATGATGGAAATTGCAGAAAACCCCACCTCTGCTCACCAAGGGGAAAGAACTCCAGCCTACACCACAGGGACGGTGGATGCCTCAGATGACAGCTCGGAAGGCGAACCCCTGGTAAGTGGACGCATCACACCCATCTTCAAAACAGTGACTATATTAATCCCCCCCATGCCCGAAGCTGTGAAGGTGAAAGCCTTAATAGACTCTGGCTGCACCCCGCTGCCTCATTAGCCCAACACTAGTGGGGAATCTGGGCATCCCATCCAGGAGACTGGAACAACCAATCTCATTTGGCCAGCTAGATGGATCCATAGCAGGGGGGGTGCCAGCTACCCTAGCCACTCTGCCAATACACCTCTCCCTGGGCAACCATGAAGAGGACTTAACGTTTGTGGTGACCCCAGGTATGGAATGCCCAATGATTCTAGGGATGGAATGGTTGAAAAAATGGAACCCCTGGGTAAATTGGAGGACGACAGAAATCAAATTCCCGAAGGGGGACCCTATGGACTTAAAACCCCAAGAGAGGCTACCAGAATCAAGAATAGAAAAAGCATCCATAGGAGAGGAAAAAAGATTAACAGAAATACCAGAGGAATATAGGGACCTTGCTGAAGTCTTCAGTGAGGAGAGGGCGAATGAGCTTCCCCCCCACCGACCCACAGACTGTACCATTGAATTCAAGCCTGGGGCAAAACTCCCGAAGCCCAGATTATACTCCATGAGCCCAAAGGAGAAGGAGGAAATGGAAAGATTTATAAAAAAAAACCTGGAGAGAGGTTTCATTGAGCCAGCCAAGCCTAAAGTGGCTGCCCCGGTCCTTTTTAGAGAGAAGAAGGATGGCTCTTTACGTTTATGCGTGGATTATAGGGCCCTGAATACAATCAGTGAAAGCAACCTATACCCGCTGCCCCTCATGAAAGACATGCTGTCACACCTATCGAAAGGGAAAATTTTTTCTAAACTAGACCTAAGGGAAGCTTACTATCGCGTGAGAATTAAGGAAGGGGACGAATGGAAGACTGCATTTAACTGCCCCATGGGGTGCTATCAATTCAAAGTCTTGCCATTTGGATTACAAGGGGGCCCTGCAGTCTTTATGCAATTAATCAATGACGTTCTAAGGGAGCACCTGTTTAAGGGGGTCCTTGTTTACTTGGACGACATTCTTATCTTTACTGAAACAAAAGAAGAACACGTCAAACTTGTCAGAGCGGTTTTAAAGAAGCTGCGAGCCGCTCACCTATATGCCAAACTCTCAAAATGCGAATTCCACCAGGAAAGGATAGACTACCTAGGCTATCGCATATCCCCACAGGGCATTGAAATGGACCCAGAGAAGGTCAAAGCAGTATTAGAATGGGCACCACCCCGCACAAGAAAGCAACTACAAAGTTTCCTGGGCTTTGCAAATTTTTACCGCCAATTCATCCCCTCATTTGCACAGATAGCCTTGCCCCTCACTAACTTACTAAAAACGAAGGGAACATCCTCAGTAAAACCTAGCCAGCCACTAACATGGACAATGGAGTGCCAAGCAGCGTTTGAGAGACTAAAGAGACTTTTTTCTGCCGAACCAGTACTAAGGCACCCAGACATGGACAAGCCCTTCATAATACAGGCAGATGCAAGTGATGTGGCAGTGGGGGCTGTGCTATTACAAGAAAATGATGATGCAGTATTGCAACCCTGTGCATATACATCTAAGAAACTCACGGAAACAGAACAGCGCTGGCCCGTATGGGAGAAGGAGGCTTATGGGATACGTTGGGCATTACTCACGTGGCGACAGTTCCTGGAAGGCAACAAAATCCCCTTCCAGGTATGGACTGATCACAAAAATTTAGAAGCCCTGAAAACTTCCAGGAAACTCAATCCCAAACAAGCCCGCTGGTCCCAGCATTTTCACCAATTCCAATTTAAGCTCAAAAATTTACCAGGAAGAAAGAACTTCCTGGCAGATGCACTATCTCGCATGCCCCAATATAACAGCGCACGAACCACAGACTCTAGACCAATAATGGCAGAGTCACAACTGGCAGCGCCAGTAACCACAAGAACCCAAGCCAAAATAAAACCACAACGGGACAGCCAAACGGGGATTGAATTCAGAAAAAGTTTGGAAACAGATGATTGGTTCCAGAAAAACAAACATGTGTGCACAATGAGAGACGGATTGCCCTTGGGTAGGGGAAAAGTTATAATATACCAACAACTCAAAGACTAACTTCATGCACTGTCCATGACACAAAATCAGCAGGGCTTTTGGATTTGTAAAAAACTTTTACACTTAATTTAAACGCAATTTGGTGGCCATCAATAAAAAAAGGACTAGGAAAGTTATGTTGCAAGTGCCCAACCTTGTGCACATGCAAAGAGGTTGCAGGGAAATCGCGGGGTTACAACCAAGTGGCAACCTCGCCCCTGGAGGAAATAGCCCATGGATTTTATCGGGAATGCCTGAAAGCAATGGGAATACTGTTATCTGGACAGTCACGGACCTATTTTCCAACCAGGTGCACTTTATCCCTTGCCAAAAAATTCCCACTGCAAAGGCCTTAGCAAAACTTTTTATCCAGCACATTTACAGATTGCACGGGGCACCCCAACGCATCATCTCTGATAGGGGAGTGCAATTTACGTCTACATTTTGGAAGGAATTTTTATCCCTCTTAGGGACCACTCAGGGACTGACATCTAGCCATCACCCTCAGACAGATGGACAAGCGGAACGCTGCCAGTCGGTACTTGAGCAATATTTGAGATGTTTTTTAAATTTCCAACAGAGTGATTGGACGGACTTACTTCCTTTTGCAGAAGTTGCCTACAATAATGCAGTCCACTCCAGCACAGGCTACACTCCTTTTCAAATAGCCAACGGCCAAAGTTTCAACCCTATGCCAGAGTTAACCCCAAAAGAACCAACGATCCCTTCACTGAAAGAATGGATGGAAAGCCTACAAAACACCTGGCCAATAGTCAGAAAATCACTAGATGAAGCTAGGCGGGCATACAAAGCACAAGCCGATAAAAAAAGGGTTGAGCCTACACCATTCATTATAGGAGAAATGGTGTACTTATCTACAAAATACCTAAAGTCCCTACAGCCCTGTAAAAAACTTGGACCAAAATATATAGGACCTTTTCCAATTAAAAGGATCATAAATCCAGTAACAGTAGAATTAGAATTACCCAAAAACCTCAGGCAAATACACCCAATTTTTCATTGCAGCTTGCTGAAAAGAGAGCATCAGTCACCTCTACGGCCAAAAATCCCCCCCCCACCACCTCCAATCATGGTGGAGGGGGAACAACACTTCGAAATAAAAGAGATCCTTGACTCTAGGAGATATCGTGGAACAACTCAGTACCTAGTTGCCTGGAAACACCTCCCTGCCTCACAAAATGAGTGGGTCCATAAACGTCACGTCAGAGCCCCGAAGCTATTGAAGAAGTTTCACACAGAGTATCCTAACAAGCCTAACTAAATTTTTTACTTGTGTTTTCTTTCAGGTGGATCTCTCTTATTGTTAAGAGGGGCCGGATGTCAGAATCCAATTATATTTCATCTTTAATTATCAAACATAGAAACTCCCAATTCTGCCTTCTCTGGATTCTGCCATAAGAGGGAGAAAAGGGGGAGAGCAAAGGGGCTTTATGGCCCTCACTTCCTTCAGCACACTTCAAAGGACTGAATGTGTGTTTATTGTGGCCTCTAAGCTTTAACATATCAAAGAAGAGTAATTGCCTTTCATGTAGTTATCTGAAGTCTCCATCCAGACGGAAGAAGAAAGGGGATGGAATTGTGATACTTGAAACTATCACTGGAAGGGGGGTTGATTGGGTGGGACTACTGGGGAACCCCTTAAAACCTTGAATGGGAGAGCTTGAACCCCAAGTCCTGTCTAGCATGCCTGCAACCATTTTCTCTTAATAAAGGATTCCTGTTGGAAGAGCTATTCCAAGAGTTCTGTCTTCTTAAGATGCAAAGTGGGGTGGGTCCTTACACAGCGTTATCTTTATTTTAGATATCAAAAGGGTTTTGCGGCTCCCAGTGTTTTGTTTTCGGTGGGAAACGTGTCCAAGTGGCTCTTTGAGTGTTTTGGGTTGCCTGCCCCTGGACTAAGACATATACTGTATGCCTATGCTTTACAGGAAGGGTGGATTTACAATTCACAATTCACATCAATCTCTAAGAGACCACAGTTTTTGGCAGTAAATAAATAAATGTATCTACTGAAGACTGACTTTGCTGAAAAGAAACCCTTCCAAAACCTCATGAGTTCTGAGAGTTTATTTACAGTCAGTTTTATTGCAATGAACTATAACAGACTCAACTATTTTGAAATAATGTTTCAAGCAGAGCTGATTTTTTTTCTCCTGACTTTAAAATAAAGTATCTTTCCAATTTTTTTCACACCATTAGTTATTACCAACCCTTGGCATTGTGCCAGATTGCCAGTATTGGCTGTGTAATGAGAAATTCTCATAGTTTTGGTTTTCAGTAGATTTGTGATTGATCAGTTTCTGACAACAAAGAATTGTTAACAGGGCCACATGGTGAAGCACTTAGTAGAGAAAAACATTTTTCATAATGTTCCTATCTAACTTTGTGGTACATTGCCATAGTCACAAATAAATTAACATTATTGAATTTCATTTTTATGGCATTTAGAAGGACGTTTAGGGTGTAAAAATTAGTGGAAGATCAGGAGTGTGGAAAATTACATATTTGAAGAATTAATGAACTATCATATTTTGCTTCCTTTTCATTAATAGAGCTAAATTAGTTTTTCATGGTTTTTTTTAAAAAAACAGTCACTCTCTTATAAAAATATATATATACTCAGTGCCTACAAATTAGAGTGTCACAAGAATGAGTTTCTTCTTTCATGAAATATGACAACAGAAATATTGCGGTGAAGATCTATGTTAATTCAATTTGTTAAACAATTTGAAATGGATTTGCTATAACTAATTTCCTTCTCTTTGAGAAAAATTAATATTTTAAGTTAATTCATGTGACCTTTTTGCTGAGCTCAAGCCAACAATAATATAGGGAAAAATATACATTCCTCTGGGCATAAGCATCATTTGTGAAGACTCATCTTCTGAGTCATTTATTGTTCATTCTGTTATGTGCTCCTAGCCACTTTCCTTTGTGACCAGAGGCACGCTCGCCTGGCCAATAAACAGCCAAGACACAGTGAAGTCTTTTGTTTCATTTATTGCAATAAGCAGGGAGAGAAGCTATCAAAGCTTGGTTCTCTCCAAAGTTTCAACCCCCAATATTTCCTTCTTTATACATCTCTGTGCTGGGTGCACATTCCTCCTGTTTCCCCATTGGCTGAGGTACTATGAGGTTACACTCTTTCCGACCGCCTCCTACATATTTTCTGCTACATACTAAATCATACATCACATGTACATTAAAATTAAGAGATAATTTATGCAAGGTGTGTCAGTTAATATTAATCAACTAATTGCTCATGCTCAGTTGCCTGAGTTCTGGCCCCCCTTTTTATGACTTCTTAGAAAAATAAGTTCTTTCCTGTTTTGCTAGTTATCTTCTCTTACAGCTCCTTTTCCCATTGTGAAGACCCAGATAACAATTTTGCCTATGTGTTTCTATGACATCTTTTCTTTATGTTATCCTTTCCTGTTTCCCAGCCATCATAGCTTCTCCACTCAGTAAATTTCCACTGCAGCAAATTCAATTTAAAATTTCTCTTTCAATATTAAATTTTGAAGACCTTTCCTTTGCTTCTATCAAATCCCCCCTTTTAATTTTTATTACTCTGAAAGGTCTTCATTATCATGCTTAGAAAATCTTATAACCATTAACTGTATAACTTCTTCTTTTCCTAAGACTTTCCTAAAGCTTTTCCTATGCTTTGGTTAAAGTAGATGCACATGAAGAAATATATTGCAGACATGCACAGGAAACATTTGTCTTAACCATTCAGTGTTGGGAATACAATTAGTTAACCAACCCCAATCGCTCCATATATTTTCATACTTTTGTTCAGGAGCTTTAGCCACTTTCCTGATTCCTTTTGCAATATCCATTACTGCTTCATGATTGTCATCTATCTTTAAATCCCACAAACAAATTTTTACCTTTATTTCCCAAGCTGCTCTGGTGTGCTGTCTTCAGTAATATTAGAATTAGAATCCACCCCTCATGATTATTTCATAGTATTTCACACCCAGAAATTGATCCACAATCACAACAGCAATAACAACAACAGCAATCACACTGACAATAACAAAAATATACATTTACTACCTAATTCTTACAATTTACAATTCTACATTTTCAGTTTCTAATGGTGTAACTTCTGTCTCAGTTATTGGTTTTATTTGTAACAAACCACTTTTACTTCTCTCATGAGTCACCACCAACATCTTTGTTCTTCGTCTGGGGTCACCTGAAATTCTAATAGAGATATTCAAAATAGGGGTTCTGGTCCAATACCCATTCAAGTCCTTTTAAACATGGCTTTCAGTCCTTGTCCTGGAATAACCGTCCAGCCTCTTTCAGGTCCAGTCACCACTTTCACTCATGTGTAGTGAGTCCAACCCTTCTCAGCCCCCTGGACAGCAGATTCAATATAAGGAACTTCCCTTCTTTGGTTGTAGAAATTCCTCCTTCCATTTACAAATCAGCACCCACTGTCCCGGCTGGATCTTATGGACTGGAAATTCCAAAGGAGTTGTTTGCGCTACCAAGCCTTCTTGTCAAAGAGAAGACAAACTCCAGTACTTGTTCTACATGTAGCTATTTGTCTCTCTCCTTTGGGAGCCTTAACCCTTTATTAACCCTTTTACATATCAAACATCCCTCTGTAGCCCTTTGAGCGATCCCATAAATTCCAAGGGTAGCATAGAATTTCAAATACATTTCTACCTATGCTTTAGTTCCCCAATATTTCCCCTCATATAGTTTTTGGATCACCATTCTTGCAGTACCTTGTGATAACCACAGAATCCCCTTAAGACCATTTTTGTTGTTTGGTAATTATAAATCTACTATAATCTCAATCCTTTTACTATCTATTTTCCTTTCCCCTTCAACTATAATATATTCTAGATATTTTACCTCCTTTCATACCAATTAGGCATTATTTGCTAGACACCCTCAATCCTTTCTTCTGCCAAAAAGTTGCTTTCCCATTTCCTTATAATTCCCAGAATAACATCTTACAAAACTGGGAAACTACATAAGAACATATTTGCTTCCACAGCTTAAAAGTGGAGGGGAAAAAAATATTTTTTGTGTAAGATAGACTATACTTGTCCATGGAAGCTCTATCAAAAATTATCACATTTTTCTTTCTCCTCCCCCTTTCACCCTGATTAAATACCATGTTACAAAAATATAACTCAATAAACTTATTGTAAATAACACATTCAGGATTTTAAAAGGTAAAGCACATAGGCTCACCAATCAATATTGGGCCAACATTTCTGGAATGCCTTTTGTCTCAGACAGATAATATTTAAATCACTCTTGTGGCAGCACAGCAAACAGGATAGCTGAGAAGACAAAAGATTGTCTCCCCCTTCCCCCACTCACCAAACCAGACAGAGTAAAATTTTATACAAAACTTTTGCTTTCAGAGAACTATCCTCAAAGTATTAAACAGAAGGAAAATTGCCATAACACTTACAGAAATGGCTTGCCAAAACCTCCCTCCTGGGGCTGAACAAAAATAAACCAGCCCCAAAACACTCAGCCATCCCTCATGGCCAAAGCAGGATTTGAACTCAAATCCAGCCTTGCAGCCTGTGGCTGTAACCCTGAAACCAAATTGGTTTTCTATAAAGGTTTCCCTTCCCCTCCTTGGCTCCAAGGAAAAGAAAAACAAATTGAACACACACAGTATGCAGTGATTAATCATCTCTTTTGCAGTTTTAAGGAGTCCCAAAGACATATGTATCAGATGTTAAATAAAACATCATAAGATTGTTCCTTTTTGACAAGAGTACCTTCTAATGCATTATTAAGGATAAATCCAAACTAAAATGCAAAGGAAAATCACTGAAGCATGCCACACATACAAAAACAGAATATCAGAGTTGGATGGGACATTAGAGATCCACTAGTCCAGTGGTTCTCAACCTTTTTAATGTCGCGACCCCCAATCGGTCGTACGTTGAGGACTACTCAACTGGTGCCGCACCGTTTGCAGAATGGGACTTTTGGCAGGCTCAGCAGGGCAGAGACAGCCTGGACAATTCCTATTGGCTTTTGAAAGCCAATAGAATTAGACTCTATTCAAAAGCCAATAGAAGAAAAGGGAGTAGCACAGCTAAGGAAAAGGGGGGGGGGAAATGGCGGACTGCGTTGTTTGGCGACCCCCGTGAAATGGTCGTTCGACCCCAAATGGGGTCCCGACCCACGAGTTGAGAACCACTGCTCTAGTCCAAGCCCTTACTGAAACAAGAAACTCTATCCATTTCAGACCCTATCAATTTCTAGCTATGGAATATCCTCATGAGAATTCATAACTTCTTCAGGTAAAACATTTTAGTGAATTATTAATCACATTCCTGTTTAAGGTCCCTTAAAATAATTACAAAGATAAAAGAAAATACATT